>NC_057391.1:72341653-72651084 GCF_019320065.1 Cervus canadensis
GGTCTGTGATGGGGCCTGGTCATCTGCATTTTGAACAGTAGGTAGATTTGTAGGTAATTCAGACACACACCAAATTTTGACAGCTGGCTCTATCACTTGTTACCTGTGTGGTTTGGGACAAATTACTTCACCTCCCACTGCCTCAGTTTCCTCATGTGTTAAATGGGGGGCAATGACATCCCTCCCACTTTTGAGTTACTGTAGGAATTAAATGAGTTTAAAATAAAAGCCCTAGGAAGACTGTATGGCACATAATAAGTGCCCGATAAGCATTAAAAACGATTACTTTCAGCGGCAACTTACTTACAAAACATTTTTTAGAAGCTCTGCTTCCTGGACAGATTACATAAAAGAATAATTGCCTGCATTTACATAGATTTTTAATAGTCTGTGTCTCAGGCAGTGATTTTCTTTCTTTCTTTCTTTCTTTTAGCCTCTTTTCCCAAATCTTGGCTTATGCCAAATTTGGATCCCATGGTCTCCTGTCATCCCAACCATCTGGAGACCATATTTTGAAGATAAGTTGAAATTAAGCCACAAATGTAATGATAGTGGCAGGTCAAAGAGAACTAGATCTATGATTCTCAACCTCGGTTGTAACTTAGAAATACAGAAAGAGCTGAAAACAATGCCCAAGTCATATCCAAGATCAATTCATATCAGACTCTGGGAACAGGGCCCAGCTATCAGTATATTTTTATCTCCAAGTGGATCTAATGTGTGGCCATTGTACCCCAACTCTAGCTCTACTAAGTAGAAATTCTAAGGGTGGGACCCAGTAGTCTGTGTTCAAACAAGCCTTCTATAAACCTCAGGACATTTGGTGTGAACTATTTCATTGTTCTCCCCATGTCCAGATCTCTGTTTTTGCTTCTCTTCCCAGTAGGGTGTGATGTAAAAGCAAGACAGAAGATACGTTAACTTGGTTCCTTTAAGAAGGTGTAAGCAGGTCAGTTGTTGTTTAGTCACTAAGTCGTGTCTGACTCTTTGTGACCTGATGGACTGTAACACGCCAGACTCCTCTGTCCATGGGATTTCCCAGGCAAGAATCCTGGAGTGGGTTGCCATTTCCTTCTCTGGAGGATATTCCTGACCCAGGGATCGAACCCGTGTCTCCTGCATTGGCAGACAGATTCTTTACCACTGAGCCACCAGGGAAGACCAGACAGGTCAGTATTATCCAATTGATATTTATTCTTGCCAGACCTGCCCTAGTCTAGGGGAATGAGGATCTTGCAGCCTAAATGCCTGCATCCCAAGGGACACATGATCCAATTAAGAGAGGTTGCACTTCTTCAGAATGGAGAGCACGTCAATATTTGCCTAAAACACTGCTTTTCTCCAATCCTATCTCTGCCCTGGAAGCTTCACGGAGACCAATAACACGTAAACAAGTTCCAAACCAACCCATCTGCTTCACATTTCCTGTAGAATGCTAAAATGAGTCTTTTACTGTTGCTTAAAATACGTCCCTCTCCTCCTGCCCTGCCCGCCAGGCGTTCGCTCTGCGTCCTCAGACCACCTCAGCCCCTGCCTCCTCCTCCACCTAGGCCCCTTCTGCACAGACTTGGCTTCACATAATGCTCACAGTTATTCCTGGCATTAGCTTTTTTGGCATAGGGCACAGCCAATGATATCTTTTTCTTCTTCTGTTTGAAGCACTGTCTTCGGTCTCCTCATTTGTCCGTTTCTCCTCTGGCAAGTGTAATGCTATTGACATTTGAAAGTGGCCTGGTTCCCTGGAGTCTGGTAAATGGCCTGCTGCTAGAATTAGCGTGAGAGAACCGTGTGCGGAAGCGAGAGCTGAGCTAACAGAACCTGCTCTCCTGGGGCGCAGACACTCCTCTTGGGACTTCCACAGCAGACTTGCGAGGTTGGAGTGCTAGGGCTCTGGGAGGTGGTACCTAGAGTAAGTCTGAAATTCCTTCCTAAATTTGAGCAGTGGCTCCATGTGACTTCCCTGGTGGCTCAGATGGTAACGAATCTGCCTGCAATGTAGGAGACCTATGTTCGATCCCTGGTTTGGGAAGATCCCTTGGAGAAGGGAATGACAGCCCACTCCAGGATAATTACCTAGAGAACTCCACGGGCAGAGGAGTCTGGTGGCTTACAGTTCAGGGGATTGCAAAAGGTCGAACACAACCGAGCAACTAACACTTTCCATGTGACCTTAAACCACTTGTGGCTTTTCTCTGCTCTAACTAAGTAGAGACCTTTGCCATCAGTTAACTACAGTGAGGCCCTATTAAATTGCAAGGTACAGGCATACCTCATTTTATTGAACTTTGCTTTATTTCTCTTCCAAGATATTGCCTTTTTTGTTTTTTAAACAAATTGAAGGTTTGTGGCAACCCTGGGTCCAGCAAGTCTATCAGTGGCATTTTCCCAACAGTATTTGCTTACTTCATGTCTGTGTTACGTTTTGCTAATTCTTGTGATATTTCAAACTTTTTAATTATTATTATATTTGTCTTGTGATCTATGGCCTTTGATGTTATTATTATCATTGTTTTGCAGAGCCATGAACCATGTCCATGTAAGATGATGAACTTATTTGAAAAATGTTGTGTGTGTTACGACTATTCTGCTGACCAGCTGTTCTCATCTTGCTCCATCTCCTTGGGCTTCCCTATTCCCTGAGACACAACAGTATTGAAATTAGGCCAATCAATAACCCTACAAGGACATCCAAGTGTTCAAGTGATAGGGAGAGTCATATGTCTCTCACTTTAAATCAAAGCTGGAATTGATTAAGCTTAGTGAGGACACATGTCAAAAGCTGAGATAGGCCTAAAGCTAGGACTCTTGCATCAGTTAGTCAAGCTGTGAATGGGGAAAAACTGTCCTTGCGGGAAATGAAAAGCACTACTCCAGGAGACACAAAAGCAAAACAGCCTTATTGCTGATATAGAGAAAGTTCTGGTGATCTGGATAGAAGATAGAACCAGTCACAATATTTCCTTAAGCCAAAATTTAATCCAGAACAAAGTCCTAATGCTCTTCAATTCTAGGAAGGATGAGAGAAGTAAGGAAAATGCAGAAGAAAAATTTGAAGCTGGCAGAGGTTGATTCATGAAGTTTGAGGGAAGAAGCTGTTACCATGACATAAAACTGCAAAGTGAAGCAGCACGTGCTGATGTAGAAGTTGCAGCGAGTTATCCAGGAGATCTAGCTAAGATAATTAATGAGGGTGGCTACACTAAATACTAAAGATTTTCATTGTAGACAAAACAGCTTTATCTTGGAAGATGCCATTCAGCACTTTTGTATTAATAGCTGGAGAGGAGAAGTCAATGTCTGGCTTCAAAGCTTCAAAGGACAGGCTGACTTTTTTATGAGGGGTAATGCAGCTGGTGACTTTGAGTTGAAGCCAATGCTCATTTACCATTCTGAAAATCTTAGGGCCCTTAAGAACTATGCTCAATCTATTCTGCCTGTGCTCTATAAATGAAACTTCAAAGCCTGGATGACAGCACATCTGCCTTACAATGTGGTTTACTAAATATTTAAGCCCACAGTTGAGCTTTATTGCTCAGAAGAAAGACCCCTTTTAAAATATTACTGCTCATTGACAATGAACCTGATCATCCAAGAGCTCTGATGGAGATGTACAAGATGAATGTTGTTTTCACAACTGTTAACACAACATCCATTCTGTAGTCCTTGGGTCAAGGAGTCATTTTGACTTTCAAGGCTTATTATTTCATAAATACATTACATAAAGCTATAGTTGATGTAGACAGTAATTCCTCTAATGCAGGGGTCCCCAACCTCCTGGCCATGGACCAGTATATCCTGTCAGATCAGCAGGAGCATTAGATTATAAATACAATGTGCAAAAATGTAATGCACTTGAATCATCCCCAAACCACCCCCCACCTGCATTCTGTGGAAAAATTGTTTTCCATGAAATTGGTTCTTGGTGCCAAAAAGGTTGGGCAAAGTAAATTGAAAACCTTCTGTAAAGGATTCACCATTCTAGAGGCCATTAAGAAAATTCATGATTCATGAGAAGAGGTCAAAATGTCAATATTAACATGAGTTTGGAAGAAATTGGTTCTAACCCTCAAGGAAGATTTTTGAGGGGTTCAGTACTTCAGTAGGGAAAGCTACTGCAAACATGGTGGAAATACCAAGAGAACTAGAACTAGAAGTGGGGCCTGAATACGTGACTGAATTGGTCCAATTTCATGACAGAACTTGAATGGATGAGGAATTGTTTCTCACAGATGAGCAAAGAAATTGGTTTCTTGAAATGGAATCTACTCCTGGTGAAGATGCTATGAGGATTGTTAAAATGACAACGATGGGTTTAGAATATTACAAAAACTTAGTTGATAGAGCAGGGACAGAGTTTGAGAAGACTGACGCTAACTTTGAAAGAAGTTCTACTGTGGGTAAGATGCTGTCAAACAGTGTTGTATGCTACAAAGAAATTATTCATTAAAGAAAGATCCAATCTATGTGGCAGAGTTCACTGTTGCGTTATATCAGGAAGTTATCACAGCTACCCTAATCTTCAGTGACCACTACTCTGATCAGTCAATAGCCAGCAGCATGGAGATAAGATCCTTCACCAGCAAAATGATCACAACTCACTGAAGTTTCAGGTGATGGTTGGCATTTTTTGCAATAAAATGTTTTAAAATTAAAGTACGGTTTTCTTAAGACATGATGCTACTGCACACTTAAGAGGCTATGGTATAGTGTAAACGTAACTTTTATATGCACTGGGAAACCAAAAAAATTGTGTGTCTTGCTTTATTGCAGTGGTCTTGAACCAAACCTACAATATCTCCAAGGTATGCCTGTACTATCAGAATTTGAACAAACGTGGAAAGACCAATTCCAGGGGAAACTGTGGAGTAGGAGCAGTGCTCCTGTATTCTCTTTTCAATTTCAGAGAAATACTGCTTCCCTTATTTTCCTCAAGGACTTAATTTGAACCCTATTTTAAGAGCAGAATCCCAGGTCCCATACCCTCTCCTAAATGTGCTGTCCTGTCCCATACTTCATCTTCTCACCATCCTGCCAAGACCAGGTTAGATAAAATGATACCAACTGATAATATCCTAATATATCTTTTCAACAGCATAAACTTTAGAATGCCCTCTTTGTACCAGACATTCAAGAGGCAGCTCTGTCCCTTAAGAAGCTTGAAGAGAGAGGATGTGTGCACATAATAGCTTCAGACCATGCCAAGTGAATCAAACAGATAACAAAGGTTAACAGATGATGCTATTATTCAGTAAACATATACTGAATATTTATTACATGCTATGTTGCATGTTAAACCAGTAAGAGGGGGAATAGATAAAATCCCTGGCTTCATGGGTCTTAGGTTCTAATAAGAAAAGACAGAGTGTTAATAAATAAATATATAATACATCAACTTGTGACAAGTACTTGAAGGAAAATGAAGCAAAGTAAGGTGAATTTTTTAGATAAAATGTCAGGGAACATCTCTCAGATAAGGAGGCATTTGACCTCCTTCCAAAACCTGAAGAAAGAGGGAGAGCAAGTCACCAGGATATCTGGAAGAATTTTCCAAGCAAGCTGAATAGTAAGTGCAAAGGCCCCAAGGCGGGAATGTGCGTGGTGGTTCTGAGAAGGGCAAGTAAGCCCGTGTGGTTGGAGGGCAGTAGGTGAGAGGGCAGGATATAAGACTAGAGAAGTGACAGGTTAGATCACCAGTGTTCTAGAGGCTGTGGGGAGAATTTGGATTTTGTCCTGAAGCTGTTAGAGGGTTTTGAGCAGAGTAGTGATATGATCTGGGTTATACATTCAAAGGATCACTCGGTGTGAGGGTAGATTTAGGGGTGCACGAGGAGAAGCCTGAGGCCAGTTAGAAGCCTCCTGTAATAATGAAATGATGAAATGATGGTGGCTTGATGAAATGACAGTGGCTTGGACTGAAGTGATAGCACTGGAATTGGTGATATGAAGTTTAATTCTGAATGTACTTTAAAGGTAGACAAAATGCTAAGGTATGTGTTCACAAATAGAGAAATTAGGAATGACGTCAAAGTTTTTGGCCTGAATTCAAGGTTTTTACACTTATCGGAGAATGTGGCTGCATCTGTCTCAGGGAATCAGAAAAAGATTGATGAAGGATCTAAGATTTGAGTTGCACTTTAAAAAACGAGTATGGTTTTGTGGCTTGTAAAAACTCTCAGTGGCTTATTGTGAGACCATTTTGTCTTCCTAGACCCCATCTCCCCACTCCAAACCCACTCCTTTGTTAAATTTTAGTACCAGAGCTATAGGAGACAAGGGACTCACCCTTGTCTCATGGTGCACCTTGAATCTTGCAGCCAATCATGGAAATTCCTTGCCCTTGCCAGTAACTGGTTTAGAAATGGGCTGATTTAGGAATGGGCATGCACTACAATTCTGGATAACAGAACATAAAAAGGAACTCTGAAGAAGGGACTTCTGGGAAATTTTCTGAGTCTGAAATGCTCTGGATTTGAGATGTTGTGTAAAGACATGGTATTCAAGCTGCTGTTGTCATCTTGAAGACGTGAAGTTGGAAGCGGAGGTCAACAGTGTGCAAGCTGAGACTGGCAGAGGGAAAGGTTGGAAAAAGAATGCTTTTTGAGGACATTGTTGAGTCACTGAGTTCCCCAACCTTAGAAATACACCATTTCTGGACTTCTTATTATGTGAGATTAAAAAAAACAAACCCTTCTTATCATCAAATGCTTTTGAGTTGGGTAGTTTGTGCTTGAAGCAGAAAGTATATCATTTTAGATAAGCAATAGATAGTAAGGCATAGCAAAAGCAAAGACACTTTGAGGCAAGAAAACTCAAAACATATTTGGAAAAGAGTAGGTATAGTAACTTGGCATTCGTTCCTAGACTCGTTCAAATATTTGTGGAGCTCCTACTATGCACCAGACACTGGTCTAAGATGTAGGATGCTACAGTAGACAGGATCTGTTTTCTCATGGAGTTTATTGCTTGGTGGAGGAAAGACAAGTGGTAACAGGAAATACAATAATTTCAGGAAGCTGTAAGTAAGATGAAGGGAATAAAATATACTGACATGCTAGAAAGGGACTAGAGGGGCTTCCTGAGGTTACTGTGTGTCAGTTGCTCAGTCGTGTCTGACTCTTTGTGACCCCATGGACTGTAGCCCACCAGGCTTCTAGGTCCATGGGATTCTCCAGGAAAGAATAGTGGAGTGGGTTTCCATTTCCTTCTCCAAGGGATCTTCCCGACCCAGGGATAGAATCTCGGTCTCCTGAATTGCAGAAGGATGCTTTACTGTCTGAGCTATTAGGGAAGCCCTTCCTGAGGTTGGGAATGGTATTAAATACATTCAGGAGACTGAAAGAAGTCATGTTGACAGAGTGAAAGGACCCTGGGGTGGATAGAGCCTAGGAGAGAGAGGAGAGGAAGAGATAAGAGAGGGAAGTAAGGCCAGGTCCTTTGGGCTTTGGGGCTGAGGCAGGCATGTAGGTTTTATTCTAAGTCAGAAGGGAAGTAACTGGAGGATATTTAGTAGGGGTGTGATATGACCTTTTTACCTCTGTAGATCTGCCTGGTGACATCATGGATGGACCCCAGTGGAGGGACGTAGGAGACAGAGAGGTATAAACCTGGGAAAGCAGTCACCGTCAAGTAGCTTCTTTCCATTTCAACAACCCAACCCAACATTGTGACTTATTTGAGAATTTCAGGTATGGTAGCAATGGCCTTGGGGCAGTAATTGTAGTAGAGGCCCTTTTGTCTTCTGGGCCATCTACTTGGCCTTCTTCCTAAAGAACAAGTTAGCCTTGCCACAACGCTAGATAGAAAGAAAGAAGAAAGAAAGTGAAGTCACTCAGTCAAATCTGACTCTTTGCAGCCCCATGGACTGTAGCCCACCAGACTCCTCCATCCATGGAATTTTCCAGGCAAGTGTACTGGAGTGGGTTGCCATTTGATTCTCCAGGGGATCTTCCTGACCCAGGGATCTTACCTGGGTCTCCTGCATTGCAGGCAGATTCTTTACTGTCTGAGCCACCAGGTAAGCCCATATCAATACCAAAAACAGTGTTGATTAGAAATAGAGGTGATTATCTATTTAAAAGAAATAGTGCATGAACCACATAGGTAGTTTAACCTGTTTTAGAAACTTTAGAAAAGTTTAATGTTTTTTTTACATTTAAAAAGTAAAAGAAGGTAGAGACTTCCCTAGTGGTCTGGTGGTTAAAACTATGCATTTCCACAGTAGAGGGGCATGGGTTTGATCCCTAGTCAGGGAACTAAGATACCACATTGCTGCATGGTGTGGCCACAAATTTTTTTTTAAGTAAAAGAAAGTAAAAAGATAAAGTTAATTTTAATAGTATATTTTATTTAAGCCACTATATCCAAACCATTATATTTCAACATACAATCAATAGAAAAATTATGGTTGTTCAGTCACTAAGTTGTGTCTGACTCTTTGCAACCCCATGAACTGCAGCACACCAGGTTCCCCTGTCCTTCAGTATCTCCCAGAGTCTGCTCAAACTCATGTCCATTGAGTCAGTGATGTTATCTAACCATCTCATCCTCTGCCACCCTCTTCTCGTCTTGCCCTCAACCTATCCCAGCTTCAGGGTCTTAGTGATCTGGTTTTCTTTCCTTTTTTCTTCCCCCTAAGTCTGAAGTTTACTGTATTTTATACTTATAGCACAGCTTAGTTCGCACTAGTAACATTTCAACTGCTCAGTAGCCACATGTGACTAGTGGCTACTATACGATATTGGTCAGTATAGACATAGGATGCACTCTGGGAAAACCTCGTACAGGAAGTCCATGTCAGGATGAAACCCTGGACTTTGGCAATGGCTTCCTGCTTCTGCTGCTCTGCTCTGAATCCATTCTCTAAAAAAGATGTATTGGGTTAAAGACATGAACATTTTTAGGACTCTTAATCATTTTCCTAACTGATTACATCTATTTATGATACTTCCCACCATGAATATAGGTGCCAATATCACCAGCTCTTGATTTGAAAATTTGCATTTTAATTTTGGGAGAGGAGAGGTTAATTTAGCAAAAGAATTAATTTACTTCAGTTTAAATTTATTTAATCTTGTGAGAATATAACAGGCTTCTTTTAATCTGCTTCTCTTTGATAACTAGTAAAATTGAATATATCTTCACATATCTATTAATATTCTTTTGTGAATTGTGTGGTTATATGTCTTTGGTCTATTATCAGCAGAAGTGTTAATGAAATTTTTGAGTGGATCACAATGCTTGCTCAATTCAGTCTGTAATCATATTTTCTTTGCTTAGATTGGCCTCAGGGGCCACCAGATTATCAGGGAGTTTAGGAAGCATGGATTCGGACCCAGGAGGAAGCTGATCTCAAGTGTTTCTCAGCTAAGGCAGATTCTAGCTCTCTGTGGCTGGAAGCACAAGTGGGAGTCTGCTTAGTAAAGACTTCCTTCCTCTTAGCTGAGTTTAGGGGGCACTGGTGTGCTGGCTTGACTGACTGTTTCCCTCTTAAGAACTGGGTCTTTTTCCAACTAAGGTGTAAGTTTCTCTGTACTGCACTTTGTTGCATTCTTTCTCTGCCTCCCTGAAATTACTCCTAGAGCAGCTGGACTGGATTCTGGCTCTTCTCAACCTTTCAGTCACATATTTACAATCTCCAGATTTATCCCTATATATAACCAATTACATGTGTAATGAGAAGATCTTACCAATTTAATATGGAAATCAACTTTATTTCCAGTTTCTTGGGTAATGTCTTGTCGTGATCTTTAAGAACTGACAACAGCTTCTACAACACCATCATTCAGTATGATGTCTAACATTAGGCACTCTTTCTTTTGTGAAGATGCATTCTATCTCTATTAGCATTTTTAAATGAATGAATATTGAAATTTAGATACCATTTTGCATTCATAAAAATAATTAAAAATCTTCTAGTTTAAATTTTATGATATGCTTCAGTTAAGATATTCTTTTATCATTGAGATTGACCTCTCCTTCTATTAATGAATCACTTTGAATAGCTAATATAGGCACATGGCATAAAATTCAGAAGTTTAAAGAGGTATATAATGAAAGCAGTCTTCCTTCCTTCTCTGACTTCTATCCACTTAACTTCCCTCTTGAGGGCACCTGATATTATCAATTTCTTGTTTATCATTCCAGACATGGTTTTTGTACTGTCAAATATCCAACACACACACACACACACACACACACACACACACAAATAGTAGTGTACCATCCTGTACTATTCTATCCTGCATATTGCTTTTCTCACTTACTAATATTTATTTGATGTCTTTTAATGTCAGTATGTTGGAGAAGACAATGGCACCCCACTCCAGTACTCTTGCCTGGAAAATCCCATGGACAGAGGAGCCTGGTAGGCTGCAGTCCGTGGGGTCGCGAAGAGTCGGAAATGACTGAGCGACTTCACTTTCACTTTTCACTTTCTTGCATTGGAGAAGGAAATGGCAACCCACTCCAGTGTTCTTGCCTGGAGAATCCCAGGGACAGGGGAGCCTGGTGGGCTGCTGTCTATGGGGTCGCACAGAGTTGGACACGACTGAAGTGACTTAGCAGCAGCAGCAATGTCAGTATGTATACAATTATTTCCTTCTTGTTAATGGCTGCATATAATTCAGAATGAATGTAATGTGCTTTATTAATTGGTTTCCTACTTCTGGGTCAGGTGGCTAGTGTTCAGACAATTTGCATTTACAAATAATGCTGTAACTAGTATCATATGCATGTCCTTTTGCTCACATGGAAGTGTATCTATAGGATGAATGCCTATCAGTAGAGTTGTTGGGTCAAGTGCATTTTTAGTTTTGAAAGTTATAGCCAGATTGCCTTCTATAGAATTATAGCATTTAGAATGAGCAACAAATGGGTATGCTGGTTTCCCCTTGGCGATTTTGGATATTATCAAGCTTTTTGATCATTGTCAGTAGGGAGATGAAAAATGGCATCTCATTGGAGTTTTAAAGGACATTCTCTTTAAAAGTGAGGTTATGTTTTTCATATGTTTAACAGTCATTTGTGTTTCATTTTGAAGCTGAAGTTTGTTGCATAGTATGATCTGGCCTTTGTGTCCCAAATCCTGCCTTGCAGAACCCAGAACATGCCTTTTATATCTCCATAGGTTTTGCTATGGAAAAAGCAAAAGGCTTTGCTTTTGCATCAGTTTAGGTTCAACTTGACTGCAAGTAACATAGAACCCTGACTCAACTGGCTTTTAGAATAGGAAAATCTTTTATCTTACATGACGCCGTGTAGGTTTAGCATTGGTTAGTTCAGCTACTCACCAAGGTCACCAAGGTCCCTGGTCTTTCTATCTTACTGATTCTGTGCTCAGTCGCGCAGTCATGTCTGACTCTTTGTAGCCCATGGACTGTAGCCTGCAAGGCTCCTCTATCCATGGAATTTTCTAGGCAAGAATACTGGTGCAGGTTGCCATTTCCTCCTCCAGGGGCTCTTCCGGACCAAGGACCCACATTTCTTACATCTCCTGTATTGGCAGGTGCGTTCTTTACCACTAGTGCCGCCTGGGTAGTTCCATCTTTCTGACTGCCACTCTCCAGTTAGAATACTTCATGGTCATAACACGGCTGCGTTACAGTCAGGCATCCCACAGAGACCGTGCAGCGTCCAGTAGAAGATGACGGCTGTTTCTTACCACGAGTCTCTTTTTAAGAACAAGGAAGCGTTTCCTGAAGTTCCCTTTCAGAAGATACGCCCTTGAATCTCATTAGCCAAACCTGAGTTTTATGCCCATTCCCAAACCAATAACAGGCACAAAGACTGACCATCGTAACTGGCTCACGTTATTCAGGATTTTCTCCTGAATTCTATAGAGCACCAGTGGAAACTCCTCTGCCCCCCAAAAGTAAGTAGGACACTGCCAACAAGAAACATGTAGGTTGGCTGTAGGCGGACAGTTTACTGATTGCCACAACTCTGCACGTTCTCTTATTCCCTTTGCCTGATACAGCTCTTCTTCTACATATCCGACCACACATGTTTCTAGCACAGGCTCAGTGTTGGCTCTGAGGAAACCAACCTTGTCTCCCTCGGGGCCCTTCATTCCCCTGCAGCACACAGCGTTCTCACGCTGGCTTTGCCACCCAGCCTCCCACCACACCCTGCACCCATGAGGGCAGGGCCTGGGTCTGACTGGTTTCTGCATCTCAGTGCACAGTATAGAACGGACACAACTCGTGCTTGTCGAACGATCTGTCTGCTAGTGTTTTATTTAGAGTTTCAAATCTAGATTCACAACAGAAATCAACTTAGAGTTTTGTGTTTGTAAATGATTTGCTTGTTGAAATTTGGAATTAGGATTATCTTTTCCACATACAGCAAACAGGCATTTACAGAACAAATTGTTTACCTGGTGGATTATTGGTTCCTTAAAAGTCTAGAATTTCAACAAATATTTCTTAAACACGTATTATATGTTGAGCACTGTCCCAGTTGGCTCTTTATTCAAAAGTAGAATGAGAGCTTGTCTTTGAATGTGTGTATGCTTTAAAGCAGCATTTTTCAAACTGCAGGTCAAGGTCCTTTTGTGGGTAATCAATTTTGTGGGTCAAAACCATTTTAAAGTGAAAAAAGAATATAATATCAATAGATTAGAACAAAATATATCAGAGTGCGTCACTCTTGGTTACACTTTTGGTTTATATGGATATCTATGTGATGTCCTGGGTCAAGATTATATAATATGTTTTTCACTATGGGTAATGCTCAGCACTTCCCTCATAGTTCAGTTGGTAAAGAATCCACCTGCAATGCAGGTTCGATTCCTGGGTCGGGAAGATCCCCTAGAGAAGGGATAAGCTACCACTCCAGTACACTTGGGCTTCCCTTGTGGCTTAGCTGGTAAAGAATCTGACTGCAATGTGGAAGGCCTGGGTTCGATCCCTGGGTTGGGAAGATTCCCTGGAGAAGGGAAAGGCTACCCACTCCGGTATGGAGAATTCCATGGACTGTATAGTCCGTGGAGTTGCAGAGTTGGATACGACTGAGCAACTTTCATTTTCCCTTCACTAATGGTCAAAGTAGTTTAAAGTCATTGCCCTAAGGATCCGAATATCTTCTTTCCTCTTTCTCTTTGAACTCTGTATTCTTCTGCTTCTAAAGTCTGGGTTCCCTGGAAACAGGGTAAGACAGGGGCTTTAAGATTTCTGCCTCCCACAGCACACTCCTGCCCCGAGCCAGCGCCCCAGGCTGAGGTTCAATCAGCCAGTCACAGATTTTAGAGTCAGAGGCAGGAGTTCAGTCCTGAGCTCCAGCATTTATGATCTCAGCAGTCCAAGTCTCTGGGCCTTTCAGAACATCTGTTTCTCTTTTGTGGCGATAACAGTAGTACTTGTCCCACAGGCAATCAAGGAGGTCAATATGTGAAAATACGGTGTGGCTTAGTAAACTTCCTCCTAGCCTTCAGAGGAGGAAAGCAAACTGAGCCCATGGTTGAGAAAGTTCTGTCTCCTGAGCAGGTGAAAAAGACTTCAAGGAATAGCCCCACAAAGAAACTTAAGAGGTGGCTCTGAACACCCAGGGCCTGCAGACATTTGAATCAAGAAAGGGGAGAAATCAATCAGTGGGAAAAGCTCAGGGCTCTCCAATGGGCAGCTGTTTTCCCTTTCTCTGCGGAGCAGGAGAGCAGGGCTTGTCTGGAGGTGCTGAGAGCACATACTGCTGCATCCGGAGGGGAGGGATGCCGACTGTGGTCCTTTTGCATAAATTTCAGAGGGAGGACTGGTGTTGAACTCTGTCCTCCCTTCACCCATTGCAGGAGGTGTGGAGGGGTCGCCGGTCCTGGAGGTCACTCAGGGTGGACATGTGGCTGAGGGCTGAGGTGAGAGGAGTGGGACGGGGCCAGGGTCGGGAGCTCAAAGGAGAGCAAGCCAATCTGGGCGCTTGGTCTGTCTTGAGGCTCATCCTCACCCTCAGAAGTTCTCTCTTCTGTGACTCTCCCCGGTCACCGGGGACAAGCTGGGCACGATGTCCTGCCTCCCCCTTTCTCCCTGGAAAACTCTCTGCAGCCTTCACAGCCTGGTTCTCCTGTCATCAGATGTATTAACAGGGAGCCGGGAATGTGCTTCCTTAAATAAAAAAGTTATTTTTACTTGTTTGTTGTTCCCCCTGAATTGTTGAGACAGAGGAAGAGAGAATTCCAAGAGTTTTAGATGAAGATGGGGGATCCCTATAAACCTGGTGGTTCTTTGTTTCTTTATTTCTTTCCAGTGACTCTGCCCTTAAGATGCCCCATTTGGGATCGGGGCCCCTCACTCTCTGTTCTCTGATACATTTCAAGCCAGCCGTGGCCCCAGGGGTGCCAGTGTTCCCCAGCATGCTCAGTGGAAGCAGGCAAGGACAGGCAGTCTCACTGCCAACACAGGGAGAGAGGAAGGCGTCACTCATGTGTGAACAGCTGCGGCTCCAACAACCTTCCCAGCACAGCGTGGGGTGTCCATTTGCCAAAGTTTGTCTCGAGTTGTGCCTTCTTAAAGGGTACCAATGATCTCTAAGTCACCAAATCCAGTGGCCTTTCCTCAGCCCACGTCTTCCAACTGATCAGCCCCTCTCTTCAATGCTCTGTTAGTGATCAAACTCTCCTCCTGCTTCTGCAACAGCTCTTCCTCTGGTCCTGTCCCTTTTATCCCCCTGCATCCTCAGGTTATAACTCCCCCAAGCTTCTGTCTTTAGTCCTTTTCTTTCTCTACTCTCCCTTTTTCTGGGAAAATTTCAGTGTCCTTTGGTAGTATTTTAGTTGAGAGTTTTATTTTCAAGTAACAGTAATTAGTTTAGCCAAAAGGAGGGTTTCCATTATAAGGTGTCTACAGAGCCCAGGGGGAAGTGAGGGTGAGTCTCAGAAGGGGCTGAACCCAGAACCTAGTAGGTGTCTGGGAAGACAGGCAGTAGCTGAGGAGCTGGTCCCTTCCTCTCTGCAGCTCTGCTTACATCCTGTTTCTAGATGTCTCTCTACCTTTGCCGTCTGTTTCTGGGCCTGAGGCCTTCATGACCTCTTTAGTAATTTCCCTACTCTTGGTTGTATCTTTCATCCAAGCTGTCTTATTTCACCGGTCTGCCCTCTGCATTGGGTCCCACATTTTAAAGCAGGGTCCCCAGCCTCTGGGATCTAGGGCTTGATGATCTGAGGGGGAGCTGATGTAACAATAATACAAATGAAGTATACAATAGATGTAATGTGCTTGAATCATCCCAAAACCATCCCCTTGCCATGGTTCACGGAAAAAATTGCCTTCTACAAAACCAGTTACTGGTGCCAAAAAGGTTGGGAATCGTTCTTTTACAGGGTCCCCCTCTGGTCCACTTTGGCTGCAATTCTCCAGGAGGAAAGGAATCCACAGGGCCAGTGAATATTCCCACCCAAAGCCCCTATTCCCTTTCTAGAGCCCATTTCCTGGGCCTGGGTCAGACTTCTTCTAGAAGCATTCTCCTAAGGGCAGATCACATTGTTGCTATATTTACTCCTAGGCTTACAAAGTGCTCATGGGGCAGTTGTCTGTTGCAGAGAGGTGTGGTAAGGTGGGAGCAGGAATGTGAATAGAGCTTGGACATGCCCACTGAATGTGCTCAACGCTCCGGGTCATGTGGGATGGAGACTGACCTGAGAAGTGAGGGTGGCCTGGGGCCAGGGCCAACTTTCCTTCATTCTACCTTGACCCAGTATGGAACTCTGAGAAATTCAAGAACACTGTATTTGAACCTGGCAGTCAACTTTGTTATAAAGGTTTATTTGTCAGTACAGGGGGATGGAACATATTTTATTTAATAGTTTGTTGGTTTGATTTATAACTTCTAGACATGTGGCATGTGGGTTTCCATTTGTACTTAAGCCCTGGGCTGCACAGACCTTAGGGGCAAGTCTATATTTCACTGTGGCCAGTTTTAAAATATATATATATATTCCCTAAACAAGGCTCTGATTATATCATCATCTGCCTGGAAGCTTTTGATGATGACTGCTCCTGCTTGCTGGGAAGTAAGTGGCTCTGGTTGTTCATTATTCTGTGTCAGATGAAACTGACAATCAGGTGGGACCTGCCTTTCATCAGAGAAAGGGTCAGGCCAGGATGGAGTCAGCAAGGGAGCAGCTTGCTGCTCGGAGTTCACAGAGGGAGCTTAGAGGACAGAAGCCGGGGCAGCCTGACAACCAGCAATTGGAACCTCAAGCAGAGATGGTGTAAGTCCATGCAGACAAGTGTCAGAAAATCAAAGGCAAGTCTAAGGCAAGCTGTCAAGAAGTGGCCAGTCTGAAGTTGTTGAGGAGAGTGGGGCACATATCAAGGTAAGGGAGATTTGATTTCTGGGTCACTTTTGGCCTCTGTTCCAGATTTTCTTACAGTTCTCATGTGCTGGAACTTGTCCTCGCCTAAGCCGTGTAAGACCCTTCCTGGAGGTGAGAGTGCATCACGGAAACAAAGCTTAGTACCTAGCAATATTCAGCAATGGTTTCCAATGAGCAGCTCAGAGCAGTAATGAGCCTATTCTGTTTATAATCAATCTCCTATTGAATATCTTTGAAGGGACTGGATTTGGGAATCAGTTAGGTCAGGGAAAGGATAAGCAGGTAGGGCTGAAGTTGAGGGAGGTAGGCTGGGGCAAGATGACATCCCAGAACCTTCTCCTACATCTGAGGTTGAGTCAGGCACTCGTGCTAGGAGAGAAGATGTAGGACTGAGTGCAGGCTTAGGCTTCTGTTTGGCACAGATCCATCTGCCAAAGCTGTGCCTCTTGTGATGTTCTCATTCCAGGTGCACAAGGATCAAGAGCTTCACAGAAAAGCTGCTTTGAGCTTGGGAGACAAAAAGGTAAGTTTAAAAATTGGGAACATGAAGAAAGGGAAAGCCTTGAGTTTAAATTAAACAAAAAAATCATATGCACAGCTTTCCTGGACTTCAAAAACAAGCACTGAGGACAGATTCACCAAAATTCATATATAGGCCGTTCTTGTATATAAAATTGTTTTAGTTCAAATTCATTGATAAGAGCTCTAATGGGGACATTAGGCA
Source organism: Cervus canadensis (assembly GCF_019320065.1). Classification (NCBI taxonomy): domain Eukaryota; kingdom Metazoa; phylum Chordata; class Mammalia; order Artiodactyla; family Cervidae; genus Cervus; species Cervus canadensis. Next base: position 72,358,678 of record NC_057391.1, read on the forward strand.
CTTATTAGGGACATCCTGGCACTTTGGCAGGGCTGCTGACATCTTAAGAGGGCTGCCTTGGGAGGAACTTAAAGAGCCCACTTAAAGCAGCATGCATCAGAACCACCTGGCAGTGCTTATTCAATATGCAGAATTTATAAGAATTTTTTCCCTATTTATCCAAAATAATCTCTTTAAAGCAACTATAGTAAGGATCTTATTTCTCACAATATACCCAAAGTTATTTTCTATATTTAAAAATGTTAAAAAAAAAAAAACACTAGCTTTATCAGGAAAAAATTTTTTCCAAGGAAAAACTCAAACCCCATTTGCAGAAATTTGACAAAGGGAAAAATCAAGTTATAAAACTCCCTCTCTTAACTTCAGTTCAGTTCAGTTCAGTTGCTCAGTCGTGTCCGACTCTTTGCAACCCCATGAATCGCAGCACGCCAGGCCTCCCTGTCCATCACCAACTCCCGGAGTTTACTCAAACTCATGTCCATTGAGTCGGTGATGCCATCCAGCCATCTCATCTTCTGTCATCCCTTTCTCCTCCTGCCTTCAATCCTTCCCAGCATCAGGGTCTTTTCAACTTAGGAATATTAATAAAAGCAAAATGTTTTAAAGGTTGCATCAGTCAGGGACCTGAATCCCTCCTCCTCCCCAATAAAAACCTTATATTGAGTCATTAGAGAAGATTGTAATAAAAGACTTTATTTGCAAAAGATAGGCTGGTCTTAGATAAGGACAAGGGGATGATACACCGCTCCTGGGCTGGTAAGTGCAGGAACCGTCACCACCTTTTCATATTACAAATTGAAAAAGCAAAGAGGCCCTGATCCACTTAAGGGAACTGAGAAAGAAAGTAGGTGGAGAGAGATGCATAGCAGGAAGGAACCAGGGAAATAAATATGCCAACCTCATAGGCCAACCCTCCCAGAGGCTACAGAGCCAAGGGAGCCCGCAGATGCAGTCCCTGGAGCTCAGTATCTGGGGACAACGGGCAGGTGGAGAAGGCTGCAGAGTGGATCCTGAGGGGCAAATGGAGAAAGAAGATCCAGCGCTGATCAGAGATGGCTCGGGGTGGGAGTGGCTACTAGGTCTCTTAACAAGCACTGAAGAAAATGACTTCCTTTTCTTTCATCTTGTTTATATCACCCTGTAGCAAGTTTATAAGAAATATGTTATCATTAAGTGTTAAGTCTTGTATCAGGGGAGGGGAGCAGAATCCTGTGCCCCCCCCTCAGAAGTACAGAGTCAAGTCTCACCCATAAGGGGCCCTGAAAGCTGAACTTTAAACGAACACTCGAAATGACTCACAAAGTGGAGGGCTGAGATGCAGCAGATGCAGAAAGTGGGAACAGTTACCTATGTTGAGAAAAACTCTATACAAAGTGTGAAGGCCCCTGGACAAGGACAGGTGGAAGAACAGGCTGGTTAATAAGGGTGTTGAGAGTTTCAGAAGTTTTTTTCCCTTGATGATGTTCATATAAGAGCCTATCAAACTAAAACACTTCTAAGAGAACTTGGAGAAGGTGCAAGATTGGGTCTCCACAAGGGCCTGACCTCCCTCCTGAGGAGTCCCAGGAACCCATCCTAAGTTCTTTTAGTCCTTGTCAGATTCTCCCAAGCCAGTGCAGACAGAACAGACCTCCAGAGGGAACATCTGTGGCCTGAAGGAGGAAGGTCAGACCCTGAACTGGCTTCACAGGACCCTCCAAACTTTTTAGGTACAAATAGGCAGGCAGCCTCCGTGGACAGGGCTTACCGTCTCCTCCTCCTGGGCCAAGTGGCTGAACCTTTGGTACTTGGGCTGGGGAGTCTCCTTTTAATGATTTCCTTAGTTTGTGTTTCCCAGACAACGGAAGTTACCTGCTCAAGGTAACATTAAGCACAAGGGAAATGACCCTTGGGGCTGGAGACAGCAAGGTTGTTTTGGAATTTGCAAAGGCAGTCAGCTGTTGTGGCTGTGTACCTGTGGAGGCCCTGGACTGGGCTTTCTGCCTCTCCTCCAAGTCTTCCTTATTTGACTGCTCTGCGAGCAGCCTATAAAGCTTGAGACAGGGCAGGGGAAGCTGCAGGGTCGGCCTAGCTTTCCCTGCAAAGAAGACGTTCAGCTGTAGGCCTCAGGGCAGAGAGAGAGAAGCCTTCTCTAAATCCAGAAGTCAGGAAAGGCTCATTATACTCTATATAAAGGCACCCCCCGTGCTTTCTGGGCTGACACGGGGAAGGACTATTTATTTCTCAGCAATGCTTGTCTGAGTTGGCAAGCTTGGGCTGGAGCAGGGAAAAGCAGATCCAAGACAATCATGTGATGGAAATTACACCTGCTGAGATAAAGAACAGTGGAGCTCCCAGAGCAAACATTCTTGCAGACTCTGCATTGCAAACTCTGGCTCAGAAGGTGCCAGGCTAATTTGTCTTTTGCCAACTAAAGGCAAATGGAGGAGGGCAGAGCCTGGTCGATTCTCCAGCTGCCTGGTGATTTGAGGATCACTCTAACCACTCCCCTCCTCCACCACTGCCCTCCCACTGTCAGCTAAAGAGCTGATGTGAATTTGCTCCACTTCATCAAGGAGCAAGAAAACACACATCTCTTTATTTTTCCAAATCAACTGAAATCAGGCTGAGTCCCCTCTTGGCCTGGCTGGTGGGGTCCTCAGTGTCAATTATTATTGGAATTGTCTCTTCCCATGCACTGAGCAGTACTAGAATGCAGGGGTCTACTTGGGAACAGGAAAGCAGGACAAGGGTTTGAGATAGTCAATAAAACGCGTGCGTGCATGCATGTCAGTAGCTAAATTGGGACTCTGTGACGCCATGGACTGTAGCCTACCAGGCTCCTCTGTCCATGGGATTTCCCAGGCAAGAATACTGGAGTGGGTAGCCATTTCCTTCTCCAGGGTATCTTCCCAACCCAGGGATCAAACGTGTGTCTCCTGCATTGGCAGGCAGGTTCTTTACCACTGGGCCATCAGAGAAGCCAGTCAATAAAACAGCCACCATTATTAATATTGCTTCTTTTCTTATGAGATGCAGCTAGCTGACTAAAAGATTTCTAATCATCGTGTCTACTTTGCCATGGAGGGGCCCTGACCATGTTTTCAAGGTCATAGATTAGAGACTGTCCCCAAATTGATAGTTTTGTTCCAAGTTTGGGATGCAGGGAGAGTGGAAGGAGCTTTGTGGAAACTTTAGACCCTCCTCCCATAATCTGGGTCAGGGTCCCCCAATCTTTGCTATAGATAATTAATCCTTGCTCGTTTCCATGTTTACATCCACATAAACAGCTGAGAGTACCATTCTCCTCTCTCCAGATTGCTGCCACTGAGACCCTCCTACGTAGACACTTTGGAGGCTTGACTGCCAGGCACCACCTGCTTCCCCAGAGCTTCCAGCCCCCAGATCCCTGTACAGAGGAGCAGTATCTCCACCTTCTGAGGAGGCCTCCCTGTTAATGTCCCCCCAGGCTCATAGAATTCAACTCCCTGTCTTTTCACGGAGACCCAGCTTCCTTCCACCCATCCCCACCCCATCCTCTGGAGCACCTCCAGCTTAATTCCTTCTTGGGCTTGACCTTTGAATTGTAGAGAAGCCAACTGCTGTCATCCTCTCAAGACAAAACAGGAGCTGAGACCACTGAACACAAAACCTTGGCTGATTTGTAGAGCCAATGAAGAGGAACAAAAGTTGTTTTATTTGTTTTTCTCTTTTTCCACTATAGAAGGAAAGAAGGAAAATAAGTTTCATTCAGTTACCACGCCTGAAGTTCTGTCACCAGAGAGCCAGTCCTTCATGTAGGATACTGCTGTCTCGAAGGGATCCTAAGATGTTCTCTTGGGAAAGTTGACAAAGTAAGGCCAGCACCTTCCTATTGGGTGTTCATTTGCCACCTTAAATGTCAGCCAGGGGCAGGTGGGAGAAAATGGGTGGGGAATGTGAGACTTATGGAGGCCTAGCTGTGCTTCACCTTACCGTCAGGTCCAGGGGCTGGCTTTGTGGTTGGCTGTATCAGGTGATGCTGACCAGGAAAGCCTCTCCTCTTTCTGTTGAAGATAAGCTTGCGCATTTCCTGTGGTTTATTTGGGCTGGGTCACTACCTCCTGGAGAGGTAGCAAGGTGGGGTGATTAGTTTGGATATCAGATCACCTGGGAGTTATTGCTGCTTTATATGAAATGAAGAGCAACAAGGCCAAGTTCAGAAAGAGGAGGAAAGCAGAACATAGGTTCACACAGTGTCTGGCAAGGCACTGAGGGCAGCGGCCTCCTTCAGGGCCACCACCGTGAGGGCTGGCAGTGACTTCACTAAACTCACAGGGTCGGGGCAAGCTCTGACACATAGTTCTCCCCAGGACTGCCAAGAGTCCCTAGGCAGCTTTTGGGTCCCATCTGGATTAATAGAAGCTACAAGCAGACTCTTGTTGGAATCACTGCAATCTTGGCTCTTACTTATGTTGTGTGTTTCAGTTTTCCCCTCCTTAAAATGGGGATAAGAACATACCTACTCCATGGGGGTGTTGTGGGGATTTGTTAGTGTATTTAAGGCACTTAGAAGAGTGCCTAGCACATTGAAAGTGTTACAGAGATGTTAACTGTTGTAGTTACTGCTTTTGCTGTTTAAAGCCAGGTGGATCAAGGAGTCAGCAGCCTCAGGTAAGCCTGTGGAGCTGCAACTAGAAATAATTATTTACACTTGTTCTCAGCCTTCCTAGGGCTACAGATGAAATAATATTTGTTATACCCTCTTGGAGTTTTCTTGGGAAATACCTGGCTTTACCACTGGAATCCAGGTAACAGAGGCCTTTACTTTGGGTCTCTGCAATTTAAATAGACCTTACTCTTAGGTGGTAAAATGCCTCCTTAATAGCCATGGTTTGAGGGTCTTTACAAGGCTTTCCAGTTCCAAGACATCTCTGCCATAGGCTTGCTCCAAAGCCTGACATTATCTTTAGTGCTTCCAGGAGTTCTGAGGAGGTGACCCGGTCTGCAGCCAACTGTGTGGATCTGGACTCTGTACCCACTAGCTGAGAATCCTACAGAAGTTACTTAATTTCTGCATCTCAGTTTGCTCATCTGTAAAAGTAAGACTAGTGAAAGTACCCTCTTTATAGAGTATTTGGGAATTAAATGAAATAGTATGAGTAAAAGTTTAGCAAAGTGCCTGATAACACAGTGACTCGTGGTGATGGTGGTTTTATCTATAGAAAGCATCAGTTACTGATTTAATAATTATTAATCCACAAATACTCAATTTTAAAGACTTTATTATTAAGTATGCAAAAATGTTGAAAAAGTAATACAATGAACATCTTTGTACACACCAGTTAGATTCAATGATTTCGTAATCTATGATGTTGCTATTTTTGCTGTTATTTATGATTTTTCTGCAGTTATTTTGCTGTCGTGTGCATATGGTTTTTTTAATATTTTGTTTTATTGTTTGGCTGTGGTGGGTCTTCATTACTGCATGCGGGCTTTCTCTAGTTGTGGCTAGTGGGGGCTACTCTCCAGTTGCAGAGCATAGGCTTTTCATTGTGGTGGCTTCCCTTGTTGCAGAGCACGGGCTCTAGGGCGCATGGGCTGTAGTTTTTGCTTAGTTGCAGGCTTAGTTGCTCCATGGAATGTGGGATCTTCCCAGACCAGGGATTGAACCCGTGTCCCCTTCAATGGCAGGTGGAAGTCCCCTTAGTCATTTGTAAGTTGCAAGCATCATGACACTTAATTCCTAAATACTTAAGCATATGGCTCCTCCAAGTAAGCAGGTTCTCCTACATAACCACAATACCATTACTACATCTAAAACAATTGACAAAGATTCTAAAATGTTTTCTAGAATTGAGCCAACAACTCATACTTTTTCTGTTGTTCACCCAATGTCTTTTAGAGTTGCTTTTTTCCAGCTAGGAACCAATAATACATGCATGAATTGTGTTTGGTTACTTTTCTTTAAATCTAGAGTAATCTCTCCATGGGCTTACCTGGTGGCACAGTGGTAAAGAATCTGCCTGCAATGCAGGAGATGTGGGTTTGATCCCCAGGTCAGGGAGATCCCCTGGAGAAGGAAATGGCAACCCACTCCAGTATTCTTGCTTGGGAAATCCCGTGGACAGAGGAGCCTGGGGGAGCTACAGTCTATGGGGTCGCGAAAGAGTTGGACACAACTTAGCAACTAAGCAACAACAAATCTCCCCATCTTTCTTTTTTAGGTGCACTGAGTTTTGAAGAGGCCAGGCCATCTGTCTGATAAAATGTCCCATTCTTGATTTGTCTTATTGTTTCCTCGCAGTACGGCTTTCAGTGGAAAGAATGAAAAAATCTAGAGCTTGAACTAGGGTGCCTGGGCTGTCCCAAAGATGTAAAATTCTACTGCCCCTAGGGAACGAGGGAGGAAGTCAAAACACAAGGCATACTCATTTTTTGAAACTCTGAACCTATTAAACACTAACTTCTTTTTCTTTCTTTCCTCGAGCCCCTAGCAACCACATTCTACTTTCTATGAATTTTACTAAGAACCTCATATAAGCAGAACCTTACAATGCTTGTCCTTTTGTGATTGCCTTATTTCACTTAGCGTGATGGCGTCAAGGTTCACCCATGTTGTAACATGTGTCAAAATTTCCTTCCTTTTAAAGACTGCATATCATTCCATTGTATGGATATGCCGCATTTTTGCTTGTCCATACCACATGGACACGTGGTTGCTTTCATCTTTTGGATATTGTGAATAATGCTGCTATGAACATGGGTGAATAAATATCTGTTCACAACGCTGCAAGGTACACTCGCTTTTATCTTTTGTCTTGGAGCTAGCCTTCATGCAGCCTATAACTACTGGTGACTTTAGAAAACATGTTTTAAATCTAATTTTCTTTCCCGTCATTTTCTCCCTTTTACTGAAGTCTATCATAAAGCTACTCCTTCAGGGTTGCCATTTTCTGGAGCTTACAGCCATGTGCAAGAAAAATCTGGACACTATTCAAAGTAAGTATTTCTACATTTCTTACTGTGGCAAGTATATTGATTATAATAATATCAAGGTGTATGAGAAGCTGAAAGCTCCAAGCTTTTAAAGTCACTAAATGGGAAAGGTTCAAGATACCCTTTTAAATCCATTTAATCTGTTAGGCTCCTATATTTCAGAAAGTCAAAGTGTTAGTCCCTTTCAGTCATGTCACGAAAGTGTCAGTCATGTTCAACTCTTTGCAATCCCTCGGACTATAGCTCGCCAGGCTCCTCTGTCCATGGAATTCTCCAGGCAAGAATACTGGAGTGGGTTGCCATGCCCTCTCCCGGGGGATCTTCCCTGACCCAGGGATTGAACCCAGGTCTCCTGCATTGCAGGCAGATTCTTTACCATCTGAGTCGACAAGGAAGCCCCTCACACACTTCTGATTAAAGATATTTATTCCAAGTTTCCAAATTAACATGTGTGATTTATATCTAGCTACCAACAAACTACAAGAGGAAGCAAGACAAAGTAGAATCAACTCTGAACTGGATGATGGTGATGGTGATCCAGTATCTGAGCTCTGTTGATAACCATGTGACCTGGGGCCAAGTCTCAACTCTTAAGAGTCTCGGTTTTCTCTTTTGTCAAATGGAAAGTTGATTGATGGCCTTCAAATGTTATGATAGCCTGAGCTACATTTTCTTTATTTGCAGAAATCAACAATAAGGAGGCACTTATGGAAATTTGAAAGCCCTGAAGTTGAGTTCCAGCTTTTCCCCATAAGTTGGGTGATCTTAAGCAGATCCCTTAATTATATGAGCCTAACTTTTCTAACTTGCAAAATGGATATGATGAACATTGCAGATCAGTGATAAAGATTATAAGTAATGAAGTCTGGTGACAGGGCTTTGTAATTTTAAGGTACTATAGGATCCCATGAGAGTGATTGCATGAAGGATTTTAAGCCATAAGGAGCTCTACAAATGTTAAGGAATTACTAAAGAAGTAAGAACACTACTGTTAGTGATCCACTTATATAAACTTAACAACATTTTACCAAAAAAAGTAGATTCTAAATCCTACTCCCTTCTTCCTAAGAATCCATTCTCTGTTGGTCCTGGGTATTTCCTAAATTGCTTTGGATTTTGTGGTAGATCTCTGCCCCTGCCTTAACCCTACTTTGTAAACTTCAACAGCTGTTAGAAAGTGCTTGCTTTATTTTGCTCCAGAACTTGCTGCAACATATCTTGTTTCAACAGCACTCCAGCCTGCCAGTGGAGCTATGTTTTGCCAGTTGTGATGACTCTAAAGCCCTTTGTCAATTCTTTCGAGTCCTGGAACACTTGATCAGCGAGTTGGGTCGCACGTTGCTTTAACCACTGAAGAGAAAGCGGCTTCCCAGGTTTTGCCACGTTTTACAACCTGCAATTTAATTATGATTGTTTAACAAGTGTTCAGGAGCTTCAAATAGTCCCTATCAACATTTGATCACTCTTTATAACCACACCACCCTGTCTTCTAAGGAACTCTCTGTGTTTCCAATTCAAAAAGAGAGTATTTGAGAAAAAGAATATGGGAAAAAGATGAGTTCAGAATTCAGCTAAGAGCTCAAGAGATAATAAAATGTTTCAGATTTGAGGATGGTATGCCAGGCTTAATTGTTCATATGCAAAAGAATTACCTGGAATTCAAAATAAAAACACAGATTTCTGGACTCTGGCCCCAGAGGTCCTCTGATTAAGAACATCTGAGGTGGGTCATGTAAAATACACTCCTCAGGTGGTTCTGATGCAGGTTCCAGGAGAAAGCACCATTTTAAGCAAGTTGATTCTAGACCAGCCACAAACATACTGTGCTCAGTCTCCATGTTTATACATGGTGATGAAAACAGCAACTACCCTCCCAACCTGATGAGTTTGAAATGGGTGCAAAATGAGACATGAAACCATTTTGAAAAGTGAAGAGCTCATACTAGTGCAAGGCACTCTCATCCTCCTTAGCATTCTCTTGCCTCAAGGGAGCGGACCCCAGCTGACAGCATCCTGCCCCCAGCCCACTAAGCACTTGCAGGTATTCATTTGAAGGGAGAGAAGCTCCACTGACCTGCCTTTGTCCACTTGGCCCAGACAGGCTCACCTAGGTTTATGCCTTTCCCAACAGAGTGTTACAGGACTGCCCATATTTCAGTCTGTAATCTTGCCCAAAAGGCATCTGGAGTGACCCTCCTAATAGGTCCAAGTCCCTCTTGAAATCTAGGTACGTCTGTATCATTAACGACCCCATTGATTTCATTTCCTTCAATGTCACATCCTTCCTGGGCCACACATGGCTTCTCTTTGATCCCAGGCTTGCACCTGAGGGTTTGCGTCCACACCTATCCCTCGTGCTTTGGCTCTGTTCCCAGGCACAGTGTGTACCTTTTGAGGTTCAGAGTGATCAACTTCACGTTAATCTTTTCTCCCCCACTCTGTTCTAATCTCTTTGGAAAGAATTTTTTCAGGGTCTTCTATCCTTTGAGGTCATATTCCTCTTGGAGGGTATCATTTCCAGATAAAGTACACTGGCTTTCTCTTTCAGATGTATCGGACAGTCTACCAGCAAGGTCCTTGACTGTTTGTTGTGGTTGTTGTTCAGTTGTTAAGTCGTGCTAAGTCTTTGTGACCCCATGGACTGCAGCATACCAGATTTCCCTGTCCTTTACTATCTCCCGGAGTTTGCCCAAACTCAAGTCCATTGAGTCGGTGATGTTATCTAACTATCTCATCCTCTAAAAGTACATTAAAGGGAATCTAATTCATTGTCCAGAGACATTTATTAAACTCCCTTTTCTCTCCTTAATCTGCATTAGGCAGGCTTACTGAACCCCTCATATTGTCCCTTGGACCCAGGCCACATGCTTATTCCTCTATTCATCCTCCACTTCCCTTTCCTCCCACGTCTCCAATCCCATTTCTCTTCATCTTCCAACCTGGCATAAAAGCCTACAGACTGAAAAAAAAAAAAAAAAAAAAAAAGCCTACAGACTGATTTGGGAAAGACAGGATTGATCTTAGAGCAGTGCTGTTCAGGGAATATAAATGAGCCACCCATGTAATTTAAAAATTTCTAGTAGTCATATTTAAAAAGTAAAACAAACAACAACAACAACAATAAAAAAGGTGAAATTAATTATAATAATATGTTTAATTCAGTATGTTGAAAATACTATTATATCAACATGAAAAAATATAAAAATAATTCAGGAGAGATCTATTTTTTCAGACTACATTCTTGAAATCTAGTGTGTATTTTTCACTGATAGCACATTTTAAAATGGATTACATACTTATGGCTGATTCATGTTGATGTTTGACTAGAAACAACAAAATTCTGTAAAGCAATTATCCTTCAATTAAACAATAAATTAAAAAAATTAAAAAATCAAATGGATTAACCACATTCCAAGTGCTTAATAGCCGCATGTGGCTAGTGACCTTATGGAACAGTGCAGTGGTGAATGGGCAGATGGAAGGGAAAAACTGGGTTTCAAATCTCACCACATGGCCTAGTTCATGAAGATGTTTTCAACGTTGGTGCAATAGCAAAATTACAAGAATAAGGACAATGTGCTGAGCTTTACTTAGAGGCAAACATATTAAACTTTAAAGGTTTGAGACTGTGTCCCTGCCAAAGTAAGATATCCCTCTCAGAAATAATTATTTATGAAATGATAGTAATAATTGATGGTAGTTTTCTTCTTCTTAACGTTATCCTGTGGTGAAATAAAAAGGTGTTAACTAGTGCTCCCCTCATTAAAAAGGCTTTAAGTCCATTTTTGGGGGGCTGTTCCACACGGTTTTTGGGGTCTTAGTTCCCTGACCAGGGATTGAACCTGGGCTCTCAGCTGTGAAAGCTGGACCACCAGGGAATTCCCCACATGGTCTTTTTATACATTGGCCTGTTCAATCATCCTGACCACTGCATGTTTTGAAACAATTACTTTCAGAAAAGATGCAAGTACAATGTACAAAAGTTTTTTTACTTGAACCATTGAAAAGAAACAAAGTGAAGTTGCTCTTTGTGAAAGTGTCTGACTCTTTGTGACCCCATGGACTGTAGCCTGCCAGGCTCCTCTGTCCATGGGGATTCTCCAGGCAAGAATACTGGAGTGGGTTGCCATGTCCTCCTCCAGGGGATCTTCCCAATTCAGGGATTGAACCTGGGTCTCCTGCACTGCAGGCAGATTCTTTACTGTCTGAGCCATCAGGGAAACATTGAAAGGAACTTGTTGATTTGATGCCTTTTCAACCCCCAATTTTAATGCATATTTCCTACAAAATAACCTACAAATCCACATACAGTTATGGAAATTAACTTAACATCAGTATATTACTATGCAATAACTTAGGTACCATTCAAGTTTAATAGTTGTCTCAGTTATATCTTCAGTCTCCTTCAGTCAAGATTCCTTAGTCTCTTTGACTTACATGACTGTGATGCTTTTGAAAATTACAGACTAGTTATTTCATAGTTAAGAAGTATTTAGGGGGGAGTTAATTTAAAACTATATAAATATGGGAGTTCCCTGGGTGTCCAGTGGTTAAGACTCTGCACTTTCACAGCTGTGGGCCTGGGGCAATGATACCTGGACCCTAATCAGGGAACTAAGATGCCCCAAGCCACATGGCACAGCCAAAAAAGCAAATAAAATAAAATGGAAAAATGTTAAATTGCTATTAATTACAGTAAGCCCCCTACACAGGAACCTTCAACTTGTGAACTTTTGCAAAAAGAGGCAAACACGTGTGTTCCCATGTTTAATCACATAAGTTAGTTCACGTATCTGGTGTCACTGTCACGTGGGTTCATCCCCTACAAGCGGAACAGGAAATGGCAAGGGGCTCTTCTTTGAGGAGGCACTGTTAGTTTTTGAGGCATAGGACCCGAACGTGGAATGGTACACGAAGGTTGCAGCAGCCATTCAGAAGGCAACCCAGTTCTACTGTGTCATCTATGATGAGAACAGAAGAACTACTACCCAGACATCACTGGACATTTTTTCAAATGGGTAGAGAGAACTGAATCCAGCAAGGAACCAGAACCTCTGCGATCAATGTCAGGTGCCTTCCATCTCCTGTTGTTAAGGATTCTTCAGCTCTGCCATCTTCCACCTCCTCTCCCTGTCCAGTCAGTAACTCTTCTTGCCTGTTCACTCCATGCCAGCCCCTGTATGCCAGCCGTTGTACTGTACTACTGTACTTATCAAGGTTCTGTACTGTAACATTTAAAATGTTTTCATTTTTTGTGTTTGCTTTTATGTATTATTTGTGTGAAAAGTATTACAAGCCTATATAGTGCAGACTATATTAGCCAACTGTGTTATTAATAGTTAGGTACCTAGGCTAACTTTGTTGGGCTTATGAGCACATTGGACTCCTTGAGGAGTGGGGAGAGGCAGCTTCCCGGAAGGGAGGACTCAGGGAGGGGAATTCGCAGTGATCTGAACGGGTTTTATACTAATTCTCAGCCAGTCCTCCTGTTTTTAGGCCTGTCCAGCCTCTGACCTTGAGAGGTACCTGTTGTCCCCAGTGTCTGGGTCTTTCTGGGATTCTGAGACTGTTTCTCCTGTAAGTTTAGGTGTCTGCTTTCTTTGACTATTGTTTCTCTCATTTGCTGTGTCTTTATCTAGCGTTCTTTAGTCTTTGTGGCTTATGTCACTTAAAAATTCCTTTGCTGAATCTGTTTTGTGAGGATAGAGATAAATGTGAGTGTTTAATCTGCCATGCTTAACCAGCCAACAATGATTTTTCTATTTATTTCATTAGTGTATACCTCTTATGTGTTACATACATGTCCTGGGGAAAAGGTGTTTGGATAAACCCAGTATTTTTTCTTCTTCTCCATTTTCTCCCCTGCCTCCAGTGAAGTACCATAGGTGGCACTGACAGAGGTTATTTGGACTTCTAGACTTGGTACTGATACTGTGGCACTGTTGGCTCCCCAAGGAGAGCTGGACTAGAGTGCCTATAAATCTTCAGCCTTAACCAACTGTGAGTTTTAAACCTAACCATTCCCTATAGATCTGTGGCTTAGAGCAATGAATTTAGATAAGGACAGGGTTTACTGTTGTTTATTGCTTCACAATAAATGCTGTTTGCTCATGGTAATTGGTTTACAAAAGCTCTTCGGTCTCTAATAAATAAACACCCAGGGTTGTTTGTTAAGTTGAAAGGTGAGGGGTCCCAAGGCTCTATGAGGACCGAGAATCTTGATCTTTGCCTTGTTCCTGGGACCACCCTCTGAAATGAGGCCAGGAAATTTCAAAATTAGTCTGATCACTTCATAAAAATTTTTTTTACCAACTCATATCATTATAATTAAATTCATTGCTACATGTGGCAGATATAGTAGGCAGTAAAATTCAGGCTGACAATCACCACAGTCAAGGGATGGAAGTGAAAAGCAAGAATGGGGCAAGAGTACCACCAACTCTCACTAGACTTGGCCTTATTTTACAGATGATGAAATAGGTTCAGAGAGGCTTATAACAAGTAAGTGGCTCCACTGGTATATAAATTCAAGTCTGTCTAACACTGATTCTTAGAGAGGGATGTAGACCCTGTGAATTTTAGACTCAAAAATGCCTGTGCTCATTCTGGGAAAGCAAAGGGTAAAGCCAAGGAACTTTCTGCAGAGGGAAGTTTTCTCTTCTATTTGACAAACAGTGTTTTCTAGAATGGATTATTTTTCTAGCAGAAATTGCAGTGGGATTTGGAGGGAAGTCTTCTGTTTTGGTGGTAATATCAGCCAAACAGAATCAGGAAGAATATATGACGGCAAGGGACAAGAACTGGGAATCTCTATAGTTGTTAAAAAGCACTGATTTGATTTGATTTGATATTGGATAAGCTTATCTTCAGGAAAGCCAAGAGACATCTTGCTCTGACACAAAAAGAACTCCAAGCTTGAGGGGACCCAGACCTGGGCCCACTTGTCACCTCTAGGTAGGGAAAGGCTAGAGAGGTGAGTTCCTATGAAATTTCACATAGGAAGGAGGAAGATGGCTATGTCAGTGACTCTCCGGTGGTCCGGAAGAGTTTGACAATGTTAGATTTTTATGCTCATTTTAATTGTTTTGATGTCTTAACCTGGTAACAAATTGTCAGTTGATCATTTTATGTAATAATAAAATATATATAAAATGTTAGTGCTGCTTCCTGCTCAGGGCCCCCTCCCCAGCAGGGAGTGTGATTGAGATACATTTCATTCCGATAAGCTGGCAATTTTACCAGAGTTAGAGGACACCGACAATTATCCGTCATGTTGCAGCAGACAATGTAGAAAGTCTCCCAAGTTCTAATTCCTTTTGGCCCCAAGAACATATCTTACAGAAGGAGCAACTTTGGTGGCCCTGGAGAGTTGAGTCACCAGGTGACATTATTTTACTGAAGGGAAAGCCCACAGTCCTGTTTCAGTAGATAGGGAGATAAATGACTAATAAATGTGATAAAATGGGCCCTCTGTGTTAAATACAAGCTGCATGGGTTTTTAGATCAGGTTTATATAAGAACACTCTGGAATTCTTTCCAACTACCAGTGAGATCAGAGTGCCCATGGAAAGCTACTGAGCACAGACACTGGAAAAACAGAATCATCCCCAATTTCTGCCATGTGACCCCAGTATGACCTTGCTGATGTGTTTGGGTTGTAGTCTGTTAGTTTAAGTGAAACCTCTTTACAAGGTTACCACATAGAACAGTACTTGTCAGCCTTGATTTAGCAAAAAGCAAGAGCCTTTCTGAGGGTGTCACAAATTCCCGAGAGAGTTGAGTCTTTCTTAGTGCCCCTCCCACCGAGTGCAAGACTTCAGGAAAAGCATATGTGAGATTAAACAATGATGGGGTGCTGCAACTCCAAAGAGGTTGGAAATCCTTAATAGAATTAAGTCATAAAGCTACAGAGTAAAGGAAGGAGTGACTTTATGATGACTAATATGACAATCTCAGCACTTCATTTGGTTGCTGCTGCTGAAGGAGGAGGGAGGAAGAAGAGAAAACTGAAATGAGGGGTGGAAGGAGGGCTGCCTCAGTTGTGACAGTTCTACTAGACCATAAATTAAGCTAATTATTAGTATCAGCTGTTACTTACTATTTAATTCGGTAGTGTTGCTCTGTGATTCTATAACTCTTAAGCTGGCAAACCATTATGTAATGGAGCTGTCCAAAAGATCCTATATAAAATTAAGTTTACTATTCTGGTTATTATAGTTCAGGAGTCACTTAACCAAGCTGGTGTGGTCATGAATTAAGAAGATGAGCTACTAAGGAAGAGATTGAGAAAAAGTTAATGTTTTTTTTTCAAGCCAGTTTGTCTATAACCCCAGTCACCAGGAATCAGAGGCCAGTGGATAAAGGTTAAAAAGGATGAAATCTGCAATAAAACCAAAGGTGTGGGTTCTAGTTCTGATTTTGTCATCCTTTTGACCTTTTTGAATGGAGATGAAATGAAAATGTTTGTCTTGTTTCTACCTTGTCCAGGATTTAATAGATCAAGCCTCTAGGAGAGAAGTAATGCGTTCTCTTAAGAAACACATTAACTAAAGGTCAGGTGATATAACCCTTGAAGGTCTTCTAACCACAACAATTTCACTTGAAAGCTATTAATTTCAGAAACAGAACAGAATACCCTGGAGTTTCAGATTAATACTCCCTAAGTACACCTAGGTTAGAAAACTTTGAGGACTATAGACAAAATAAGTCCACAGGAGGATTAGGAAAGCATCTGCCGTGTCTATGCAGTGACTATTTCTTATAACATCAATTTTTTTTTTACTATTTCATGTAAAGAATTATGAAAAAATGTAGTGATACTTAAAACTTTACAAGAACAATTTTAAACAAACAAAAATATTATGCAAGAACACGAGAAAGCAGAATTACAAGCAAAGTTCAAACATTCAGTAACTATCCAGTGAGCACCAACCACATTATGTGCCAGGCACTATAGTCTTTTAAGGCAAGGCTGCAGATCCAAGGATGGCTTTAGAAATAATTTATAGTGATTCAGTATTAGAAATAATTTATAGTGGTTCAGTATTTAAGCTGTGAAGAGGCAGAGAGGGGTGGTACCCTGAATTCATCCCAGCCTTTCCCAGCCTTCTGTAACTTCATCCCTACCTCCACTCCCACTGAATTTCTGGCAGCTGAAACATCATCCCTCTGGGGGTTCCCCAGGGCTCATCCTAATAGCTGATCAAGTGTTCTGCCTTTCCTTGTAGCTATATGTGTGTGCATGCTAAGTTGCTTCAGTTGTGTCTGACTCTTTGCAACCCCGTGGACTGTAGCCCACCAGGCTCCTCTGTCCATGGGATTCTCCAGGCAAGAATACTGAAGTGGGTTGCCATGCCTTTCTCCAGGGGATCTTCCTCACCCAGGGATCAAACCTGTGTCTCTTATGTGACCTGCATTGGCAGGTGAGTTCTTTACCACTAACGCCACCTGGGAAGCCCCCCTGTAGCTATGACCATGCCCCAGTTTGGTTCACTGGATGTCAGTGAAGGAAACCCTTGGCAACTACTTCTGAACGTGCTGATCCCAACTTTGGAAAGTGTTTCTAAGAGAAAAGGACAGCCAGTGTCACAAGTTCTCCATGTAGCTGCCTCATTTGCATCTGGAAAATTGAAAGTCATCTAGCTTGTGGCCTCAATCCTCAGTTGTAATCCACTGAGTCCACACAATTGCTCAGGCATTGTAGAAAGAGGTGGCACATTCCTAGCCCTTGAAGGATGTGTAAACTCAAGTTACCTTTTTACATTTAAAAGAGGAACTTAAAAATATGCAGGTTAATTCTGCTTCCTAAGTATTTATTGCCATTAACTTGGACCATTAAACACTATCTTTTTGAAACTCCATTTCTCTCTGCACTCACTAGTGAAACATTCCGAATAATAGGCCTCTTCTCTTTCTTAAATGTTCTTCCCTGACTTTTCCCTTTAAACTGAGGAAATATTATCATAAGTGAAATCTTTCCCTATTCAGCTAGAAATGAGCACTTAACTTAAAACTAATTGCAGGCCAAGCTTTAAAGGGTCATTAATTAGTAATGGTACCAGAGGAGCAAGGTGACTAGATGGCTGAAATTGAGCAGAACAGGCCCAATGTTTTTTTGCTTCTTATTCCATCTGACAATGGCTGTCCTTCAAAAACACATTTAATTACTGAGTGAAGAGTCTTGGTAGAATTTCAGCACAGTCCCTGGCATGTGGGAAGCGCTCAATAACACTTCTCTACCTTTTGGCCTCTCCTTCCTATCTTCCTTGCTCTCTGCAGTCACTCATGCCTTCCAACTCATTATGAAAATAATGGCTTGAACTCCTTCAACTTTTCTCAAACGAAGCCCTGTCTCTTTGGTGCCACCCACTCAACGGACATGAATGCATGCAAACTCCAAGAGATGGTGAAGGACAGGGAAGCCTGGCGTGCTGCAGTCCATAGGGTCTTGACGAGTCGGACACGACTGAGTGACTGAACATTAACAACTCTTTGGTATTCCTTTCTTGGTCTGACTCCCCTGATAATCTTGATCCCCCTTGCTCCAGGCTCCTCTGTGGCCCATTCTTCCAGTAATCCCTTCTCTACAATGTATCTTCATTACCTTTGTCAACTAGCACATTCCACGGCTGAAATCCAACAAAACTTTCTCTAAACACTTTTGCTTCTTAAGTTACTGATTGTTTTCTCCTACATTAAGCCAACATTGAAAGAGAGGTCTACACTCCCTTCAATTCCTCATCTAAATATCTGTCCCTTGCTGATTGCAACCTGGCTTCTGTAGCTACTAAAATTGCTTTCCTGGAGATCAGTAATGACCTCTTCTTATTCCTCTTTCATCTGTTCATGGAATGATGTGCTCAGCTACTCTCCTGATTAAATTCTTCTGACTGTCTTTATTTTTATCTGCCTCTCTTTAGGGCTTCCCAGGTGGCACCAGTGGTAAAAAAAAAACATGCCTGTCAATGCAGGAGATATAAGAGACATAGGTTCAGTCTCTGGGTTGGGAAAATCCCCTGGAGGAGGGCATGGCAACCCACTCCAGTATTCTTGCCTGAGAATCCCATGGACAGAGGAGCCTGGTGGGCTACGGTCCATAGAGTTGCAAAGAGTTGGACACAACTAATGTGACTTAGCATGCCTCTCTTTATCAGCTCCTGTGTCAGTACCTTAAATGCTTCTATCCTTAAGTGCTCATTCTTAGCTGCTTTTCTTATGCTCTGGATCAGGGTTTCTCAATCCAGATGCATAGAGGAATTACCTGGGAGCTCTTTTAAAATGCAAGCCCAGATTAAATCCAATTGTTGTACAGTCACCCAGTCATGTTTGACTCTTGGCGCGTGCCCCCGTGGCCGGCAGCATGCCAGGTCTCTGGCCCCCACCATCTCCCGAAGTTTCCATATCAATTAAATCTGATTTCTGATACCACCAAGAAATTGGATTTGATTGATCTGGGGTTGGACCCTGGCATCTATTTTTTGTTTTTACTTTTTAAAAAAATATTTATTTTTTTATTGAAGGATAATTGCTTTACAGAATTTTGTTGTTTTCTGTCAAACCTCAACATGAATCGGCCATAGGTATACATATACCCCCTCCCTTTTGAGCCTCCCTCCCATCTCCCTCCCCATCCCACCCCTCCAGGTTGACACAGAGCCCCTGTTTGAGTTTCCTGAGCCACACAGCAAATTCCCATTGGCTATCTATTTTACACATGGTAATGTAAGTTTCCGTGTTACTCTTCCATACATCTCACCCTCTCCTCCCCTCTCCCCATGTCCATGAGTCTGTTCTCTATGTCTGTTTCTCCCTTGCTGCTGCTGCTAAGACACTTTAGTCGTGTCCGACTCTGTGCGACCCCATAGATGGCAGCCCACCAGGCTCCCCCGTCCCTGGGATTCTCCAAGCAAGAACACTGGAGTGGGTTGCCATATCCTTCTCCAATGCATGAAAGTGAAAAGTAAAAGTGAAGTCGCTCAGTCGTGTCCAACTCTTTGTGACCCCATGGACTGTAGCCTACCAGGCTCCTCCATCCATGGGATTTTCCAGGCAAGAGTACTGGAGTGGGGTGCCATTGCCTTTTCTGGTTTCTTCATTGCTGCCCTATAAATAAATTCTTCAGTACCATTTTTCTCGATTCTGTATATATGTGTTAGAATATAATATTTATCTTTCTCTTTCTGACTTACTTCACTCTGTATAATAGGTTCTAGGCTCATCCACCTCATTAGAACTGACTCCGATGCGTTCCTTTCTATGGCTGAGTAATATTCCATGGTGTATATTTACCACAATCTCTTTATCCATTCATCTGTTGATGGACATCTAGGTTGCTTCCATGTTCTAGCTATTGTATATAGTGCTGTAATGAACAATGGGATGCATGTGTCTTTTTCAACTTTGGTTGCCTCAGGGTATATGCCTAGGAGTGGGATTGCTGGGTCATATGGTGGTTTTATTCCTAGTTTTTTAAGGAATCGCTATACTGTCTTCCATAGTGGCTATATCAATTTACATTCCCACCAACAGTGCAAGAACGTTCTCTTTTCTCCACACCTTCTCCAGCATTTATTGTTTATAGACTTTTTGATGATGGCCATTCTGGACCCTGGCATCTATTTTTTAAATTCTCCTTAGGTTATTCTCAAGTACAGTTAGAACTGACACCCAAAGCTCTAGAATATCTATTTTTATCCTTAATTCTTACATTCCACTGATACATAGACCCACATTTCCAACTCTTTGCTAAGCATCTCAGCCTGGATGCTCCATAGCACTTCACTTTTTGGGTGAATCGAATCAAACTCATTTTCCCATTCAAAGAACCTCTTCCTCTATGTTATAGGGTCACCATTCTCACATTCTCCCAAGCTGGAGACCTAGAAGTTACACTTAAAAATTTCTTTGGCTTTGCTGCTCAATTCGCTTATTTGCCATGCCTTATAGATTTTTAATAGGGACCAATTTCAAATCCATTTTCCCTGCCACCATCCTATGCCCCATTTTAGGACCTTGTTACAATAACTTCTTACTTGGCATTCTTGCCTTCAGTCTCTTTCCTCTTCATTTCATCCTCCACATGCTAGCAGAAAGGCCTCTCTGGAACACAGATCTGATTGTGTGCACTCAAAAACCATCATTGGGAGCCCCCCTGCCACATCACCATTGGATTATTCCTACCCAATAATAAAGTCCAAAAATTCTTTAGGGGGGCCCTCACAATCTGACCCTAATTCTCCAAAACCACTCTCTTCTATATTAGATTCCCACCCCATGAGGTTTCCCATAATACAATCATGGTCCATGAATCATGATATATTCCTTCTTGCCTTTACTATTATCTCTGTCTAGGACTGAATTCAACTCAGATGGTTCAAACAAAGATATGACTTCCAGAGATACAGTCAAGGTAAAGAGAAACTACAAGAGTGGTTGAGACATCCACAGTGTAGCAGAATGGGATGCTCTTTCTTTCCCTACTCTCAAAGGACTGGGGGTGAAATACTATTACCACTTCTCAGTGAGAGCTGGAGCCATGGAAAGAGGGCCATCAATAAAAGCAGGTAAGATTACAGCCCCTGCCAAACCAGAGTGCAGAGGCAGAGAGGGGATAGCAAATAAACAGCTCAAACTCTCCTCCTTGCCTGCTGATCTCCTAATGGTGTTTTTTATTTGGCCAAAGTCAGCTAGAAGCCAGCCAACCACCAAGAATGGTCAGATGATGCAATCTGCTATTTACAAAGCAGAGTAGAGAGAAGCAGAGAATAAATGGTGGTGTGTGTGTGTGGTGGAGGTGGGGGGGAGAATTAAATGGAGAATGACCATGTAATCCCCATTTTTATGTAGTAAAATCCTTTGTATCTTTTGGTTCAAATGTCACCTACTATGTGAAGTTTTCCCTTGTTTTCCTACCCTAAGAACGAGTTGTTTCATTCCTCTGGTCTCCTTTATTATATTGACATTATTGCAGCTCTCACTCTGACTTATGACACCATTATTTATGTATCTGCATCCATCTCTTGCACCATACTTTGTGCTCCTGGAGGAAGGGGATCATATTTCATTTGGTATAGTGTCTTGCAGATAACAGGCTCTCAATAACTGTTGGATAAACTTGATTGCATTTCCATGAAATCTCCTTCTCAGCCTCCATAAGGGAGATTCATATATACTTGTAGTCCTACATTTTTCCCCCACTTTTCATAAGAGTTCCTTTTTTGGTCCCACTTCTGTTTCTTCCTTGAGTTTCTCCTTCTTACCCCTTTTTCTTAGATTAGGTACTTTAGACAGCAGCTCATCAATAAATTGTTGGGAATACCGACATCACTGATCCTGGCAGGGATCCAAAAATCTCTAGCTTTATTTCATGTCTTAAGTGGTACATATAAAACTTTTTTTCTTTAATTTACGCATGTACCAAGCTTAAAAATGAAGTCACAGAACCCAATTTTTTTGTTCTTCATTGGACTTTAAGCACTTCTGAATGGAAGTTATGCTTGGCTTCACATGTTTTGCATACAGAAAAAGCCATGCACTGCTCCTATTCTTTCTAAATACTAATAGTGAATGCAGTTAACATATTTTTACTGTGTAAACACCACTCTACATAGATGGTTTTGATGCACATTGAGATTTTTATATGAAAAGGAGTATTTTTAGACCCAATGAAAATATTTTCTATGATATTGATAATGGTGGAAATAATGGCAAAATTATAATCCCCATAGCAGATCAGAGTTTTCATCTAAAATACTGAATTTTCCATCTTGAGAAGTTTGACTTTGATGTTTTTTTAATATCTTTCTTTTCTCTCCTTAACATATTCATTTCTTCCTCTGCTTTCTTAAGCATATGGAGCACAGTTACAAGAGCTGTTTATAATAGCTGTTATAATGTTTTGCCTACTAATTTTATCACCTGTGCCATATCTGGGTTTGTTTCAGATTTATTTGTTTTGAAGGATTTATTCATTTCCCTCATTCTGGGGTTTCCTGCTTCAATTTGTATGTCAGATTTAAAAAAAAAAAAACAAGTACCAAAAAAAAAAATTGAATTACAGGCATCATGAATTTCACATATTTTGATGCTGGACTTCTACAGGGAGAAGTCTAAATATTTTTGAGTTATGTTCTGGGACACAGTGAAGTTACTTGGAAATGTGTGTGTTAGTTACTCAGTCATGTCCAACTCTTTGTGACCACATGGAGTTGACTCATTGGAAAAGACCCTGATGCTGGGAAAGATTGAGAGTGGGAGGAGAAGGGGACGACAGAGGATGAGATGGTTGGATGGCATCATCGACTCGATGGACATGGGTTTGGATAAACTCTGGGAGTTGGTGATGGACAGGGAGTCCTGGCATGCTCTGGTTCATGGGGTCGCAAAGAGTCGGACATGACTGAGCGACCGAACTGAACTGAATTTGCCTGTACTGTAGCCTGGAATCTCTCTAGACAGTAAGCAGGGGCAATTATAGTTTCACTTCATTTGTTTTTCTTCTTTCAGAAATGACTGTCTTGTACTGTATGCTGTCTAATATCTGAAAACAGTTGTGTATATATAGCTTTTTTGGTTTCTATTTGTTTAAGACAGAGTAAATCAGGTCCCTGTTACTCCATCATGACCACAGTGAAAGTGCGTTTTTATTTTCAAATGGAAGATGGGAGAATATATTGAACCAATTTGTACTAGAAAAATTAGCTAGAGTGTGGCCATGGCCCAGTCATTTCTCCACTTCTTAGCTTTACTTTCCTCATACAGAAAATAAAGAGGATGGTGTCTATATGATCATTAGGTTTATCCCAGACTCTTAAATTCTGTAACTCTAAAATAAAGTACAGGTGTATTTTTGCAGAGAGAATTGATATACAGTCTCCAATGTGATAGTTTACAGATTCAGAACTAGGGAACTCCCTTTTTGCCATAGTAAAGTAAATTTAGAAGACAGGATTAGTATTTTAATAGATGAAGGAGGAGTCTTTAGTTATAGACCTGAGTGGGACAATTACAAATTCCAGAGCACACACATGTAAAGTGACCAAAAGAAATTGATGAAGGAGAAATGTATAGGAATATTCTTAGTTTCATTATTGTTTACAGGGCCTGGCACTGTGTGTTGGACATAGTAGGTGTTCAATAAATATCTGTTCAATAACTCAGTGGTATTTGAAGCCATTTTTCTAACAGGGAAAAGCAACTGAAAAGCTTTTATTATAGCAAAGGTTGGAAAAAAATGAAAAATCTTTCAATATTGGGATTGGTTAGTGGTACATTCATGTTATGAAATATTATACAACAGTCAAAAATACTGAGGCACAATGCTATGCACTAATATGGAATGCTTCCAAAGACATAGTGCTAAATCATAAAAAAAAAGATCACTCTATGTATTTTATACTCTTACAATAAAAAAACATTTTAAAAGGAATTAGATCTGTTTTAAGGCAATATATACATACATGCTTATACATTCAGAGAAGATATCCAGAAGGACACACAAACCGCTGACACTGACACCTCAGGGGAAGTAGACTAGGAGACAGTATGAAGAGGGACTTTTTCATGTGTTTTGAATTTATGTCCTTTTATACATCCTTTAATTTTTTTTATCATGTGCATATGTTATCTAGTTTAAAAAATGTTGCTATTGGATGTATACGTACACATTTTTGTTTTTTCAGTGAAGTAACTGAAAGTCTCTCAAAGAGCTAGAGTTCCATAAAGCTGTCTGGGAAATTTCCCCATCTCTAGGTTTTGTGTTTAAAGGAACCAGAGCACACCTACTCTTTCTACTATTACTACAGGAAAGTACAAGGCACCTCCACGGCTGTGATTAATTTCCTATTCCTTGTGAAAAGAATCATCATGCTCCATACCTAATGACTGTGGAGCTTAATGCCTGCTTGAATATGGGTGCTTGAGAGAAAGAACAAGGCCATTTGTCTCTAATGATCCTATATACATTTTATGGTATTTAATTAGCCTTTATCATCTACCCCACCCATCTTTCTGGCTTCCAGATGAGCAATCAAGAAAGCATGGGATACAGGAGCTGGACAGGGAGGCTGTGAGATTCACAAGATGTTAGCCCTTAGTTTGCTACTTTCCAATGCTATAGGTTATGTGTAAATGTGGTTAGAAGAGTGTGAAATAACATCCACCACAGAAAAAACTTTTTATGTTTTAGGGAGAGAGTTATATCTCTGGCAAACTATCAGAAGTATGACGTCTTGTCATAACCTGTGTTCCTGTGAGTGTCTGATGCACCTCAGGTATAGCATATTGGAATCATATGTGGAAATCCAAAATTAAAAATCCATGGCTCATAATGTAAGTCAGAAGAAGTGCTATGATGCCCAAGGCATTTTCTTCTGACTATTGTCTGCTTTGAAATTTCTGGTGCCATTGCTGGTTTTGAATTCTTGAAGTGCTAATGTAGCAAGTAGAGAGTCAGTGCCAGAAAGATGCCTCCAAGTTCCAGTCAGTCAATAAAAGAATAGGAAGAATAAGATTCCTGACTTCACAAAGCTTATTTTTGTCATATATGGGATATTATTGTGCAGAAATTACTATAAGACATAAATAACAGGGAGTAAAACATTCATTGAGGAGGGAAATGTTAGGTAAAATGGCAGTATTTTTGGTGGATTATGAATCAGCAGGAAGAGTCCTGCTTCCAGCTACTCCCCCAATCTGAACCAAAGGTCAAGAATTTAACAAAAGGGGGGCCCTCTACTAGGTGGTTCTAGATTTAGCAAATAAAAATTCAGGATGTTCAGTTAAATTTGAATTTCAGATAAACAAATAATTTTTTAGCATAAGGATGTTATGTAATATTTGGGATGTGCTGATACTAATGATTTGCTGACTATCTCAGTCAAATTTAATTGGACATCTTGTATTTCATCTGCCAATCCTAGCTGCTACACAGAGTAAAAGTAGATGTATTATATATTATTGTCTTTTCCTCACCTCTTGGTAAGATGAGTTGCTAGTGACACCCTGCACACAAAAAGGAGCCAACCAGGAGTAAGAAGACAGCTGATTTCTTGCTATGCTGCAGAGCCAGAATGGAGGAAAAGGCAATATGAATTAACTCAAGAACAACTGTGAGACAGATTCCCCCTTCCCCCACAAATAAACAGATGGAAGCACGCTTATAACACAGATGATGAAAGTTGAGCTTTTGAATGTGGATATTAAAGGAAAAGCTGACTCCAGAAGGCTTGGGAGTCTTGAAGAAATTCTATACTTCAAAATTCTTGGAGTTAGTGAAGGTAGAAGTTCCACAAACTAGGTAAATGAATGCTGGATATGAGATGGAGTATACCTGCTCTGTGGTGTCAGGCTGAGAGAAGCTTTCACGTCATGCAGGCTTCCAGAGCCAGAGAACATGGGGTTGGGGTGAGAGGACAGAGGCAGCAATTAGGATGCACAGGTGGATTTGTTCAATGAATCGTGAAGGGTCTTGCAGACCATGTTAAGGATTGGGGCCTTAATCCATGAAGCAGTGGGGCTCCTCTGGGGGTTGGCATGATCAGAGTTGTGCTTTAGAGATATTAATCTGGCAGTCTCTTATAGAGTGATTACAATGGGCAGAGGGAAGAAACTGGAGGGAGGATTATCAACTGAGAGGTGATTCATTCAGCTGGGCCACTCTGGTCCTGTGGCATCCATAAGTGAATTAGAAAAGGAACCTCCCCTGAGGAGATGTAGACTGGGGTACTCATTCTGGTAAAAGACTGTGCCAAGACATGTGATTTGGTGACTAAGTTGGGAGGTGGATTTTTAGCTTTCCCATTATCTTCCTGGGATGACAGTAGATGAGATGGTTGGATGGCATCACCGACTCAGTGGACAGAAGTTTGAACAAACACCGGGAGTTGGTGATGGACAGGGAAGCCTGGCGTGTTCCAGTCCATGGGGTCGCAAAAAATCAGACACAACTGAGCAACTGTACTGAACTGATCTTCCCAGATAGTATGGTAGTTGGTCAATTAACACTAGTAGCTTAAAGCAATAAAGGTTTATTCCATGCTTATGTCACAGTTCAATGCCTATAGGGTGGTTTTCCTTCCAATGGACACTCAGGGATCTGGGATGCCTACCTTGACCTGAGAGTGAGACCATGTTGAATATGAACCTCCAAGATCACCAAGGTGGGGGGTTGGGGGAAGAAAGAGCTGGAGATTCTTACAGGGTCTTTTATGACCAAATTTGGAAGTGACTTAAGTTCTGACCACATCCCATTGGCTAGAGCATGGCTCCAACCTGACTACCAAAGAGGATGGGAAAGATCAAGGAGGACAATAACTTGTGGTGTCCTTGACTCTAGAAAGCTTTGGAAGATGATTCTAGCAGTTGGAGAGGATTGTAGGGATATTAGGGGAAATCTGATGCACTTTATTCAGTTTTGTTTTTGACTGTAATAAAAGCAATATCCTTTCTCTTGTGTAAAGCAATTTAATGAGCATCCATACCTAGCAGTTTGGGTTTTTTTTTTTAGAACTATATATGCGGAAAATTATGAGTCATAAACACAAGAGGAATCTTCAGACATTATATGGTCTTTGATACTGTCAGAGCATGACTGATTTAAGCCTAAAGCCAACCAATCAACCAACAAACAAAAAACCCTCAAAACTACACAGGTTAGTTTCTGTAAAAATTTGTAAAATTTGTCTTACTTCATGAATATCATATAATATCTTTTATATGTGGAATCTAAGAAACAATACAGATGAACTTATTTACAAAACAGAAGTAGAGTCACAGGTGTAGAAAACAAACATGATATGTTTGTTTGGGGGGAAATGGGGGCTGGGAAGGAAAATTGGGATTGACATATACATACTACTATATATAAAATAGATAACTAATAAGGATGTATTATACAGCACAGGGAACTCTAGTCAATGCTCTGTAATGGCCTATATAGCAAAAGATTCTCAAAAAGAGTGGATATATGTAGATAGAGAGCTGAT
Organism: Cervus canadensis; assembly: GCF_019320065.1. NCBI lineage: Eukaryota > Metazoa > Chordata > Mammalia > Artiodactyla > Cervidae > Cervus > Cervus canadensis. The sequence continues at coordinate 72,385,617 of NC_057391.1, forward strand.
TCACTTTGCTGTACCGCAGAAAGTAATACAACACTGTAAATAAACTATACTCCAAAAAAATTAAAAAAAAATTTGTCTTACTTCATCTGCACATGATATTGGAATTCTATATTTGATATGATGAATGTAAAATTTATCCCATGTCCTTTGATGAGCAAAATGGTAAGTGGTAATTGGGAGACAGGGAAGGAAGATGAAAATCTCTCCTACCACAAAATCAAAATGATATGTGCACAATTCTATTTACCAGAGCTTCATTTAGCCTCCCTGTTACTAAGTTAAGCTCATAGAAGGCAAAGATATTCTTTGAATATAAAAAATACTACTACATGTGCTCATACAATCAAAATAGATGCCTCAATAATCAGAATTGTGCCATATTGGCAAACATCAGATCTGATATACTGCCAAGGACACTTTAAGGGCATGATTGTGAGGAATCTTAACTATAATGCAGGTTTTACATACTTTAGACTTAACCTATGATATCCATATGTTTTAGACCTTTCAGGAAAATTCAGATTTTAAGTATTAAGTTTGGTTGTTAGATTTAGTTTCACTCCATTTGGTGAAAAAAATATGGCCACTGAATATCTATCTGGGAGGAGTTGGTAAATTCATTCATTGTACGTTCTGGAGGAGAACTAATCAAACACATTTTCTCTTAGAGGTGCACAGAATATTAAAAGCGAGAAGACTGCATAGATTATTTTATTAGGCACTTGTTTTTCAAATGAAGAATACGCCTATAAAAGGAAAGACAAAGTTAATTGGATTTCTTCTATTATTTAGGAATGTGGACATAAGTATGTGTAAGGTTTTCCTATGATCCTTTAAAAAATAGCTATTAAAAGCTATTAGAACTTCCTTGGAAACCATTTTCAAGATCTAGCAACACATAAAGACAGGAGTTCTTTCATTTAGTCAGATCTTTTCTGTGGAAACAAATTCCACTTTCTTCATTTGTTCATTTACTCATTTCATTCAATTACTATGCATTGAATATCTCCTAGAGGCCAGGCACTATTCTAGGTGCTGGAGGTAACAATGATAAATCCATCTGATTCTATGATGGTTTGTTAGGATTTTGTTTTTAAGTAAATGAAATATTGAGCCTGACAGAATGCAAAGAATATTTGGTTTGGAACCAGAAGATCTGAATTCTAATTGTGGTTATGTGTGTGCTCAGTTGCTCAGTCATGTATGACTCTCTTTGATCCCATGGAGGATAGCCCGCCAGCCTCCTCTGTCCATAGAATTTTCCAGGCAAGAATACTGGAGTGGGTTGCCATTTTCTACTCTGGGGCATCTTCCTGATCCAGGGATTGAATTCGTGTCTTTTGCATCTCCTGCGTTGGCAGGTGGATTTTTTTACCACTGCGCCACCTGGGAATCCAATTGTGGTAATACTCAACCATCAGTTATATTAATGATATGAATGATAAATAATGATTTATTTGTCTCAGATCTCACTTATCTTTAGTCACTTTTTCACCTAATCAGTTATCACGTTTTTTAAAATTTGAAATTTTTTAAAATTTGAAATTCACCTGCTGCTATCCACTTCATCTCTTGGTTATTTCTTAACTCATTGCATCCAGAGCCATGCCATATATGATTGTGTAGGTCATCTGTTGCGTGTGGCAGAGACATTAGTCCCAATCTAATGTTAACTGTTGTTAATTCAGACCTATATGACTTCCATTTCTACTATTTATATATTAGACATTCATAAGTGCTTGATTTCAACACATGATAGCATTAGCTTTTAATAAAACTTGTCTAGAGATAAGCTTTTGAAACGTCTGTCTTTCGTATGTGAAGACAGTTTTGTCCCATTATCATAGGGCTTTCACTTTTTTGCTTTTCAGAGGAGCCACGAGTGTTGCATTACATAGATCATGGTTTCTCCTTGTGAACAGAATTCATGTTGTGATCAGACCATTGTAAGGTGGGCAAGTTATTTTGTTGATGAGAAACTCGATGTTCCACATGGAGATAAACTCCAACACAACCCTCCCAACTTCATAAACAAAACCAAGGCTGAAATTTAGTGGAAACAATGGACTGGGGAATTTTCAAAGGCCACTCTGAAGGATGAGATTGAGTTGAATTGCTAAGTACCGAGAATAGAAGGATAGAGTGATAAGATCTACATGTAAATATTAGAGGAATTAGTAGGGTTGTGAAAAATTGAAGGAGAAAGCAAGGAAGAGGAGTATAGCGGGGTACCCAATATGTCAATTCTTGGATCTGTTCACCTCCTGCCTCTACGCAAGGGTCTGCCATGTTCATGCTCATGGCCCCTGCAGAAGGGCAGCCACCACAAGCTTGACACAGTAAATTGGAAATAACACCTTACTGAAGGCCAGAAGACCTATGATGTGGCTTAGTAAGGAAAGTCAAGACCCAACAAGACCTCCCTCTCTGGAAGTTGGATAGACTTCTCAGCTGTTTGACATGTGATTATAAGAGCCCAGAAGACTGGGAGTATATTTTAAACTTAAATGATCAGCCTTGAAATACATGTAAGTTAGCTCCACTTGACCCTGTCTGTGTAAGTTTATAAGTCTACTTGTAATCATGCCAGCACAATTTATAGGGGGTTGTTTTTAGAACCTTTACTCTTTGTCTTGAATGCCAGTTCTTGTGTTGGAATATGTAGTGCAGAACAACTGAAATGACATTCAGCCTTTGGTCCAGGAAATCTTGTCAATCATGTGTTTTTTTTTTTTTTTTTCTTCCTGAGATTTTGTTTTCATGTTATCTTAACTTTGAACTTAGATCAGATAATAACCGTAGTGTTCACAAAGGCTTGCTTTAGCTTAGGGTTTTTGTAGAGCTGTAAATGGCAAACATTTATTGTGTGCTTACCCTGTGCCAGGCACTGCTTTTAAGAGCCTTATATGTAATATTAATAACTCATTTTACAGTCACAGCAAACTGATGAGGTAGATAATGTTGTCATTCCCATTTTACACGAGTGAAAAAACAAGACAGAGAGAGGTTTAAAAAGTTTCCCAACATCTCATCACTACTAAGTGTCAGAGCAAGTATCAAATATAGTTAGAATCTATGTTCTGAACCACAACTCTATACTTCCTTGTTCCCATGGAAACCGTAGAAGATCCTGACTAACCAGAGGTTATTAGTTCTTGATTTTCCCCTTGGCAGTTATACAGCAATGAAAATTAACTAACTCATTTGATAAATATGCTACATAGTGGTGATCAAGACAGATAGGCAGGATCTCTGCCCTGAAGGGGCCTTCTGGTATTTCAAACTTTTGTCAGTTTGGTTAGGGTTGGTTTTTCCCCTTAGAACCCAATGTTTCCTGTGGTGAACTCAAAGAGTTTTTGCTACTGCAAAGTGGAGCATTGTAACTTTGGGGACTTCAGCAAAGCTCACTTTTACTAGAGCAAGTATTTGTAACATTTTGACAGGGATAATTATTTTTTTGGCTGGAATTTTTCTCTTTGAACATTTTTTTCTCTTGCATCTATCCCATCCTTTCAAAGACTGCACTGTTAGTTTTGGTTTAAAAATTCAAAATGTAACACTAGCATGTACTTGTCTGTTACATTTCTCTCAAATCTTTTCAAACTTTTGGGGATTAGTTTCTCTTTTTGTAAAGCATTAAGAACCAACTTAATATAATTTATCAGGCTACTATGGAATTGTACTAGGATTAGATTCAGTGACATGTGACAGGAAAATCTAGATGATAATGGCTTAAATAAGATAGAAACTTATATGTATCTTTACATAAAAGAATTTTGGAGGTAGGTAGTCTAGGATTGGCATGGTGGTTTCACAAAGTTGTCAGGGAGCCAGGCTCTTTCCTACTCATTTATGGTATCCCTAGTGTATGGCTATCCTCCTCGGGGTCCAAGATCGCTGAAAGGGCTCTAATCATCACATCATACCCTAGGTGATAGGATGGAGAGTAGGCAGAAGACTGTATCTCCATTCTTTTTATGGCTTTTTTTTTTTAATAGAAGTTCCATACAATATTTAGATCTCAACAGCCAGAATTTAGTAATGTGGTCATACCCATTGCAAAGGAGACTAGGAAATGTAAGATTTTATTTGAGTGGCAATAGGATCATGAAGGAATGAGAAAATATATGTTGTTGTTCAGTGGCTAACTCTTTGCAACCCCATGAACTGCAGCACACCAGGCTTCTCTTTCACTGTCTCCTGGAACTTGCTCAAACTCATGTCCATTCAGTTGGTGAGGCCAGCCAATCATCTCATTCTCTGTTACCCTCTACTCCTCTTGCCCTCAATCTTTCCCAGCAACAGGGTCTTTTCCAATGAATTGGCACTTTGCATCAGGTAGTCAAAGTATTGGAGATTCAGCTTCAGCATCAGTCCTTCCAATGGATATTTGGGTTGACTTCCTTTAGGGTTGACTGGTTTGATCTCCTTGCTGTCCAAAGGACTCGCAGGAGTCTTCTCCAACACCACAGATGAAGAGCATCAATTCTTTGGTGCTCAGCCTTCTTTATGGTCCCACTCTCACATCTGTACATGACTACTGGAAAAAACCATAGTTTGACTAGTGGGGCCTTTGTCGCAAAGTGATGTCTCTGCTTTTTAATACGTTGTCTGGATTTGTCATAGTTCTCCTTCCAATGAGCAAGTGTTTTAATTTCATGCCTGCAGTCATTGTCCGCAGTGGTTTTGGAGCCCAAGAAAATAAAGTCTGTCACTGTTTTCACTTTTTTCTCCAACTATTTGCCATTAAATGACGGGACCAGATGACATAATCTTTGTTTTTTGAATGTGGAGTTTTAAGCCAGCTTTTTCACTTTCCTCTTTCATCTTCATCAAGAGGCTCTTTAGTTCCTCTTCATTTTCTGCCATTAAAGTGGTATCATCTGCATATCTGAGGTTGTTGATATTTCTTCTGGCAATTTTGATTCCAGCTTGTGAGAAATTTCACTCTGCATATAAGTTAAATAAGCTGGGTGACAATATATAGCCTTGATGTACTTCTTTTCCAATTTGGAACAAGTCTGTTGTTCCATGTAAGGTTCTAACTGTTGCTTCTTGTCCTGCACACAGGTTTCTCAGGGGACATGTAAGGTTGTCTGGCATTCCCATCTGTTTTAAGAATTGTCCACAGTTTGTTGTGATCTACACAGTCAAAGGCTTTAACATAGTCAATAAAGCAGAAGTAGATTTTTTTGAAATTCCCTCCTTTTTCTACGATCCATGGATGTTTGCAATTTGACCTCTGGTTCCTCTGCTTTTTCTAAATACAGCTTGTACATCTGGAAGTTCTCAGTTCACATACTGCTGAAGCCTAGTTTGAAGGATTTTGAATATAATCTTTCTAGCATGTGAAATGGGTGCAATTGTAAGGTAATTTGAACATTCTTTGGGATTGGAATGAAAATTGACCTTTTATAGTCCTGTGGCCACTGCTGAATTTTTCAAATTTGCTGGCATATTGAGTGCAACACTTTAATAGCATCATCTTTTTTTTAGCTTAATTTTTATTTTTTTAACACCAAAACCATTTTGTATTGGGGTATAGATGATAGCAGCACCATCTTTTAGGATTTCAAATAGCTCAGCTGGAATTCCTTCACCTCCACTAGCTGTTTATAGTAATGCTTCCTAAGGCCCACTTGACTTCACATTCCAAAATGTCTGGATCTAGGTGAGTGACCACACCATCATGGTTAAGCAAGTCATTAAGACCGGTTTTGTACCGTTCTTTTTTTTTTTTTTTTTTTGTACCGTTCTTTTATGTATTCTTGCCATCTCTTCTTAATCTCTTCTGCTTTTGTTAGGTCCTTGCCATTTCTGTCCTTTATTGTGCTCATCTTTGCATGAAATGTTCCCTTGGTATCTCCAATTTTCTTGAAGAAATTCATCTATTTCTTTGCACTGTTCACTTAAGAAGGCTTTCTTATCTCTCCTTGTTATTCTCTGGAACTCTGCATTCAGTTGGGTATATCTTTCCCTTTCTCCTTTGCCTTTTACTTCTCTTTTTCTTGGTCACCTCTTCAGGTGCCACCACTATGTTATCCTAAGAGAATATTTAAAAGGGGGTAATTTGAAGTCTCTGCCACAGGTACTTTTCATATAGTTGGCATTTGAAAAAATTTATTGATTGATTTTTATAAATTTTACAGTCATATTCTTAGAGGGCATCACTCAAGTTGTTAATAAAGATAGGTAATCCTGGACTTTTCCTTTTATTATTATTTTTACTTTATTATTTCATATAGTATATTGTTACATTAACTGCATCTAAAATAAATCCACCTGGAATTAGCTTATGCAAAATGGGAAATATATTGGAAGAATATGGGAGAAATCATTGGACGAGGCAAGCCTAAGAAGAAAGGCAAGATTCTGCCATTGGTCAAGAAAAACTGGAACTGGGAATTCCAGTATAACAACGACATTTTCTTCATACTCTTTGCTTCCCTCTGTCCATTGGCTTTATCTCCCCAATGCGGAATATTTTTTTTTTTCCGCTTGACAAAAAAATGCCCAATGACATCTCCCAGATTTTATTCTAGGTGAGGCTTGACATGATCTCTCTTCCAAAGTCTAAAAAGCTTGGAGGAATGGCCTCCTCAGTTCATCTTGCGTCAGAAATTCACCTCTTGACCAGTTAGCTATGGCCAAAGGGACAGTCCAGCAGTAATATGACTTCTTGACTGCTATCATCTGATAGAAATGTGGAAATGGGAAAAGCATTTCTCTAGGAAAAGGGTATGCTGGCTAGACAACTGTATGGACTACACTATAATTATACAAGATGGAGAAACATAGGTCAGAGGCCTGAATTAAATAAATGATAAAGGAGAACAGTATCTATCCTAATGAAAACAAAAGTTAATTTAGCTATGAATAAATAATGGCAACCCACTCCAGTATTCTTGCCTAGAGAATTCCATGGACAGGGGAGCGTGGAGGGCTGCAGTCCGTGGGGTCGGACTGCATAGAGTCTGACATGGCTGAGTGACTAACACACACACATACACACACACACACGCACACACACATGCACACACACAACTTTTGATATGGCTGCAATATAGAGAAAGTTTACTATGCGTCTGGCATTTTGTTCAGTGCTTTTTACATGTTGAGTTGTTTATTTCTCACAACTCTATGAGCTAGAGATTGTTAACCTCTTTTATAGACGGAATAACCAGGGCTCAAGGAGGTTAAGTACCATGTTCAAGATCATCCAGCTAATAAGTAAGCTACAGTTGTCTTAATTTCCATGTTTTTAACTACTAGGGTAATCTACTGTTTATTACTTCTCCATCTTGAGTTGAAAACTATGGTAATTTTTGATGAAGTGATTATTAGGTTTTTTTTTCCCCCTTTGGTTCTGCCATAACAATGCTATGTGAACTTCATGAGTCTTGTAACATATCTGAGTCTAAATCTCTTCACCTGTAAAAAGATTGAGTTGATTCAAATAACATTTTTCCCTTTGTTAATGCAGGTAATATTTTATTTCTGAAGATAAGAGCTATTATATTTTTTATAAATTTTATTTCATTCAATAGTTTTGAGTGTTTCCTGAGCTAGATCTGTGTCAGGAGCTGTGATGAAATTAAAAATATTTAAGACATATATTCTGCTTACAGTATTTTGGACAAACAGAATTATTATTTTGCAGATTTAGAAGTCCAGAGAAGATTAGCCTTCAGAAGTGATATAAGCATCAGCTCAGCTGTATCTTCAAGGTTTTGCTCTCTGTTTGCCATTCGTAGTGTATCAACTTCATTCTAAGTTAGTCCCTCTTATGGCTGGGCTCTTAGATTGCTGCTAGTGGCAGTTTGGGTTATAGGCTGACTTGCTCATACCTGGTAGAAAGGAGAGACTCTTCTCTCCAAAGCATGGGCTAAAAATCCTTCCGATTGGGTCAGTTTACCCCAGGACCACTGGTGGCTCAGAGGTTAAAGCGTCTGCCTGCAATGCAGGAGACCCAGGTTCGATCCCAGGCTTGGGAAGATCCCCTGGAGAAGGAAATGGCAACCCACTCCAATATTCTTGCCTGGAGAATCCCATGGAGGGAGGAGCCCAGTAGGCCTCAGCCCACGCGGTTACACGACTGAGCTACTTCACTTTCAGTTTCACACAGTTTTCTACAGCCCACAGGGTCGCAAAGAGTCAGACACGACTGAGCTACTTCACTTTCACTTTCACACAGTTTTCAGGTGTAATAATTAGAATAGTCTAGGATCTGGCATAACTTAGAGTCTAGGTCACACCGAAGTAAAAAAACAAAAAACAAAACCAAATCTCAGTAGCTTAAACAACAAAGGTGTAGCTTTTACTCAAACTATATATCCATCCTGACTTGATGAAGGAAGGAGGTGGGATGTTCCAGGTTGTCCTTTCTTTCTTTTTTTTTCACATTGTCCTTTCTTAGGGAGCTAAGTTAACTAAGGCTTTATTATCTTCAACAATACTGGTCTTGAGACTGGGGAAGAGTAAACACTAGATGGACTTATACTTGCAATTAAGTGTTCTACCTGGAAGTGACACATATCACTTCTATCCATAACCCACTATAGACTAGTGACTTTAATTAGTCACATGGTCCATCCAACTACAAGAGTTGGGGTACGTGGCAGGGATGTAATCTCTGTATATGCCTGGAAAGACAGATTGACTCAGCCTAATTAAATTAAATTCTGTAGCTGGAGGTTGGATGGTTATCTAAAAAACAAACAGATAAAAACAAAAACATGGAACTCTATTAATAAGGAAGGAACAAGAATAGATGCTGAATAAGAAACCAACAATGTGAAGTACCTGACATTTTGCCATAATGGGGAAGACAGAAATTTCAGCCATGGAGGCAAGTCATAGGCAAGGATAGTTTGGCTAATTTCATTGGTCTTTAAATCAATCACTTCATTTATTCTTTTGATTGGAAAGATTGACTTTGGCTGTTTAATGAGTGGATGTAGTTGGAATTTTTATGGCTCAAAAGTGACTTAGAATTTTATTGGATTTGGAAGTATGGACTGTTTTTCCATATTTTATTGCTGTAGTTCCTCCCAATGGGGTGTCAAGCTAGCTAGATGTATTGTTTTAGAACTGACAAACAACTAAAGTTTATCTAGTCCAACTTTTTTATTTTGCAGATGACAGAACTAAGGCCCAAATGGGTAAAATGATTAAGGTCACACCTTCTTGCATGTAGCAGTAACAGTGCTGTCTTTTGGATGATTTGCTTCAAAATGGAATCCTCTGAGTAAAATGTAGCTAGAATAACAATTACAAAACAAGATTAAAAATCTGTTTAAAATTTTTTAAAATTTATAAGAAATTTTTCAGGACTGATACTCAGTTGGTCTACATTGGTAGAGATGGAAAATTTTCTAAACTGTTTGGTAAGTAGTTGCTGTGAACCTCCTGAGGGTCTCTTCAACCTTTCTCTCTGATCCCTCCCACCACTGTAATAAGGGGCCCACCTCAAAGGGTTGATTTTAAAATTAAATAATGGAGATAAACAGTTTATCATGGGACCTGGCTCTCAGCAATATTATAACTTGTCTATTATTTTTATTATTGTCATTAATGAAATGGTAGTCAATTTCAAACTAGCTCCTACATGAAAGTTCAGGATTTTGGAAATGTGATGGTATTCAAGTTCATTAACTTTGATCTAGCTAATCTCTTGATACAATAGCTTCTCATGTACTCACTAACTTTCATTTTAATCTTTTCTATTGTCTAATGGTTGACTCCTCCTCACCCCACCTGCAAGACCCCACAAGTTCTGGTTGATGAAAGAATTTAATCTAGGCTGTGAAAAAGAATATAAAGTACTGACAAGGTTCTATTAGTTCTTAGTAAAACATATCATAAAGAATGTTCTGTACAGTGTTTTGTTGAGCAGAACTTGCCTGTAAGTTTTCAGATAGGCAAAGATAGGCCTAATACCTCACTGGTGATGGAGACGTGGAGGTTGTGGAGCAGTTCTACTTGCTCAAGCAAATATCAGACACCAGGCGTGATGAGAGGCAGATGGAGTAAGAAGAGATGGAGGGTCTAGAAGCATAGAGGGAGGCTGGAGCTTATGAGAAATCAGCCTTTGGCAGAGATGTCTACTGGTAGCCAGAGATGTTTAGAATCTTTTGGGGGTATTTTTCTGTCAGAAATTTAACCCAGCAAGAAGGCAGAGTTTCAGTAGTAACCTCTTTTGTAAGAGTAAAAGAAATGTGTTTTTTTAAAAGCTGGAACTGTTGGGAATTTTCTTGAAATTTATTATTGGCCCAGACCTTAATGTGTAAAGATTGGTTCTCAAAAATCAGTTGTTTAACTGATATTTCCAGTTCTGAGGTGGCCATTAAACGCTGGGGAAGTCCTGGAAAGGGCTGTGTTCTGTCAGTGACTGAGATGTCCATTGACTCAACAGAATGCAATCCAAATTGCTAAAGGACTAGTTTCTGAGTATATTTTACAGACAGCAAATTATCTGGTTTGGGCTTCCCTGATGGCTCCACAGTAAAGAATCTGCCTGCCAATGCCGGAGAGGTGGGTTCAGTCCCTGGGTAGGGAAGATCCCCTGGAGAAGGAAATGGCAACCCACTCCAGTATTCTTCCCTGGGAAATGCCATGAAAAGATGAGCCTGGTGGGCTATAGTCCATGGGGTTGCAAAAGAGTCGGACATGATTCAGCCACTAAACAACAAGAAGAAGACAAGAACCATCCTATAAACGTGCAAGAAATTCTGGACAAACATTCTTTGGACAGATTTTTTATTTTTTTGAGCAGAAAGAGGTAGAGAATATAAGTATTTCACTTCCTAGGCTTTTGGAAAGGAAAACTGAAGGCAATATTTAAAAACCCGGGAGTTTTGAGGCAAATGTAAAGGAAAGCTTTGAAACTGGAGATTTTAAAGTTAGACATGCTTGCTGAAGTATTGTTAAAAAGTACTGTTTAAATTAAAAAAGCAGATATCGACCTCACCTCTGACTTCTAAAAAGTACCTAGAGTTTGACTGATAAAACTTTGGCCTTTAATCTATCTTACTATGGCATAAGTCTAAAATTTCTGTTCAATTCCAACAGCTAAAGTATGTAGCCATTATAGCAGACTTTTGTTCAGTTTATTAACTTAGTGCAGAAACCTCTGCAGTAAGTGATAGCAACCACGCATAGGATATATGATGGTTGAATGATGGAATATAAATGCTAAGCTAGAATATAGTTTTGGCTCTGCCAGTATATATTTTTGTGTAACCTTAGATCAGTCACTCTACTTTTTTCTCAAATTTCTCTTCTTACAGGGAGACAATCATAAAAAATGACTGGAAACTACCACTTCACTGAGAGCTTTTTCTTTAAAGGGATTGTTTCCCTATTCTAACTACCTAACAGGATGATGATAAAACTCAGTCGCAAGGTCCAGCAAACCTCTTTCGGAGGAAAATAAACTTCTCGAGGACAGGGAACTTTTTTTTTTTTTTTTTGAATCAGCAGCATCTTATTTGTATTTCTGTAATACAGTTTCCGGACTCTAAAAAGGTGTCAACAAATTTTGTAAATTTATTAATATTATTAGGCAGATTGCAGTCTTGGCAGCCCATCATTTCTGTGATCCTTTCATACTTGGCATCTAAAAGGCCGCCGATCTTCGCTCTGTGATGGGTTCCCAAGGCATTTACTTAAAAATATCCAAGTCTAGAGAAGTCATGCTTGTCTTTAGGGGCACCATTTCGCTTTCTCAAGGTATTGCACCCAGGCTTGCGATCTGGGTCCGGAGGCTACAGGGAAGAGTTCGGTACGGGAAGCTCATCCTCCCGCCCTCCGATTGGCTGACTCGCACTCCACTCACTCGGTTCCTGTCTCTGATTGGCCGTCGTAGCACCCCCTCCTCGGCTCGCGACTACTTTGTGTGCCTGGGCGGCGCGCTCAGCTTCTCCGGCTCAGCTCGCCGTCAGGGCTGGACTGGGCTAGCTCTTCGGCCCACTGCTCTGCATCGCGGGCGCCAGGAATTTTCCCGAGTCCGAGCCGGGTAGGAAGCATCCTAGGGAAAAGCTCCCTCCCCCGCCCCATGTTCTCTTCTCTGTACTGAATAAACTTCCGCCTTGGAAGGGTTGTTGCAGCCGCGGGTCGGGGGGAGAGGCCAGGCACCGAACCCAGGCTCTCATGGGGGAGGGGTCTTTCTGTCCGGGCGAATGTGGAAGACCAGCTCTCACAAGATTAAACCGGGCTTCGCTATTCGCATGGGAGTGCGATGCCATTCTATGATCGTGCTTTGCAAGCTGCAGCGGAGCGGCCAGACCTGCGCTACGGGGGCTGAGCAGCAGCGATCACTCCTAAAAAGTAGCAAGGAGCCTGCTTCATATCTCCAGTACCAGTGGTACTTAAGGGCCGCGGGCTGAACTGGCACGGGCCGATCCGTTTTCCGGCGGTTGAGAATACGGCATTCCCCGGAGGTGGCGCTCCCGGGAGTGGGGAAGCCCGGCTCCGCTCGCGCCTCCTTCAGCCTCTGGCCTTCAAGCGGTAGAGGGCGGCCTACACTCGTGTCGGAGTCGGCGCCCGTGCGCCCAGCCCTGCTGCCCCTGCTAGAAGTCTCCCGGTCCCGCTGTGGCCCGCGGCTCAGCCCGGCAGTCAGACGCTGCGGCTACGCGGTCCACGGGCGCGGCGAGAAGGGGGCGGGGAGAAGCCCTGGCACTGGCGGGGGTCGCGGTAGGAGGCAGTGGCCAGCGCATGCGCGCCTTCTCCCAGAAGCTTGGGACGCTGAGGGGGCGCGCGCTCCCATTCGCGCGGGCACGCTTGCGCTAGCCGAGGCTTCCCCGCCTGCGCTCGCGGTCAGAGCCGCTCCGGCGCGTGCGCGTGTTATCTCCGGTAGACCCGAGTAGCCCGGTTGTCTTCGCTCCAGACCCCCACCCCTCGCCGCCCCCCGGCCGACCCGTCCCCTTCCTCTCCTCGCGGAATGGGGCCGGCGCTGCTCGGGGTCGCGCGCCCGGGACCCGGCTCGCGCTCGGTCTCGCGCTGTCAGCGACTGCCTGGCTCGCGCCGCCTCGCGCTTTCCCTCAGTCAGTGGCGCCGAAGGCTCCGTTAAGCAGCGACGGCGGTGGTTCCTGTTTCCGTTTCTTCCTCTCCCTTCAGTAGGGAGTAGCATCCTCCACCCAGCCACCCCTCCCACTTCCCCACCGCGGGGCAGCTGCGGCTGAGGGCTGTAGCGGCGGCGGCTGCTGGGGAACGGCGGAGACCGCCTCTGCTCCCGCCTCGGGTAAGGGGGCGTTTGGGAGCCGGGCCCCGCGCGCCCCGGGGTCTGGAGGTGGGCAAGCGCGGGATCTCAGGAGGCTCCGGGGAGGTGCCTGCCGGCCGTCGCAGCTCTCTTCCCCCCTGAGGCGACCCCCGGGCCTGTTGCTGCCACTGCTGCTGCTTTTGCAGCGGCTCCGGGGAAAGTGGGGAGGGAGCCCCCGGGACCCTCTGATGGGTGCCTTTGCGGGGGTTGCGGGGGGTGTGGGCCGCGGGCAGGGGACTAGGGACGCCTGCCGCCTCGGCCGGGGCGTGGAGCGGCTCTGCTGCTGCCCTCGGCGTCGCGCATCCTTGGTTAGGGCAGGGGCCGAAACCGAGGAAAGGAGATGGGGGCGGGGGTGGGAGGTGTCCCTCTTCTTCTCTGCTCTTACCTGCCCTTTCGCCAGCACCTCGCTCCCTGGTGTCACAGACTGTGGGGCGGAGCATGCTTGTGCATTAAGGGCTTTCCTGAGGGGTTCTCCGGCAGGAAATCGGGGAGTGGACCCGTGCAAAGATCCGCTCCCGGCGAGGGGACAGTGCCAGGGCAGTTTCACGGCTTGAGTGCCGCTGCACCCTCGTTTAATGTGGAAATGATGAGCTGGCGGCTTTCGAGCTCCAAACTTATTTGGGAAGGTTAAATGAGTTCATAAATATTTATTTATTTAACCTCCAGTTAAAGGAGGTTTGTCCTGCAAGAGTGAGTGGGCTGTCGTGTGCAGCACCTGTTTTTTTTCTCACAGTGGGGATTGCAATATTCAGCCACACATAACGTCAGAGACGCAGTGTATTTCTTAAGTTAAATGGCAGTGTCATGGTTAGAATTTATCCCTGGTGAGCTTTAGCGTTTGAGTGAGGCCTTGGATAGAGCAGGGTGTTATTTCTTATTCGTATGTTTGAGTTAGTTTACAGTTGACTTAATCCAGCTCAAGAGTGTGGAGCTAGGCAAACCAGAATCTCGTATAGAAAAACCCTAAACCTCAAGGTAAGGTAGACTAAATTTCGAGAAAAGTTTTCTCTCAGTTTACAGTTAAACTCATCACAAGTAACTGATTGAACTTTGGCTTGGTTCTCTTTAGAAACTGCAGGCAAGGTTTAATTGCAGTTTTTTGCTTCCTTGTTATTCTTGGGGATAAGTGCATATTTATTTTCTTGATTAACTTTTATTTTTATACATATTTCTTTTAAAGAATCCATCATATAGAAAACTTTTTAGGAGAGAGATTTGCAGCACTATAGAGTTATGCTGAAGTAGTGGAGTAAGTTGTATTCTCTCTTCTTGAAAGTAACTTAAAATTAACCTGAAATCCTATGCTGTATAATAAAGCCTTGTACATTGCTAGCCTTGTGAAATATATCATAAAATGCACATAGTAAATCTTAGTTTGATTTATACCTACTACAATAGTAAGGATAAGGTGGGAATTCAAAGATTTGAAATTATGATTTTATAGCTTAGTATGTAAAAATGCAGGGTGTTAGAAATGAATAGGATTTAAGTAACATAGAAGGGTGGTTTGGAGGCGTGAATTTTCCTTTTCCTGCTTTATAAACTGAGAATTCTACTTAAATTGCTGAACAGCTGGAATGAAAGTTGCATAGATAGCAGAAACAGATGTAAAAATGTGTCTTTGATCAAGTAGTGAGTTAACATGAAGAATATCTTGTGGTTTATTAAGACAGTGATTCAAAATAATTTGCATAAAACATAGCATTATATAGATTGTATTTTAGGATGTTCTTAAATTGAAATAGACACTTGAAGTTGTTTTCCTTCAAGTCAGTTTTGAGACATAGAATTGAAAAACAGTAACTTAGGTTACATTCTGCAGTGTTTGGTTACAAGTTTTAACTAGTTATTTTAAGGCATTGGAGTGTCTTTAAAAGTGGTGAATTTTTAAATCACTAGTGGCTTGGAAAAACTTGTGTTCCTTGTTTATTTTTTTAAGTGCCGTATATCAGTAGGTTGGTCTGGAGGGGGAGCTAGTGCCAAAGCAAAGCATGGCTTAATATATGTCTGAACTTTTTAAAACACCCCAAACCAGATTTTTATGACCAGAAGAAAGAGAAATTTAATTTTTAGTTAAAAGAGTAAGGGAATTGATAATGGATGTTATATCTTATCTGTCCATAGTTACTTGTGGAGTATATATATTGTATATTACAAATTAGTTAGAAGTTTTTTTCGTGATCTGAAAATAAATGCATAAGGTTTGTTTAATTTCTCATTTTAAACCTCTGAAAGTATGTCCCCAAACTTAGGGTATATGATGATAGTTTCTTAACCTTCTTATGCATTGCATGAGAAAGGAAGCAGTATTTGTTAACCCTTTGTGCATGTTGTATCTTCTTAAGTTTTTTCTTTATAATATCTACAGTCCTAAAATTTCAAAAGAGCTTCAAGTAGAGTCTTATAAGAGCAAAGATATCAAGTGTGTAGTAAGCTAGGTATTTATCAAAAGTAGAGGTAATTGCAATAAAAAATGGGTCCTTTAAACATCTGGAGAGCAGGATCCCAAGGTCACTTCTTAACGTCTCTCTCCTGCAATATAATGCAGTGAGTCCAGCTGATCTATGAAATTGAACTTGTGCCTTTGAATATGAAGCAGTAATTTTTTTGGTCTGTGGCACTTTATTTAGGTTTCTGAACTGCAATCAGTTTTGATTTTACTTCTTACGGTTCACATATTCTTCAAATTTGAGGTTAGCATTGATTGTGTATATATTAAAATCAGAATATTTTAGTTTTCTGAGGGTAGTAGTTGGGCTGTTCTCCATTGCTATTCATTGTGTAAATAGAATTTTGGTGGTGGTAAAATAAAAAAGTAGATTCTTTGAAAGGAATGCAAATATCTGTGAGATACAGAATAGTGAGGTGTTTATTGTATTTAAAAAGTTAATGCTATAAATTAATCAGTTTTATAAGATATTCTAGAATATTTTCATATATCTTTTTCATTTCTTTAATGGTTCTTTTTGATTCACTGCACAGTACATTTAGTAAGTCTCTTGGTTTAATTAAATGGTGAATATACCCATTTCATATTATAGCACACTTATAAAAGTAAAAGCATTTTCATTTCATAATCATAAAAGCAAATGTAAAAATAAACATGTAATTAAGTTTCTTTACTTAAAAATAAAACAAAATTGAGATTCTGAGCAACTCTGAAACCAGCATAATTTTTCTACTCAGGCATCAGTACTAGTCCTATTGATACTTTTCAAATGAGATGCCAATCTCCAGTCTTCTGTAGTCAACAGTAGTATTGTAGGTATAGGATTTAGAGGATCAATACCAAGTTTCCCTTGGTTCTCCTGCTGATGATTCTCTGGCTTATATTTCTGTACCATGTAGTATATGGTTTTGCAGTTTGAATTGCTATTGAACTGTACTATTGAATTGTAGCTTGTTATAGTGAAGGAAACATGTCTAAAAGTAAGGAGTAAATTACACCTGATTCTTTTAAAAAAGACCTTTTAAAATTCAGAGCAGAAGAAGGTTATATGGGGATATATATATATTTTATATATATGTATATATATTTCTAACAGATTAGTCTCGAGTCTCAACCTTCCTTTTTCTCTACATTCTACTTTCCTGATTACGTCTCCCCTTCTCCAACCATCCTCCACCATCCTGCAATTTTCTCTTTGGGATAAGTAGGAATCAAAGCAATAAAATGAACCATATCATTCACTTGGCATAGTTTTTTCTTCCTTGATTAAATGACTTTATATCAGCCCGTATAATATTTTAAAGATAAAGCCCATATGGACTTTATGCAATACTGTAGATTTTCCTTTTAATGGAAGAAGAGCAAATAGGGCCTATTGGATTACGCCGTGTATTTCAATACAAGAGTTATTCATGCTCTTTACAGAAAGTAGAGCTATAGAGTTAATTTCATTTACATTTTTTAAGATATAGGCTTTATTTGCTAAAAACCCAATATTACACTCATTTACTACTTTTTAAAAATATCTTTTTGTGATACTTTTTTGTCAGAAGAGAACATGTGAAGAGGAAATGTGCTGAATTTTAAGTTTAAAAAAATTGACAAATTGACAAATAAGGCTAAAACAGGTGTAATTCAGACTTGCCTTTGTTATCGTTCTCTTTTCTTTTGTGTTGGTTCTATAGTATAACTTTTTCATTTAAGCACTGGAATAAAGCTTTGAAGATCACTCCTGAAATGCTCTCCTGTATTTGTTGTACCTAAGAACTTGGGTTTTTTTTGGAAATTAAACTAATTCAGGGATAAACTGAATAAACATGATTTAACATGTTTATGTTAAGAAGATCAGGCTTAATGTTTCTACTTGTCACAGTCTCAGTGCCTGGTAGGTGTAAATAAGGTTCATATTAGAAAATAAATAATAAACTATTGATGTTAATCTTTGATGTAAATGGGACATTAAGCTCATGTTTATTTTAGCATCTCGGTTATGAGAAGTGTTACATCATGTGAGTTGTAAATGCTGTAGCTTTCTGTTTGTAAATGAACAAAAGTGAAGGGAAAATGGAAGATTGTTCTGTTTGATTTACTCCAGATATATAACTAAAATGAACTTGTTTTGTGTCTGTGTAAATCTTATTTTTTTAAAGACTGTTAATGAACCATGAATGTGTTTTAAATTTTTACTAATTTATGACTGGCTGTTTATATCCCTTAGATGAGATAAATGCCATTTAATATGCCTTAATACCTAGAGCCTTAGAATAAATTTGTCTGTAGTAAAAATGGTATTTACAAATCATCAAACTGTAAAAGCATCCCAATGTTATTAAATGAGTTAATATTCCATAAGCTAGCTTTTAAAATCATTTTTATAGTTTTTAAAATTAATTTATTATAATATCTTGATAAATAGTAAAGGTGGGAAAATACAGTTTGTAGCTTTTATATTTCATTCATTGTCTCAGCCTTAGGTAAGCTTGGGACCAGTGAAGGGCGGGAGACTGAGAGAAGGGATGTACTGGTTGATGAACCTGCTTTCTTTAGAGGTGAGGGAGATTGCTTCTTCAGTTTTTTCTACTCCATCTACTCCCTTCATCTCCCTGTTTATCATCTGTCTTCTTTTCCAACAGTGGTGAAAAATGGGGGAGTTTGCCACCTTTGCAGGATTTCTTTTTTATTTTTTCTTAGAGTTCATAGAATATTTTCTGGTAAAACATTAGCTTTTCTGTTAACAATAAGTTTATTATAATGGCTTCATTCTCTTTTGCAGCAGTAGGCAAGAGACTAGAAGAAATTCAGGTTGATGTGGGGTTTAATTATTGAAAGTCACTCAGTTGTGTCCCGATTCTTTGAGACCCCATGGACCATACAGTCTGTGGAATTCTCCAGGCCAGAATACTGGAGTGGGTAGCTGTTCCCTTCTCCAGGGGATCTTCCCAACTCAGGGATGGAACCCTGGTCTCCCACATTGCAGGCGAATTCTTCAACAGCTGAGCCACCAGGGAAGCCCAAGAATACTGGAGTGGGTAGTCTATCCCTTCTCCAGCGGATCTTCCCAATGCAGGAGTTGAACCAGAGTCTCCTGCATTCAGGCGGATTCTTTACCAGCTGAGCTACCAGGGAATCCCAATTCATTATTAATCATTTATTAATGGTTTTGTATAAAAAGGGATATGGGAGGTGTTGGTTCATTTTTAGGAGTCCCTTGTCAGTCATATTATTGTTATGCTTACTACTAAATACTTGGCAGTCCCTTCTTCCATTTCTTGAAATGCAGTCTTATGCCTTCTCTGTTATTTCTGTCTTTGTCTGTGGAGTTTCTAACTACACGGAATTGCTTTTTAGAATGTCTCTTTTACTTCCTTCGTCTGCCTCATTGGAATAATTGAATGTTAAAAACAAAAACAAAAACAAAAAACTAACAAACCCAAACAATAGGAACCTATGTCCATTGAAGAGAACCAGCTCTGAAACAAAAATGGACAGTAAATGTTCTCCTTTCATGGGAGTAGTTTTAGCAGATTTAAGTCAGTTATTGTGGAATAGTCACAAGGAGAAAGTGTATATTTGATGATTAGGGCCCTAGTCATTAGAGATCTGACTGATTCAATTTCTCTAACATATGGAGTTGTACTTGTACCTGAAAGAGATACATTCAGTAGAGATTGTAATTTTTTTGTATGTGTTGAGTTTTGTGAATACTTAATTCAGTCAGTTACCAAATGGCAAAAGGTTGTAATTTTGAGAAAAATCTATTCTTTAAAATTAGAACTTAAGCCAGGGTAAATATTTTGTTTTCTTTTTGCAAGTTTCAAAATTTTCTTTATCTTTTTAAAAAGTTATTGAAATTCTGGGTTTAGAAGGTGGTAATTGAAGCTCTTGAGTCAAAAAGTCTTTCTTTAGCATTGGTGAAATAAGCCTCAGTGGCATGAGAAAGTTAGATTTACTGAGTAATTCTGACTGCTTCCTCTGACATGATTACGGACATCTGGACCTTCACTAGTTAGAATTGTTTGTTTTTAAGATCCAAGCAGTAGATTACCAGCTTGATACTTATAGGTGCAAAGCATTCATAGAATGAATGATATAATGTTATTTTTAATTTGTAAGCAAATGAGGACTATGCTTCTTGTGCTGAGTAGGCTAAAGAGTTGTATACCTAATAAGGATGTACAAATAATAAACTAAGGAAACTTGCTAATATACAGTTAGGAATGGTTCCTCTTATTAGTGCTTATAATGGCACAAATTATAATGGTGAAAATGAAATCAGTGAAAAATTCTGTTTTGGAGCAGTTTGTTAGATAACAGATATAAGAGCACATCCTCTGCCCTATAACTATCTGCATAGGTTCACTTAGAGCCATACAGAATCCTACCTAAAAGGAAATAATGATCAACAACTAAAGTATTTTCGAAGGAAATGTGCAGGTTTTTTTCTGTGTCTACTTGCACAGTGCCTGTCACCTTCTCTTTCCATGTCAAATATAAGGTTAGAAAGTAAGGGATTTAACTTTTGAAAATTGTGAAGGGAAAAGGATCTGAAGTTTGGAAAAATGCTGGTTTCTTCATATTTTAGTACTCCTTTTTGACATAAAATTTTCTGAGAGCTCCACAGTTGTAAAGCTAAAATCTGAGTTCTTTCTTAGTAATATTTTGGATTGCTTTATTGAAGTTTATTGGACAGGGAGGCCTGGCGTGCTGCAGTTCATGGGATCGCTGAGTCGAACACGACTGAGCGACTGAACTGAAATGACTGAAGTTTAATTTATATACCATAAAATTCACCATTCAAATTTTAGTAAATTTATATAGTTGGTGTCTCAGTGGTATAGAATCTGCCTGCCCATGCAGGAGATGTGGTTCAGTTCCTGGGTCGGGAAGACCCCCTGGAGAAGGAAATGGCAACCCACTCCAGTATTCTTGCCTGGAGAATCCCATGGACGGAGGAGCCTGGTGGGCTACAGTCCATGGAGTTGCCAAGAGTCAGACATGACTTGGTGACTAAACAACAATAATATAGTCAGTCATACAACAGTTATCACAATCCAATTTTAGAACATTTTTGCCTTCCAAAAAGCACCCTCTTGCCCGTTTGCCCAACCCCTGTTCCTGCCCTCAGCTGCAGGTGACCACTTGTCTGTATTTTGTCTCTGTAGTTTTGCGATTTATAGAAATTAGACATGAATGGAATCATACCAGTAAAAAGACCAGTAAATGGTCTTTTGTGTCTGGCTCTTTTCATTTAGTATGGATTAAGAACAGATAAAGTAGAAAAGCTTTGAGCTTGGAATCTGGAGACCTGGATAGGAGTGTTATCTCTGACACCCAAAGGTATCAACTTGGGTCAGCCATTTGCCCTCTCTGGGCCTCTGCTTCTCTCTCCATCAAGTGAATTATTTTGATTTTCTTCTATTTTGGTTTTCACACCTTGGTAGACATTCACTGACCTTTCCCTGGAGCATACCTTAACTCTTTCCCTTAACACTTTTTGTCCACGTACCTTTTTTCTGAAGCAAAAACAAGGCTTATGGTCTTAAGAGGTGACTCAGCAATGGATAAATCTGAGACTGCCTTGAAGCATCAGGATGACTGATTAAACCTTTTCTTGGGCATTTTTTAGTTCATGTGTACAACTTTGAGAATACGGATAGTCTTAATTGCTGAGTTAAGACTTTTGAAGAGAATAAAAGCAAAGTTGAATAGTTGTCAGAGGTAGGGCTTTAAAGGTGATGGAAGCTTCTTAGGAACATAGGAAAAAATTATGCTTTTTAGTTGTCTTTTGTTCTGGAAGTAGAAAGTGGAGTAGAGCATTTTTAGTTAAGTTTGAGCCAAGTTGGGCTCCAGGAAGAAGGGCCAAAGGAGATATATGGCTCCTGTTGGGAAGACTGTCCTAGGGCTCATCTGGAGGCAAAGCTGACAGATAACATTGAGGTTCAAATTAGGGAAAAAATATGTATATAGGGAATTAAAAATTAGGGGTGTGCATGTGTATACGTATGTGTAGCAGGTATAGACCACAGACTGAGTAAGCTGGTATCAGGTATATGCCCAGGGTGTAATTTTCAGTATAGTATAGTTAAAGATAGGGTGTTGAAAAACAACTAGCTAAATTCAAAAATGAGAGTGCTGTGACTACTTTTAAATATTCACTAATTTTGACTCTTAGAAACTATCAGAGCTTCTTATATCATCTGCAGTAGTAGGAAGTATGGCTATAAAATGATTGAACCTTTATTTTTATCCAACATAGTACAATGTATGAGTGGTGACCTGCGAAGCAGGCCTTGTAGAGGAGGGGAATGTAGCTGTAAATATATTTTACTAATGGTGTCATTAGAGCAGCATAAAAAAATTTGTTCATGCTTTATGGTCGCACTTTTTGCTTGAAATGGTATATTTATTTTAGATAAATCATCTTATGATAACCAAAAAAATCCCCAAATCAAACCTGTGTTAAATGAAGATATTTCACTTTTGACAGTATTATAAAGGTTGTGTTAAGACTTTAAAGGAGTTCCAAAAGTAGAATCCCAAAGCTTATTGTGCAATGGCAGCATTCTAGGAATAAGTAAAAGCTTTCTAAGGTGACTGGTTTTATGGCAGTAATATTCTTTTGAATATATGCCATACCATGTATTTTTAAATGTCCCACTGAAATTGCGACCTCATGGGCTGTAGCCCACCAGGCTCCTCTGTCCATGGGATTCTCCAGGCAAGAATACTGGAGTGGGTTGCCATTTCCTTCTCCAGGGGATCTTTCCCACCCAGGGATTGAATCCGGGTCTCCTGCATTGTAGGCAGATTGTTTATCATCTAAGCCACCAGGAAAGCCCACATATAATACCTAAATATAAATTATGTAATTGGAAAAATTTCATTGTAAAGGAAGGGGAAACTTCTTTCTATAACTTATGATGCTTCAAAATGTTAAAGATAATCATCATTCATATTTTCATATTTTCCCAGAGAATTTTAATTTTCAATCATAATAATAAGTGAGCAGCTGTCAGAAGGTATAGCCATTTCTACATTTAGAATTCTTTTTCTTTATATGAAAGAAAGTGAAAGTGTTAGTTGCTCAGTCATGTCTGACTCTTTGCAACGCCATGGACTGTAGTCTTTGAGGCTCCTCTGTCCATGGGATTCTCCAGGCAAGAAAACTGGAGTGGGTTGCCATTCCCTTCTCCAGGGGATCTTCCTGACCGAGGGATCAAACTGGGGTCTCCCACATTGCAGGTAGATTCTTAACCATCTGAACCACCAGGGAAATATAGTTCTCTCAAATACTTGTCCTTAAGAAAATAGCTATTAGGGATTTGTTGAATAATCAGGTACTACTTTGATATTTAAGCAAAATAGCAAGCAAGACTAGGAACTACATTAAAGCAATAAAAATGATTAATTTCTAAGTTTTAATAAATTCTTAAAGGATGCTGCAAAATTCTTAACATTTGTTTAACAATTCTTTTCTGACTGACTTCCTACAGGGGCTGTTTCAGACCTTTTCTACCTCTTTCCTAGCCTGTAACGGTATACTGCTCTCAGACTTTGCAGGTTATTTCACTTGCTTTTTTTTTTTTAAAGTGTAAGACAGTTAAGACCATCAAACAGAGGCTTCCTCAGCTTTGCTTTTCTTTATCAGTAAATTGTGTAATTTCCCCTCCCCTGTACCATTTGGTGTCAGGGATGTGTCTGTTAGGCTTTCATGACGACTTCGTGACCACTTGTATCCCAGCTGCTCTTTAGAATGGGGCTTCCCTGGTGGCTCAGTGGTGAAGAATCTGCCTGCAGTGTAGGAGATGCGGGTTTGATCTCTGGATTGGAAAGATCCCCTGGAGAAGGAAATGGCAACCCACTGCAGTATTCTTGCCTGGAAAATGCCATGGACGGAGGAGCCTTGGGGGCTACTGTCCGTGGTGTCACAAAGAACTGAGCATGACTGAGCTACTGAGCACACAAGAGATTAAAAACAAAATTCAGTGTTGAACATTCTGTGACAAGATGAAGCTGTGCTTGTTCAAGTACCTTTAGAATATATAGGTTCATTAAGTTCACTCCTTTATCATTTTAATTTCAGTTTCTCCTAACAGCATCTTTACTGGCCTAAAAAAAAAAAAAGCAACAACAAAATCCCAAACCACTTTTCCTTATTCTTTCTGCCACTTCCTCCATCCCCTGGTGTTATCCACAACCCAGAGAAAAAGCTGTATGTCTCTTGTTTTAATTTTTCTACCTTCTTTTTCATTAAAACTATTCTCCTTGTCTTTATTAATGACCTTCTGAACTGCCGAACAGAGGCATTTCTAGTATTAGTTTTAGCTTTTTAATTCTTCAGATTAGACAGTGTGAACCCCTTCTCCTGATTTTCCTTATAACTCAGTAGTCCTGGTTCTCCTATATATTCTATCAACTCTTCTTTTCATTCACAAGGTCAACTTCTTTATTAATATTAGCCTTATACTTATAGCTAATACTTACATTTATACATATACTTATGTAGCCTTATACATTTTTCTTAATCTAGACTTTTTTCCTTGTAATGTTAACAGTGTTTTTTAGCTTCAGTGAATACCTCTTTCAGACAACTCCCACCCATACAGAAGCTGCTTAACTTCCAGTTTCCAGCTTGAGAGCGCCACCTGTTTGTTATTCCACCAAGGTCAGTGTACTCAGTTCTGAATTTTCCCTCATCCAAAATGTATTATTCTTTCTAACTTCACTTTCTCTATTATTGGCTCATCCCTCTCATTGTCCAAACTTAACTCTGAGTTATCTTTGAATTTCCTTCCCATCAGATCCTTTCCATTGTCAAGCTGTGAATTCTGATACTACAGTGTTTCTGTACTTCATCTGCTCTATTCTGTTTCCTTTTTTTTAACTACAGAAGTTTAAGTTCTCATCACTACTAACATAAATAATTATAATTTTGTAATTGCTGTAATAGAGGGAGAGGAGGAAGAGGCAATTCTACTAGGATGTGATCAGTAGGGAAAGAAAGTGACATTTAAGCTTAGCACCAAAGAATAAGTAGGGAAAGAAAGTGACATTTAAGCTTAGCACCAAAGAATAAGTAGGGAAATTCTAGGCAGGCAAACTGAAGAAAGACATATTCAAAGTTTATTGTATGTTGTCAACTCATAAGACTTTTGCTTTAATCCTTACTGCATGGGGGTGTTTTTCCTGTTGGCACGTGCTGTTGCCTTTCTTCAGATATTGAAGATTCAGAGAGTGAATAATGTAAAGCCAGAGTGACACAAAATAATGTATATCTTATATTACCTAGCTTTGAGTGAGCAGAGTGGTAAAAATGTGAAGGGGTGAAAAGTGAATACCATTTGCACTGATGACTAGAAGCTGTCTTGAAGGTCCCTGGCACTTAGAATGTAAATCTTCAGTGGGCAGCTGTTTTCAGTCTACCGTTGACCCTTAAACAACTCAGGTTGGAACTGTCCAGGTCCACGTATACTTTATATTTTTCAGTAGTAAATGCTACAGTACTATAAGGTCTGTGGTTGATTGAATTTGTGAATGTGGAGGAACAGCAATTACAGAAGGCTGACTATAAATTACACTTGGATTAACCCCCACGTGTTGTTCAAGGGTCAAATGTAATTCCATATGGCTTTATCTTTTATTTTTGCCTCTTTCCACACATGTTTGATTGCCCTACAGTAGGACTTGGTAATATCTTTATATTAATAGCCACTAATAACAAAAGTAAATTAACTGAAGGTCACAGCAAGTAAAGAAATGATTTACTATTTCTGTTCCCTTAGAGAAGCAAGATGTTTTGTGCTTTTCAAATGGCCAACACTAAAAATAACAACAATTCTAAAATGGTTAAACCAAAATGTGACTTTCTGACTTTGCAAGTAGGAACAACCTAGACAGCATATTAAAAAACAGAGACATTACTTTGCCAACACAGATCCTTCTAGTCACAGCTATGGTTTTTCCAGTAGTCATGTATGGATGTGAGAGTTGGACTATAAAGAAAGCTGAGTGCTGAAGAATTGATGCTTTTGAACTGTGGTGTTGGAGAAGACTCTTGAGAGTCCCTTGGACTGCAAGGAGATCCAACCAGTCCATCCTAAAGGAAATCAGTCCTGAATATTTATTGAAAGGACTGATGCTGAAGCTGAAACTCCAATACTTTGGTCACCTGATGCAAAGAACTGACTCATTGGAAAAGACCGTGATGCTGGGAAACATTGAGGGCAGGAGGAGAAGGGGATGACAGAGGATGAGATGGTTGGATGGCATTACCAACTCGATGGACATAGATTTGGGTGAACTCTGGGAGTTGGTGATGGACAGGGCTTGCTGCGGTTCATGGGGTCACAGAGAGTCGGACATGACTGAGCGACTGAACTGACTGAACTGAGAATGGAGGTACAGCAGTCCAGGAACAGCCGGATCCAAAAATTTAAATGTCTTCTGGATCTTCTCCATTTCTTGGCTTCTTTCTTTGTGTTGGTCTTATTATCTGCTTATGTTAAAAGGCTTTTTTCAACAGAAATGTGTAAACTCAGACTGCGGAGAACTTAAATTTCTGGAGGAAGGCCTGTAATTGGACCCGTCCTTGGAGAGTTGTCATTGTCACCAGGACCACATAAAATGGCAGAGGGTCGGTTCCCCAAAGGACGGGAATACTATAAACCAGAGAACTGGGAGAAGGACTGAGAAGTAGGCAAAAACCATCTATAATCATTAGCGAGGAGGAGGAGGAAAGGAAGGGAGTTGGAGATACAGGGAAAGGAAAATGCTGCATATACAGGAGAGAGAAGTAGATTAAAGTTGAAAGGAACTATTATTAGTTGACAGTTTACTGTGTGCTATGCCTTGGGTTCCCCTTCATGGATCACAACCTTGTCATGACTAAGGGGATTGCATACCTCGGTGATGCTATGAGCCATGCCATGCAGGACCACCCAAGATGGACTAGTCATAGTGAAGAGTTCTGATACAGTGGGGTCCACTGGAGGAGGAAATGGCAACCTGTTCCAGGATTCTTGCCTAGAGAACCCCATGAACATTAAGAAAAGGCAAAATGATATGATACCTGAAGATGAGACCCTTGCTGAAGATGAGGAAGGAAGGTGTCCAGTATGCTGCTGAAGAAGAGCAGAGGGCAATTGCTAATAACTTCAGAAAGAATGAAGTGGCTGTGCCAAAGTGGAAAGGACACTCAGTGGTGGTTGTATCTGTTGGTGAGATAAAGGCCGATGTTGTAAAGAACAATATTCAATGGAACGTGGAATGGTAGGTCCATGGATAAAGGTAAACCAGATGTGGTCAAGCAGGAGATGGCAAGATTGAACATCAACATCTTAGAAATCATTGAACTAAAATGGACAAGAATGGGCAAATTTAATTCAGGTGACCATTATACCTACTACTGTGGGCAAAATCCTTTAGAAGAAATGGAGTAGTCCTCATAATTAACAAAAGAGTCGAAAATGCAATACTTGGGTGAAACCTCAAAAACAACGCAGTGATCTCAGCTCATTTCCAAGGCAGCATCACAGTAATCCAAGTCTATGCCCTAACTCCTGATGCCAAAAAAGCTGAAGTTAATGAGTTCTGTGAAGACCTACATACAACACTTTCTAGAACTAATACCAAAAGGAAAGATTCCCTTTTCATCATAGGGGATTAGAATGCAAAAGTAGGAAGTCAAGAGATGCCCGAAATAACAGGCAAGTTTGGCAAATGAAGCAGGGCAAAGGCCAAGAGAGTTTTGTTAAAAGAACATGCTGGTCATAGCAGACACACCCCTTTTCAACAGTACAAGAGACAGCTCTGCACATGGGCATCACCAGATGTCAATACTGAAATCAGATTACTTCCCTCGTGGCTCAGTGGTATAGAACTCACCTGCCAGTGCAGGAGGCTCGGGTTCAGTCCCTGGGTTGGGAATATACCTTGGAGAAGGAAATGGCAACCCACTCCAGTATTCTTGCCTGGGGAATTCCACGGACAGAGGAAGCTAGAGGGCTCCCATCCACGGGGTTGCAAAAGAGTTGGACACGACTTAGCGACTAAACAGCAGCAACAGTGTTCTTTGCAACTGACGATGGAGAAGCTCTATACAGTCAGCAAAACAAGAAGCTGACTGTGGCTCAGATCATGAGCTCCATATTGCAAAATTCAGGCTTAAATTGGAGAAATCAGGGAAAATCACCAGGCCATTTGGGTAAGACCTAAATCAAATCCCTTATGATTATACAGTGGAGGTGATGAATAGATTCTAAGGATTAGACCTTGTAGACAGATCAGGTAGTGTGCCTGAAGAACTGTGGATAGAGGTTTGTAACACAGTACAGGAGGCAATGACCAAAACCATCCCAAAGAAGAAGAAATGCAAGAAGACAAAGTGGTTATCTGAGGAGGCTTTACAGATAACTGAGGGAAGAAGAGACATGAAAGGCAAGGGGCAAAGGCAAAGATATACAGGACTGAATGGAGAGTTCCAGTGAATAACAGGAAGAGATAAGAAGCCCTTCTTAAATGAACAATGCAAAGGGATAGAGGAAAACAATAGAATGGGAAAGACTAGAGATGTCTTCAAAAAAATTGGAGATATCAAGGGAACATTTTATGCAAGGATGAGCATGATAAAGGACAGAAATTTTAAGGACTTAACTGAAGTAGAAGAGATTAAGAGGAGGTAGCAAGAATACACAGAACTGTACAAAAGAGGTCTTAATGACTTGGAGAACCATGATGGTGTGGTCATTCACCTAGAGCTAGACGTCCTGGAATGTGAGGTCAAATGGGCCTTAGGAAGTATTACTACCAACAAAGCTAGTGGAGATGACAGAAATCCAGCTGAGCTATTTAAAATCCTCCAAAATGACACTGTTAAAGTGCTGCAGTCAGTATGTCAGCAAATTTGGAAAACTCAGCAGTGGCCAGTTCAATTCAGTTCAGTCGCTCAGTCGTGTCCGACTCTTTGTGACTCCATGGACCACAGCACGCCAGACCTCCCTGTCCATCACCAACATCTGGGGTTTATTCAAACTCATCTGCATTGAGTCGGTGATGCCATCCAACCATCTCATCCTCTGTTGTCCCCTTCTCGTCCTTTCCTCAATCTTTCCCAGCATCAGGGTCTTTTCAAATGAGTCAGTTCTTTGCATCAGCTGGCCAAAGTACTGGAGTTTCAGCTTCAACAGCAGTCCTTCCAATGAACACCCAGGACTGGTCTCCTTTAGGATGGTCTGGTTGGATCTCCTTGCAGTCCAAGGGACTCTCGAGTCTTCTCCTATACCACAGTTCAAAAGCATCAATTCTTTGGCACTCAGCTTTCTTTATAGTCCAGCTCTCACATCCACACATGACTACTGGAAAAACCACATCCTTGACAAGATGGACCTTTGTTGGCAAAGTAATGTTTCTGCTTTTTAATATGCTGTCTAGGTTGGTCATAACTTTCCTTTCAAGGAGTAAGCATCTTAATTTCATGGCAGCAATCACCATCTGCAGTGATTTTGGAGCCCAGAAAAATAAAGACAGCCACTGTTTCCACTGTTTCCCCATTTATTTGCCATGAAGTGATGGGACCAGATACCATGATCTTTGTTTTCTGAATGTTGAGCTTTAAGCCAACTTTTTCACTCTCCTCTTTCATTTTCACTTTCATCAAGAGGCTCTTTAGTGCTTCTTCACTTTCTGCCATAATGGTGGTATCATCTGCATATCTGAGGTTATTGGTATTTCTCCCGGCAGTGTTGATTCCAGTAATGGCCAAAGGACTGAAAAAGGTCAGTTTTCATTTCAATTCCAAGGGCAATGCCAAAGAAAGTTCAAACTATTAATACTATACAGTTGTGTTCATTTCACATGCTAGCAAGGTAATACTCGAAATCCTTCAAGCTATGCTTCAGCGATAGCTGAACCGAGAACTTCCAGATGTACAAGCTGGGTTGTACATCCTCTGCCTAGAAAAGGCAGAGGAACCAGAGATCAAATTGTTAACATTTGTTGGATCATGGAGAGAGCAAGGGAATTCCAGAAAAACATCTACCTCTGCTTCATTGACTACTCTAAAGCTTTTGACTGTGTGGATCCAACAAACTGTGTAAAATACTAGACAAACTTATCTGTCTCCTGAGAAACCTGTATGCGGGTCAAGAAGCAACAGTTAGAACCAAACATGGAACAATGGACTGGTTCGAAATTGGGAAAGGAGTCCACCAATGCTGTATATTGTCATCCTGCTTGTTTAACTTTTATGTAATGTACATCATGCAAAATAACTGGTTGGATGAGTCACAAGCTGAAATCAAGATTGCTGGGAGAAATATCAACAACTTCAGATATGCAGATGATAGCACTCTAATGGCAGAAAGCTTAGAGGAAATAAAGAGTTTGTTTATTCATCTGTTTAGAAGTTTGGGTTGCTTCTGGTTCTTGGCAGTTATAAATAAAGCTGCTGAAAACATTTGAGAATAACTTTGTATGAACATAAATTTTCATTTCCTTTCGGTAAATACCTAGGAGTGGGATTGCCGAATCATATGGTAAGTGTATGTTTACTTTTATAAGAAACTGCCAAAATATTTTCTAAAGTTGACTTTACCCATTTGTATTCCTCTGTTCAACGTATGTGAGTTTCAGTTGATCTTCATCCTTGCTAACACTTGGTATTGTCAGTTTTTTTTAAAGTTCTTTTCATAGATTTATGTCATTGTGCTTTTAATTTGTATTTTCCTAATGACTCATGATGTTAAGTATATGTGTGCTTTAAAATGCATTTCTTTAACATTCTGAGAATGTGTATTTGTTTTTTAAAAAATGATTGCATTTTTTCCCAGAGTCATACAGTAAATGGCTTTGACAAGGCCTTTGATGAGCATTTGGGTTATTGCTCCTACATCACACAATCCAGAGGACACCATTCACACACACACACACACACACACACACACACACACACACACACACACACACACACACACACACACACACACACACAGTGCTCTGTGGAGTTGTGCAGAGCAGCATTTACAGCTATTATCTTGAGTTATTGGTCATTAGTTTCTGTGGAAAATCTGAGTAGTATCAACTGATGCATTTAAAAATAATTTTTCAGGGTTTCTCTGAAATGAAATTTTGTTCAGGAACAGGTTCTGAAGAAATGCCCTACATGCAGTATGGCTAATGGATCAGACTTGGGAGATAGAAAGGCCTATTTTAAATTTTCAGCTCCTCCATTTACAGCATTTACAGTGACTTTGGGCATCTTATCTGGCTTCTCTGAAGCCATTTTTTTCCCAGTAAAACAGCGTTGATAATATCTCCCTTTTATGGATGATGTGATAAGAATGATCAGTAATGCATGCAAAATACCTGACACAGGGTCATTTCAGTTCAGTTGCTCAGTCGTGTCCAACTCTTTGCGACCCCATGGACTGCAGCACGCCAGGCTTCCCTGTCCATCACCAGCTCCCAGAGATTGCTCAAACTCATGTCCACTGAGTCGGTGATGCCATCCAGCCATCTCATCCTCTGTCGTCCCCTTCTGTAATCATGGGTGTGTTATAAAAAAAGACTTCGAAATATAGCAACTGTTTAGGGACTGAGAAATGCACTTTACTTGAGACAAGAAGATAGGTGACTGAATACTTCTGGATACCATTAGTTCTGTCCAGTGAAGTCAGGATATTTGAGGTACCAGTGAACTTTATAAGATTTTTCTAAACTTTATAATTTCTTGTTGTGATTCCATGGTGACTACAGTAAATCCTTAAAACAGCAAGCCAGCAGAACCAGGGAGATTCTGGATACAAACAGAGAGGTTTACCAAGCAGTAGAGTGAGTATGGAAAGGATTTTAGGTTGAGTTTCTGGACCTGGGAAGTAACTTAAAAGTCTTAACTGTAGAAGAAGAGTCATTGTGTGGTCTTGTTTGTTTGCTTGCTGGTTTTTTGGTTTGGTTTTAAGCCATCTCTCTACCTTGGAGTTTTCTGTTAGACTTGTTGGTTTCTACTTCTGTATAGTAAGGAGGTATCACAACTTTAAGTCACACTGTTTGGGCTCACATTTTTGTTACTTTCCAAGTGATTTTTTTTGTGGGTTACAATATGAGGAGGAGTAAGAAATAGCTTAAGAAACAGAATTAAAGGTCCTTCTCTTTCTGTATTTCTTCTCTCTCAGGTAATATTTCATTCTAGTCACTTTGTAGCTTAGAGAAGGAAGATTTGCATTCACATGTCCTTTGTTCATCTGCCTTTTCTTCCCTTTGATCTACTATGTCATGTTGTCTGTTTTTTTCAAGTTAACAAAACCTAGATATTTAGCACTATCTCCAGTTGCTGCCGCCAACCTCCATCCTAAGGCAGCTCCCCTTCTCCTGCTTCTCCGTCTGTGGCTAAACTTTTGGTACCATTTCACTTTTGCATTTCTTAAATTCCCAAAGTCTCTACTTTCAACATTTTTTGGTATATTTTTTCGCCGATACAGGATTACAATCAGAAGCAGTTGTGAGGGCTAGTTATGTGGTTTCCTAAGTTGTAATTAGTTTTAAAGAAATTTTTTAAACTGGTATATAAATGAATGTATAAATGTAGTTGCTGGTATTTTGTTTTCTACTGAAAAAGATATAATTCCCCAAAAATAATGTGTAGCCATTAAGTATTACCACCACCCCCTCTTCTCTGCCCCCCAGTGGTGGTTGACATAGATCAGTTTGGTTAATTAGCTACCAGCAACTCCTCCAAGTGATTATGTCTAACTTTGTAAACTTGTTGGTATTGCTGCCCAGACTTGACAGAGAGGCACATTTTCTTAGAAATTTATGTTACCTCTTTTGAATAGGGACACTTTTATTGTTTTAGACATCTGTTTTCCTCTTTGTTAGGCAGTTTAATAGTATGTTCATCAAATGTTTGTTTATTGAGAAAGTACTGTATGGCACACATTGTATTAGGCCCCAGTTATATCAACAGAAATGAAAATACTCAAAGGGAGGGCACCTTAATCTCTCTGTACTGAAGTTTTAACTTATTTTTTCATTCTATTTGTAACTTTAAACTGCAAAAACAAAAACAGAGATTATATTGAATTCCCATGTAACATCATCTGACTTCAACCTCCATCCTTTGTGAGAAAACAAAATTCAGCTAAGTAAATTTGAAAATTTGATTGGCTTTATTCAGTGACTCATGAATTGGGCAGCATTCCATTCTATCTAGCAAATAGAAAGGAGCTCTGAAGAGTTGAGCAAAATGGGAGAAGGGGACAGGGACAGGAACAAAGAAAGAGCAGAGTTGCCTCATCTTTCTTTGGGGTAATTCAAGAGTTGTGTCAGGTGGATTATCTCTCTGCTGCTAACCTGGAAATTCCAGATTGACTTGTTTAAGACTGCATTCCTGCGAGAGATTGAAATTGTTTTTAGGTTAGGTATTAAGTCTTGGTTTGCGGACATGGGTCTTAGCACAAATGACTCCATTTTGGGCCTGTTGTCTCTTCCCTCAGCACCTTTTTTGATGATATATCTTGATGAAAATTCCAGAAATCATGCTATTTTATCCATGAATACTTTAGGATGAAACTTGAATTTCTTTTTGTAGTGTAATTGCAATGCCATTGTTATACTTAAAAACAATTAACTGTAATTCTTAAAATTAACTGATACCCCCCAATTATGTACAAAAAGTCCTTTTGCATTTGGTTTGTTGAAATCAGGATCCCAAAACGGTCCAGTGAATATAATTGGTTGTGTAACATCTGTTTTAAATTTCTTAAAAAAAAAAAAAAACTACTTACTATAATTGGTTGTGTAATGTGTTTTGTTTCTTTGAAACTAGGATAGCCTGGCTCTCTATTTTTCCCTATGCTATTGACTTGTTGAAAAAAAAGTTTTGTTTTGGTGGTTTTTTCCTGACAGAATTTAGTTAGATTTGGAATAATTAGCACTTACTGCAACACATTTTATCTGTATTACTTCCACCTGATAAAACCTGGCTTTCCAGGTTGTCAGTTAGTTACCATAAGTGACTTCTGTGTCTTCACTGAATTCTCTGAACAACTGCCTTAAGATGCATGCATGCATGCATCTATCCAGAATCCTTCTCCCTGGGAAACACTTAACTTCCCTGGTGATTTAAGGCCTTTAAAAAGACAACCAACTCTTAGATTTTTATGACATTTGTGACTAGTGTGTAAGTCACAAGTATTAACAAGAGTTCATTAGGGCCCATGAAGAATCAATAAAAGCATGAAGTGAGATAGTATACATATTAGGGGAACATTTTACCATAGTCCAGTGATCTCTTTTGTTGTAGATGAGAAGTACCCTTGACCTAAATGAGATTGAGGAGAAACTTCCTTATCTGTGCAACAGTTTATTACAACTGAATCTTGTAATTATTTTAGACCCAAGGTAACAAAACTGGAGCTATATTTCATAATCAAACCACATCTGTCTTTAAAAGAAGAAAAAAGTGAATGAATATAATGAGCAAGTTATACAGAAAGAAATGTATTTTCACACATTTTAAGTGATTCAGTTTTTTATTAAGATGATATCTTGGATAAGTGGCAAGATATTTTTTACAGAGACAGTATGTTGACAGGTAACTAATTTTCATTATAATTTTGGCAATTTACTTCCTTATTTCATACCTATTATACACTTTAGTGATGCAGTTAGAGATCTGGATTGTTGAAACGTAGATGTCATTTAATTATAGTTTATAGTACTGTACCTTAGAATATTTTCATATATTTGTAGAAAAATATACATATTATTAGTAACTCAAAAATTTGAACCAAGCTTTGGTTGACAATGAAATTTGTTTAATAAGTAAAAATTTTTAAGTTTGAAACTGAGTATGGCATAAAACTGGGAGAGGTATCATACCTACAAAATATCTCAGAACTCTTGAGTTGTTAAAAAGAAGGAATGTTTGAAAAACTGTCATAGCCAGGAGGAACCTAAAGAGATATGAAAACTAAATATAATTTGGTATATTAACTGGGATCCTGGAACAGAAATAGGTTTAGGTAATCTGCATAAGCTATGGGCTTTAGCTAATAATAATACATCAGCATTTGTTTACTAATTTTATCAAATGTACTATACGGGGCTTCCCTTGTGGCTCAGCTGGTAAAAGAATCCGCCTGCAATGCGGGAGACCTGGGTTCGATCCCTGGGTTGGGAGGGTCTCCTGGAGAAGGGAAAGGCTACCCACTCCAGTATTCTGGCCTGGAGAATTCCATGGACTGTATAGTCCATGGGGTCGCAAAGAGTCAGACACAACTGAGCGACTTTGACAAACAGACAGACGTACTAATATAAGATATTACTATTAGGGGA
This sequence comes from Cervus canadensis, assembly GCF_019320065.1. Taxonomy (NCBI): domain Eukaryota; kingdom Metazoa; phylum Chordata; class Mammalia; order Artiodactyla; family Cervidae; genus Cervus; species Cervus canadensis. The sequence goes on from NC_057391.1 coordinate 72,420,653, forward strand.
AACTGAATGGGAGGGCAGTATATGGGAACTCTGTTATCTTCTGAATTTTTCTTTAAATTTAAAACTATTCTAAAAGAGAAAGACTATTTAAAAAATGAGAAAGTTAATTTTTTTAAAATTATGAATAATATTAACTGAGAGCAGGGTCATTTGATATTAATATTTGCATGCATAAAGAATAAGCACTCAATAAATGTTATGTGACACTGTTACACTTAGGTTATCTTGTGGAAGGATTTTTGGGAAGATGAGAAGCAGAAAATTGATAAAGAAGCTATTTAATTTTCTTAATTTTTATTAAAAAGTTGCCAAAAATTTGAGTTGACTTTATTTGAATACATTTTATACTGAATGAATTAAAAATGTCTACATAAGGTTTCTATTTTTTCTTGAGGCCAGTTTGAAATTTTCAGTATTGTAAATGATTCTGCATCAAGCTTAGTTTAGTTTATAAAACTGTTTCATTCCATTACCAGGCTGAGTGCTAAACATTAAAAATAGTCCTTTAATAAGACGAATTAAATATAATATTTAAAAAAAAAACCCTGAGTATTTCAACATTATTAGCCATTAGGGAAATGCAACATAAAACCGGAAAGAAATACTGCTATGTACCTTTTAGAATGGCAAAACAAAACAAAGACACAAAACTTTGACAATACCAAGCTGGCAGTGATGTGAAGCGGCTGGAGCTCTTGTACGTTGCTGATAGGAATGCAAAATTGTACAGTCACTTTGGATCATAGCTTGGCAGTTTCTTATATAAAATTAAACATACACTTAACATGTGGCCCAGAAATCTCACCAGTAGGTATTTGCCCAAGAGGAATGAATTTATGTTCCCACAAATTATATACATGTCTGCTTTATAAGGCATTTGGTCTAAGTACTGGCTAAATAAACTTATGTTAAGTATTATTTGACATTTTCTTTATTAGATTTTTTCACTTTCAAGGATTTATACAAGAAGTGACTGATAATAAAAAAATTTTTATATCAAAAGAGTTAGTACTATAATCATTCTGTGCAAAGAATTTGACCTAGCAGTACAGTGCCACATTTTTGAATTGGTAGTAATTATTTACTGAAATCATAACACTGTCCAGTGAGCACTTTGTGAAACATTTTAACTATATGTTTTGCTCAGTATTATGGTTATTGTTTTCTCTGTTTCACTCATGAGGAAACTGAAGCATCGAGTTATTAAATGACTAGCGTAGGATAATACAACAGGAATGTGATAGAGTTGGAATTTCAACTGTGTCAGACTCAAAATCCCTCTTTTTTTTTTTTTACAATTTATTATACAACAAAATGTATAGATTATTATGATTGTAAAAATAAAGTACAAATTCAAAAAAAGACCACACAGAACAAGTCTATTTAATGTATTATAAAGGAACACAATTATAGCCACCACCCTGGAAACTTGTAACTGTTTTCCTCCCAGTAGTAACAATTATTTTGATTTTTGTGATAATACAGTTTTATCACCCGTGTGTGTGTGTGTGTGAGTGTGTGCGTGTGTTTCTAGATAGTACACATTAATCTTACCTATTTCAGTTTTGAATTTGGTATGTCTTTTGAACCTTTTAATCTGTAGGTTCCCCTCTTCTTTCTTTCTTTTCTGCACAGTTTAGCTCCTGAACCTTGGCTGACTTGTAGAGTTTCCCACAGTTTGGTTCTGCTGATTGCATACTAATGGTTAATTCAGCATGCCTTTGTCTTTTTTGTCTTTTTTATGTGTCCTGTAGGTTTTCTGTGGGATCTAGAGTCTTGATCAGAATCAGGTATGCCATGATCTTCATTTTTTGAATGTTGAGTTTTAAGCCAACTTTTTCATTCTCTTTCACTTTCATCTAGAGGCTCTTTAGTTCTTCATTTTCTGCCATAAGGGTGGTGTCATCTGCGTATTTGAGGTTATTGATATTTGTCCTGGCAATCTTGATTCCAGCTTGTGCTTCATCCAGCCTGGCATTTCACATGATGTACTCTGCACAGAAGTTAAATAAGCAGGGTGACAATATACAGCCTTGACATACTCCTTTCCCGATTTGGAACCAGTCTGTTATTCCATGTCTGGTTCTAACTTGCTTCTTGACCTGCATACAGATTTTTCAGGAGGCAGGTAAGGTGGTATGATACTCCCATCTCTTTAAGAGCTTTACACGTTTTGTGGTGATCCACACAGTCAAAGGCTTTGGCATCGTCAATAAAGCAGAAGTAGATGTTTTTCTGAAACTCTCTTGCTTTTTCTATCATCCAGTGGTTGTTGGCAATTTGATCTCTGGTTCCTCTGCCTTTTCTAAATCCAGCTTGAACATCTGGAAGTTCTCATTTCACGTACTGTTGAAGCCTGACTTGTAGAATTTTGAGTGTTACTCTACTAGCATGTGGGATGAGTGCAGTTGTGCAGTAGTTTGAACATTCTTTGTCATTACCTTTCTTTGGGATTGGAATGAAGACTTGGAACAAAACCTTGCGCACCAGGACCCAGGAGGAAGGAACAGTGACCACAAAGGAGACTGACCCCGACTTGTCTATGAATGTCCACGCGTCTCTGGCAGAGGCGTGCATTGGTGATGGCCTGCTGCAAGGTCAGGGGCACTGAGTGTGGCAGTGCATGCATGGAGCCTTTTGAAGGAGGTTGCTATTTACAAGGAAAGGCAGGATAAATGCCGAATTCTTTATTTTTAATTACCCGTTTTCAAGATAGTGAATATGTGCTGTAATAACTTCTGAAAGTGTTTTAGTTATTTAAGGATCATATGAACTCATGGATTTACACATATTTAGATTTTAATACTTTGCAGTTAATATGGTTAATGTAGCTCTAAATGTCCCATCTTTGACCAGTGGGAACCTCTTTAGGAGTGTTTTGAATCCTTTTATATGTCCCTAAAGTGAAGTCGCTCAGTCATGTCCAACTCTTTGCGACCCCATGGACTGTAGCCCACCAGGCTCCTCCATCCATGTAATTTTCCAGGCAAGAGTATTGGAGTGGGTTGCCATTTCCTTCTCCAGTTATATGTCCCTAATTGTCTTTAATTACTTTCTTGCTGTTGATATCATAGTTGTTCCAGGCTTATTTTGCAATTTTCTATTGATTCTGTAGAATCACTCATTTCTCCATAATTCCCTGGTGATGGAGATGACTATATAATAGAGTTAATACTAGTTGAGGAGAGCCTCAACTGAGAGCCACCAGTAAAAACAACAGGGCCTGGAACATAATAGGAACTCAAGAAATATTTGTTGAATGGATATTAGGTTGTGAATATCTTTACCTCTGTGATTTTGTACCTCTTCTTTTTCCCTCACGATGGCTGACTCAGAGGTACTCAGTAAATGTAGTGAAGTGAATAATGAATAAGATCACGGCCTTTGATAGCATGTTAAAAAGCAGAGACATTATTTTGTCAACAAAGGTCCTTCTAGTCAAGGCTATGGTTTTTCCCAGTAGTCATGTATGGATGTGAGAGTTGGACTATAAAGAAAGCTGAGCACTGAAGAATTGATGCTTTTGAACTGTGGTGTTGGAGAAGACTCTTGAGAGTCCCTGGGACTGCAAGGAGATCCAACTAGTCCATCCTAAAGGAGATCAGTCCTGGATGTTCATTGGAAGGACTGATGTTGAAGCTGAAACTCCAATAATTTGGCCACCTGATGCGAAGAGCTGACTCATTTGAAAAGACCCTGATGCTTTGACAGATTGAGGGCAGGAGGAGAAGGGGATGATAAAGGATGAGATGGTTGGATGGCATCACTGACTCAATGGACATGGGTTTGGGTGGACTCCGGGAGTTGGTGATAGACAGGGAGGCCTGGCGTGCTGCGGTTCATGGGGTCACAAAGAGTTGGACACAACTGAGTGACTGAACTGAACTGAACTTTGATAGCAGACCTCATTCCACCAAATATTAATGGTACGATCTTGAAGAGTGAAGTAAATTGACCAGATTTCTGTTTCTCTGTCTGTTAAATGGGTTAATAACTAGCATTGTTATTATGAAGTTTAATTGAAATAATTTAATGCCGGCCAATAATTTTAATAGTCAACATAATGGCTGTTACACGATAGTTGCTTAGTAGAACTTAGCTCTCATTAGTGACTGTTGTTATTTGGATTTTTTATATTTTCTTCAACTATCTCATTATATTTTATTTAGTATCAAAATAAAATACCAAATACATGGAATATATATATATACTAATGGTGGGTGAAAGCAGCCCAACAGCAATATGGGTAACAAAAATTAACTTGTTAGTACAGATTTCCTTTCACAAATGAATGTAGTTATAATGGTTGATGTATTAATAATTTAAGCTATAATGTTTGCCAAATTGGCTATTAAGCATTGTGTTTATAGTCCTACGCTCCTCAAGTAGAAATAGATTAAAAAGGAGCGTAAAGATGTGTTTTCTGCAGTACGCCAAATTAACTTGTAACATGGTTGGTTTTTGACTTACACATACACTCTAGATTTAAGTGCTCTATAGAATAGAGATTGCCTGAAGAAGTGAGTGATCTCTGTGTATAGGAGTGCTATCTCTTATGTGATTGTTTAGGTTTTCCAGCAGAGACTGTTAATTAATCTTCTCTGACCCTAGGTTCTGCTGCAGAATCCCTGCCTCTCTGCAAGGCTACCATGCTGCCTTGGGTGTCAGGGACGTCTCTGCTCTCACTGACAAACAGGGAGACGAATTCTTGAGATCACAACTTGTAACTCCAAATATTAATACACCCACACTGCCCACCCTACCCCAATATGCATATATCCCTATATTTATAAATCCTGGCTAAGTATAGTTGATAAATTACCATTTAAATATGGGTTGGCTTGGGACTAGAGTTATCATTTAGCATGTTTCCATATAAAAGGAAAGTGCATTCTAAGTTCTGAATAGGTTTTGGAATAGCTTGTTCATAGTGGACTGTATATACATGAGGACCTCTTTGCTTGTCAGGGGCCAAGCATGAAATGTTTGGTACATTTACTAATTTGTAATCATTAGGGATTTATATATCTGAGTTTGGGGTTAAGCCATGTACTGCAGATGATTTACATTTTTGTGTAATTGAGACTGAATGATACTGTTGCTGATATTTAGTTAAATGAATGATTGAAAGCTGTCATTTTTAATCTGTGTAACTTGGTAGAGTGGAAAAAACTGTGGTTTAGCATCAGATCTGAGTTCAAATTTTAGCCCTACTAGTTACTAACTGAATTTGTTTCCTCAGCTGTAAAATGGAGATGATAAGTTACAGAGTGGTTATGAGATTTCAAGTGATTTAGCAGTAGCCCATGTAAAATGTTTAGTCAAAGCACTCGATACACATTAAACACTCAGTAGCATACCATTAGATCCTTAATTCCTCACATTAAGTTTTTTCACATAAAGACTTGTGTAAAAGCAAACATTTTCCTGAGCTACAGCATGGAATTATGTTTAAAAGGCATAATAGTTAATAGGTGTGATAGTATATGTTGATATTTCTTTGGCTATGTTGAATAAAAGATGGCTTTTTAATTTTTCACATTTTTATAACGCTCACAAACACCACTTATGAAGTACTTACTTGTAAAGGAAAGCTCAAGTAGCAAGTAAAAACAGTGAATAAAGTAGTGTGCTGTTTTTTGTTCAGAATATTATTTTATATAGTAATGTTTGCTTTGCCAGAAAGTCTTATTTTATAGGGACATTGGCTAAACTTTTATTTCCTGTTTTGAAATAGTCAACTTTTGAATTGTATATATGCTTCTGAAATGCAAATTAGTTTTTTAGTAGCCAGAACTGCTGTCCAGTGTAGATGGATATAGCATCACCAACTCAGTGGACCTGAACTTGGGCAAACTCTGGGAGATAGTGAAGGACAGGGAAGCTTGGTGTGCTGCAGTCCATGGGGTTGCAAAGAGTTGGACACGACTTAGTGACTGAACAACAACAAGCCAGAACTGACCTATAAAGCTATTTCAGTGAAAGTAGCAGGGAAACCTTAAAATGTAAATGAACTTGATAATTGTTTTTACATGAACCTGATGATAAAAATATGCAAGTTTAGTTAGTATAATAATGTTTGCAGTTCAGTTTCAGGTTAATAGACTGAGCATAATTTAACAAAAAAGAATAGTGTTTTTGGCCGTGGACATTAAATATGGTTTGTGAGAAAGTTTGTCTTAGATAACAAGTGCTTCATTTAAGCCGTGCTCTTTGGGTAGGCCATAGTAAGTATGAGATACCTAGAGAAAATTTGTTTATGGGTATCATAAACTTAAAATATCCAGCCAGCTTTGTGGAAGGTAGAATTAGCCTGCATTCATGCTTCTCCTCTCCTTCTGTTTCCCCCTCTCCTCACTCCTTTTCCTTGCCCTCTTTCTCCTCATCCTTCCTCTTTTTTTTCCCTTCTCTTCCTCCTTTTTTCTCCCCTATTCTTTCCCCATTTCCCTTTACTCCTATAGTCTTTGCTGAGACTTTTTAACCTGTGGCACATTTCAGACATATTAAAAGGTATAGTATATCAGATAGCAGAATTATCCACCACTGAAATTAATGTATTCCATTCCATCCAAAACGATTGACTATTTTTCAACATTAATGATATAGTAGGAATAGAGAAATTTGGAATGAGAAAATATGTAGGGGTTCTAAAATTTTCTTCTTTTATATTGGAAAAAGTTAAGTGAGGGAAAATGTTTGAAGATTAATAGCAGTGTTGTATTTGAGGAACATTTGTTTTACTTGTACTGAATTGAGTGGAGCTCTTCCCACGTGGTTCAGTGGTAAAGAATTTGTCTGCCAATGCAGGAGCCGCATGGGACACGGGTTCTATCCCTGACTTGGGAAGATCCCCTGGGGAAGAAATGGCAACCCACTCTAGCGTTTGGGATTTCCTGGTGGCTCAGATGGTAAAGAGTCTGCCTGCAATGCAGGAGACCTGAGTTTGATCCCTGGGTTGGGAAGTTCCCCTGGAGAAGGAAATGGCAACCTACTCCAGATTCTTGCCTGGAAAATCCCATGGATGGAGGAGCCTGGTGAGCTAAAGTTCATAGGGTCTCTAAGAGTCGGACATGACTGAGGTGACTTAGCATGCATACAGGCATATGCTGATAATAATCACAGTTTTTTTCTTATTTCTAATTCTGTAAAGATTAGAGGAAGTTTTCTGACAAATCAGTTTGCTGCTTAATAGTAGTAGTTCTCAAACTTATTCTTAAGACCCATTTTACATTATTAAAAATCATTGAGGGAGACTACAAGAAATTTTTTTGGTGATTATATTGATATTTGCCACATTAGAGTAAAACAAATTTAATGTCACTATTCATTAAAAATACCAATAATAAGCTCATTACATGTTTATGTAAATAACATTTAATTAAAAATAATTTCCAAAACAGCAAAAAAAATTAGATTGTCTTTGTTTTACATTTTTGCAAAACTCTTTAGTTTTGCAAACTCTTTGTAGAAGATGTCTGGATTTTTATATTTGCTTCTGCATTTATTATAATATATTGTTTTGGCTGAAGTATATGAATAAAATATGGCTATTTTATGGAAACAGTGACAGACTTTATTTTCTTGGGCTCCAAAATCACTACAGATGGTGACTGCAGCCATGAAATTAAAAGACATTTGCTCCTTGGAAAAAAGTTATGACAAACCTAGACAACATATTAAAAATCGGGGACATTACTTTGCCAACAAAAGTCTGTATAGTCAAAGCTGTGGTTTTTCCTATAGTCATGTATGTATGTGAGAGTTGGACCATAAAGAAGGTTGAGTGCTAAAGAATTGATGCTGTTGAACTGCGGTGCTGAAGAATACTCTTGAGAGTCCCTTGGGCTGCAAGGAGATCCAACCAGTCCATCCTAAAGGAAATCAGTCCTGAATATTCATTGAAAGGACTGATGCTGAAGCTCCAGTACTTTGGTTACCTGATGTGAAGAGCTGACACACTAGAAAAGACCCTGATGCTGGGAAAGATTGAAGGTAGGAGGAGAAGGGGATGACAGAGGATGAGATGGTTGGATGGCATCACTGACTCAATGGACATGAGTTTGAGCAAACTCCAGGAGATGGTGAAGGACAGGGAAGCCTGGCATGCTGCAGTCCATGGGATTGCAAAGATTCGGACACAACTGAGCTGAATTGATAGTTTCTTTTCAGTACACAGACTGTTAAAAAGATGTGAATGTTTGAGATTTTAGAAAATAAAAATAATTTTAACTTTTATTTTTTTTTAATTTTAACTCTTTATTAAGGATATTCTTCAGTAATACTCACTACCTTCTGCCTTCCCCCCAACTCCTTGCCAGTTTTTTGTCAGTAAAACATACACTGACTACTAATACAGTTTGATACCAGGGCCTTTGTTCATTCTAAGACACCATCAGTTTTATCCAACTTTGTTTTTGCACTGTGCATGCAAATGCTAATTTTATGATAAAGGCAGTTACCATCTCAGTGTTACCAGACAGTTTTGGCCCTGTGAATCCTTGAAAGGATTTGTGGGATACCAGTTGATTTGTTAATCATACTTTGTGTGCAGTAAGCCAATTTTTGGATATATCAATTACTAGAGGATAGTTAGTTATTTACTGATTTTTGTTACCTGAATTTTCCTGTTCAACTTTGAAATTAAATTTAAAATTAAAATTCAAAGTTTTAAATTAAATTTCATAGCTTTAAACAACTGTCCATTTTTAAGGAATCCAGATGTAGAAGGTTCTTAAGGAGAACCAGGTTCGAATATTGATTACTTAACAGTTCCAAAGACTTTAGAACAGTGAGAGGAAATAATTTGGCCTTGGTTTTGAATGGTTCTTTAGATCAAGGTTTAGAGAGGAAGATTTTTTTTTTAATCTATAGAGAGTGGTGCAATAACTTCAAAATTAAGCCTGTTCTTTCATCTTTACATTCTCAGAGCTGTGTAATCTTGAGAATTGGTGTTGGGTTTTGGTGTTGGAAAAATAGAAGTTAAGTGTTTCCAAACCTTCATTAGATTTACACCAAAACTAGAGTCACAACACTTTAATTTTTTTTTTTTTCCCTGTGTTGAAGTTCTGTTTCGGATTTTAGTAGGAAAAAGTATTCTGTGGCTAAAATATGTTTAGAAACTTCATGTTTATCTTTAGGACTTATTTCTGAATAGCTTGATTCATTTTCTTATGCAGATTATTATTGCTGGTTGTTATTTACATATGGGTTCATCCATTTAATATTATTTAGTAGAGTATACACGGTGTGGCAGTCACTGGTTGAATATAGGAATGAGGTAAGACAGAAGGCAGACATCGACAGACATGGTTCTATTTCCAATCATGTATATACTGTACAGTTTTAGACCTTACACTCTAGCAGAATCTTCTCCATCTTTCAGCTGGTCCTGGGTCAGGTTCCCTATATCTGTTTTCCAATTTCGAAATTATTACCCCAGTCAGTGACTTTTAAAGTTTTGTATTTTTAAAATAATTTCAGACTCACAAAAACGAATGGTGCAAGCAGAGTGGGGCTTCTGGTGGCTGAGTGGTAAAGAATCCATTTGCCAGTGCAGGAGACATGGTTTCGATCCCTGATCCAGGAGGATCCTACATGCCATGGAGCAGTTAGGCCTGTGAGCCACAACTGCTGAAGCCTGTGCCCTAGAGCCCGCGAGTCACAGCTACTCAAGACCCCGTGCCCTGGAGCTGGTGCTCTGAGACAAAAGAAGCCACCACACTGAGATGCCCGCACCCTGCAACTAGAGAGTAGCCCCACTCACTGTAACTAGGGAAAGCCCGTGCAAAGAATAAGACCCAGTGCAGCTACAAACAAGCAACTAAAATTATATGTAAAAAATTCTTCTATGCCTTTTGTCTAGTTTCCCAGATTTAATATTTTACATTTTCTTTATAATTTTCTTTTTATTCTATTTCTGTCATTCTTTTTTCTGAACTATTTGAAAGTCACAAATATGATTCTCTGAAACTCACTGTTTATTTTATGAAATGTAAGACAATCTCCTGAAGTAACCAAAGAACGTCAATCTGTCCGTAAATGAATAATAAGTGAGGAATAATAATAAATGAATAATGAAAAATAATTATTCATTTAATATATCTATATATTAAGATATATAGATATATAGATATATATTGTTAAGTCTTATTTACTTTGTCTATGAATTTAAATTTTACCAACTGACCAAATAATATAGCACAAGAAAAAATATTTTTCTCTAGTCCAAGATCAAATTCAGAATCATGAGTTAATTTCGTTTTCTTTAATTTGGAAAAGTTTCTTTTATGACACTGACTTTTTAAAAATATAGTCCATTTACTTTGTGGAGTGTTGGTTTGGGTTTGTCTAATGTTTCATCTTAGAATCTGATTATACATTTTTTCAGGGCTATGGTTGTGTCCTTCTCAGGTGGTTTTATCTGGAGACATATGTTGATTTGTCCTATTATTGGTGATCCCAGTTTTGATTACCTGCCAGTTTTATTTTTTATTCCCCACTCTAGAAGTGCTATGTTTTTCCTTTGTAATTAATAAGTATGTTATGAGGAAATAGTTGAGACTATGTGAATATTCTCTTTCTCTTCAGACTTTTATTAACTACTTTTGCATTCCTTTGAGGAAGTTTGTGTGCTGTGTCTGCTGAGTTGCTCAGCTGTGTCCAACACTTTGCAAACCCCTTGACTGTAGCCCACTAGGCTCCTTTGTCCATGGGATTTTCCAGGCAAAAATACTGGAGTGGGTTGCCGTTTCCTTCTCAAGGAGGAGGTTTGATTTAATCAATATTAATATGTGCTCAGTCACTTCAGTCATGTCCGACTCTTTGCGACCCTGTGGACTGTAGGCTCCTCTGTCCATGGGATTCTCCAGGCAGAAATACTGGAGTGGGTTGCAGTACCCTTCTCCAAGTTCTTCTCCTGCATTGCAGGTGGACTCTTTACCAGCTGAGCTACAGGGAAGTCCCAAAATTAAAACTGGAGTGGGCTGCCATGCCTTCCTCCAGGGGATCTTCTCAACCCAGGGATCGAACCCAGGTCTCCTGCATTGCAGGTGGATTCTTTACCATCTGAGCCACCAGGGAAGCCCAATAATACTGGAGTGGGTAGCCTCTCCCTTCTCCAGTGGATCTTCCCTACCCAGGGATCGAACTGGGGTCTCCTGCATTTCAGGAGGATTCTCTACTAGCTGAGCTACAGGGAAGCCCCAAAATTAAAACCGGAGTGGGCTGCCATGCCCTCCTCCAGGGGATCTTCTCAACCCAGGGATCAAACCCAGGTCTCCCGCATTGCAGGTGGATTCTTTACCATCTGAGCCACCAGGGAAGCCCAACAATACCGGAGTAGGTAGCCATGCCCTCCTCCAGGGGATCTTCCTGATCCAGGGATTGAACCCAGGTCTCCCGTATTGCAGGTGGATTCTTTACTGTCTTGAGCCACTGGGGAAGCCCATTATTAATATGGTGGTTGCCAGTTGGTGAATTTCTCCTTTAATTAGCTGACATTCTAGCATGTACATACACATGGATTCTTATTTTACTTCATACTGTCAAATTGATACCATTTACCTTGATTCTCGGGTTGTCCCAGATTTGGTCCCTCTAGACTGACTCCTGTATCCTTAAAACATATTTCCATCTTTCTTTGAACGTTTCCTTAGTTTCTGGCATAAGATGCTCTTGGTCTGTCTTGTCCTGTTCCAGCCATTGAAAAGGAATGAGCTGTTTTCCCTAGAAGTCTCAGTTCCTATTGGGAAAGAATAGGATTTAGATAAAAGGTCTGGGTGCTAGTTGTCCTGTTCATTGTTAATGGGGTGTCATTGCTTCCAAATTCCCTCAGTTGATAGAGTTAGGAGATACACACACTCACATGTTCTTCTTTCTCTATGTGTATGTATATTTACATATATAGTTCAAGTTGATACCTTCAGTTTCAGTCCAGCACCATAAGATTCATAACTTTTGCAGCATTTCTAATTCCCTTTGCTAACAGTGATAGACCTGACTTTTATTATTTACAATACATTCACTTTAGTATGCTTGAAAGATAGTCTCAAAGCTGATCAGTCATACTAGTGGTAAAAAATTAACTAGTGGTCTTTTTGTTTTCAGCTTGACAGTATATAGGCAAAATAACATGTTCCAAAGTTACTTCAGTTAGTTCTTCCCAGTGGCTCTACCCATCTTTCAGTGTGGATATATTCAGTATAACTATTTGAAATACTTTTAGGTCTAGTTCTCTCTGTCTATATAGTACCTTAGGGGTTATACCTCCTGTATCCTTGTTGATTTTCTTTATTTTTTGAGTATGTGATACATTCGTATGGTTCAGAACTATAGGAATTACTGTTCTAACAGGAGTCAGAACTATATAGTTTGAAAGTCATTCGCCCATCTCTTCCATTCCATTTTTCACTTACTTCCAATAGGCTGAAAGGTGGTCCCATGGATGACATTCAAGTGCTAATCTCTGAAATCTGTTAATTTGAAAAAAGCATTTTTGCAGATTTGATAAGACTCTTGAGATAGATTATTCTGGGTGGGCCCCAAATACAGTCATGGATATTCTTCTTAAGAGGGAAGCAGACAAGAGATTTGACATAGGAAAGGAGAAGGCAATGTGATTGTAAAGGCAGAAGCTGGGTTGGAGCCACAAGTCACAGAGTGTTAACAACTACCAGATGTTATAAGAGACAAGGAACAGAGTCCTTCCTAGAGCCTCCGAAGGGAGTGAGGCCTTATTTATACCTTAATTTTAGTTCAGTGAAACTGAATTCAGACTTCAGACCTTCAGAATGGTGAGCGAATAAATATCTGTTGTTGTAAGCCACCAGGTAGGTGGTAATTTGTTACAGCAGCCACAGTAAACCACTACACACCCCTTGTTGGTAACCAGTCTTATTATTTTCTTGGTTAAATATTTTATTCTGATTCATGGGTATTTTTTATTTCATACTCACAAGTTGTATACAGTAAATAATCTACTCTTAATTTTGTTTTCTTTCATTATATCTTGGAAGATCTTGCCTATCTTTCTAGAACAACATATTACTTAATTGTGTTGTTGTAATAATTTAGCCAACCACACTGCAATGTAAATTTTTTTGCATTTAGGGTTTTTCCATTAATTTGCTGTTGAAAGCAATGATATGGGGAATAACCTTGTCCATATATGTTTGTATACTATTATTTTTTTTCCATGGTAAATTTCTAAAGTGAAATTGCTAAGTCAAAAGGTGAATGTATTTATAAGTTTTGTTATATAAATTTTGGTGGTTGTTGTTCCGTTGCTAAGTCGTATATGACCCTGTGACCTCATGGACTGTAGCACACCAGACTCGTCTGTCCTCTGCTGTCTCCTAGAGTCTTCTCAGATTCTTGTCCATTGAGTTAGTGATGCTGTTGAACCATCTCATTCTCAGCTACCCCCTTCTCCTTTAGCCTTCAGTCTTTTCCAGCTTCAGAGTCTTTTGCAATGCGTTGACTTTTTGCATCAGTTGGCCAAAGTATTGGAACTTTAGCTTTGGCATCAGTCCTTCCAGTGAATATTCAGGGTTGACTTCCTTTAGGATTGACTGGTTTGATCTCCTTGCAGTCCAAGGGACTCTCAAAAGTCTTCAGCACTGCAGTTCAAAAGCATCAATTCTTTGGCACTCAGCCTTCTTTATGTCCAGCTCTCACAGCTGTACATGACTACTGGAAAAACCTATACAGACCTTTGTCAGCAAAGTGATGTTTCTGCTTTTTAATATGCTGTCTAGATTTGTCATAGTTTTCTTTCCAAGGAGCAAGCACCTTTTAATTTCATGGTTGCAGTCACCATCCACAGTGATTTTGGAGCCCAAAAAAATAAAATCTCACTGTTTTCCCATCTACTTGCCATGAAGTGATAGGACTGGATGCCATGATCTTTGTTTTTTGAATGTAGAGTTTCAAGCCAGCTTTTTCACCCTCCCCTTTCACCCTCATCATGAGGCTCTTTAGTTCCTCTTCACTTTTTGCCACTAGAGGGTATTATCTGCATATCTGAGGTTGTTGATATTTCTCCTGGCAGTCTTGATTCCAGCTTGTGATTCATCCAGCCTGGCATTTCACATGATGTACTCTGAATATAAGTTAAATAATCAGGGTGACAATATACAATCTTGCTGTACCCTTTCCCACTTTTGAACCAGTTTGTTGTTTCATGTGTGGTTCTAGCTCTTGTTTCTTGACCCATATACAGGTTTCTCAGGAGATAGGTAAGGTGGCCTGGTATTCCCATCTCTTTAAGAGTTTTCTGCAGTTTGTTATGATCCACACAGTCAAAGGCTTTAGTATAGTCAGTGAAACAGAGGTTGATGTTTTTCTGGAATTCCCTTGCTTTCACTATGATCCAGTGGATGTTGGCGATTTGATCTCTGTTTCCTCTGCCTTTTCTAAACCCAACTTGAACATGTGGAAGATCTTGATTCACATAATGCTGAAGCCTAGCTTGAAGGGTTTTGAGTATAACTTTACTCGCATGAGAAAGGAGTGCAGTTGTCTGGTAGCTTGAACATTCTTTACTACTGCCCTTCTTGGGAATTGGGATGAAAACTGACCTTTTCCAGTCTTGTGGCCACTGCTGGGTTTTCCAAGTTTGCTGACATACTGAGTGCAGCATTTAATATTATCATCTTTTTGGATTTTAAATAGCTTTGCTGGAATTCCTTCACCTCTACTAGCTTTATTGGCAGCAGTGCTTGCTAAGGCCCTCTTAACTTTACACCCCAGAATGTCTGGCTCTGGGTGAATGACCACACCTTTGTGGTTATCCGGGTCATTAAGATCTTTTTTTGTACAGTTCTATTCTTGCCATCCCTTCTTGATCTCTTCTGCTTCTATTAGGTCTGTTAAGGCATTTAACTTAAGGCACATTGAAAAAGAGAAAGTCAAGTTATTTGACATGGGAATTTAAAAGGAATGACAGTGTTATAACCAATGGAAATTTCAGTACTTTGTCTTCTGATTTCAGACTAGCTGAAAGGGTGATAACTAAAAGGCTATTGACTATAATAGATAAAGATATAATTCTTATTTCTAATTTCTCAGAAATATTATTTTTATTTTTTGTGATTCTACAAAGCTTATCTGAACAAAGTTATGAATTAAAGATGACAGAAGTCACTTAAATTTCTGTTCCAGTACTTTTTGGCATATAGGGCTGGCTGGAGGAAGAGGAAGAAAAAAATGGGAATTGACATTATACTGTCAACTGGAACTTACAAATTTACCTAGACCAAAACATGAATAAAAATTTAAGTGGGCCCTATTAACTGGTAAGAAAATAGATAAAGTTGATGGATTATTAGTTTATGTTGTCAATGTAGACAACTTAAGAATAGGAGAGGAAGTAGTGAGGACTTTTCCTTGTTACTAACTTGGTTTTTTATTTTGCTTCAAAGGGATGTTACATTTCAAGATCATTATAGGAAATATTGCTTACCAATAATTATGAGTTTAACAGTCTTAGGATAGTGAATTCAGTTTTGTTGAAACAGTGGACAGAACAGGCTTTTCAGTGTTTATATTTTTCAAATTCATACTGGTTATCAGTTCAAAATATTTTCTTTTTTGTTCTCTTTTCCTTTTTATTCTCAGAATGATTGTTAATGAGAAAAAACATGGAGCAGTAAATGATGCCACTTGAATCTTTCGATTTCTCTTTCCCTCAAGTACTGAAATATGACATTCCGTTGATGATATTCTTTCTGGCCATCAAGTTCTCTCTTTTTCTTTTTGGTGTCAGAGTCCTTTCCAAAAGGAAATATGCTGCCTGGCATTCTGTATTACTCCTGATTTCCAGATGAAACAATCAACCAGATGTTCAGTTCAGTCGCTCAGTTGTGTCTGACTCTTTGCAACCCCATGAACTGCAGCACACCAGGCCTCCCTGTCCATCACCAACTCCCTGAGTCCACCCAAACCCATGTCCATTGAGTCGGTGATGCCATCCAACCATCTCATCCTCTGTCATTCCCTTCTCCTCCTGCCCTCAATCTTCCCCAGCATCAGGGTCTTTTCCAATAAGTCAACTCTTTGCATCAGGTGGCCAAAGTATTGAAGTTTCAGCTTCAGCATCAGTCCTTCCAATGAACACCCAGGACTGATCTCCTTTAGGATGGACTGGTTGGATCTCCTTGCAGTCCAAACTCTCAAGAGTCTTCTCCAACACCACAGTTCAAAAGCATCAGTTCTTCGGCGCTCAGCTTTCTTCACAGTCCAACTCTCACATCTCTACATGACTACTGGAAAAACCATAGCCTTGACTGGATGGATCTTTGTTGGCAAAGTAATGTCTCTGCTTTTTAATATGCTGTCTAAGTTGGTCATAACTTTCCTTCCAAGGAGTAAGTGTCTTTTAACTTCATGGCAGCAATCACCATCTGCAGTGATTTTGGAGCCCAGAAAAATAAAGTCAGCCCCTGTTTCTACTGTTTCCCCATCTATTTGCCATGAAATGATGGGACTGGATGCCATGATCTTAGTTTTCTGAATGTTGAGCTTTAAGTCAACTTTTTCACTCTCCTCTTTCACTTTCATCAAGATGAGGTGACATCTAAAAACAATGGAATTATGTTTCTACAAACAAGACAGTAATTCAGATCTTCTTGCTTTAATTCTTCTCTGTTTTACCACAATGAAATATTTATCAAAGTGTAAGAGATTACAGATATGCAGTAGTGACCAGTGACTTCATATTAATAGAGCTATTCATAATAAACTCATCAGTGAAGTAACTGGAAAAAATTTAAAGAGTGATTTTTCACTGTTCTGTTTATATAGTATTGAAACAACCATAGCATTCAAACACCCAGAAAGTACAAAACAGTAATATTAAATGAAGATTGATAGCTTCAAAATACTGCAGCATCTTAAAGTATCTTGTGAATGACCAAAAACAGATAAAATTTTGGTATAACTTTAGTTTTTTTCCACAGAACTATATATTAAAAATACTGGTAATCCATGTAAGATATATACAAAATCCTGAACTGACTAGATTGTTCAGTGAATAAATAATGCTCCACACTGCTTTTTTGTTACGGACAAATGAGCTTTATTATTCAGTGAAACCCTTTTAAGAAGTTCTAGTCTGTAGAATGACATCTTCAAATTATTTGGTCCTATTAGTTTTATTAACAAAAACTTTCCATTCCTTCTTGGTGGTGGTGGTGGTTTAGTCACTAAATCATGTCCAACTCTTGTGATCCCATGGACTGTAACCCGGCAGTCTCCTCTGCCCGTGGGATTTCTCTGGCAAGAATATTAGAGTGGGTTGCCATTTCCTTCTCCAGGGGATCTTCCTGACCCAGGAATCGAACTTGGGTCTCTTGCATTGCAGACAGATTGTTTCCTGACTGAGCTATGATGTTTAATTCCTCTGAATATCATCTTTAAAAGGCCTGACTTGATAGTTGTCAGTATAAACCATGGGTCAAATGCAACCCTCCCGTATTTAGTCTATGGGCTCTTCATGAATTTCTGTCCAACAGAATTTCTGTCCAATTCTTCATGTCCAACACAGTGACTTGCCCATGAGTTTTCCGTTGGAGATTTCACGGTCCTTACTTCAACACTTTCCACAAAGTATCCCTCCCTTCTCTAGGCGTTGGGTAGAATGTCAGATTAATAATGGCATGTGGTGTTCCTTAGCATACCTGCCAAAATGTGATAATTTCCTTGGAAGAAAAGTCATGGGCTTCAGTCACGCATCTGAGTTGATAGACATCCAAGTGATTCCTATATAAAAAGAAAAGATTGGTGTTTTCTGGAATATAAATGTCCACTTTTAATAAATTCAAACAGATCCAAACATAAATATCTTCAGACTTGATGGATTTTATGTGCCTTGTCATTTTACAAATTTTATTGGCACCAGATCTCTGAACATATAATTGGCACCAGATCTCTGAACATATAATCCAATCCACTGCAATCTCTGAATCTAATCCAATCTCTGAACATATAATCCAATCCACTGCATTTGGGGGGAAACACCTTGAAGGTACACATGCTAAGTCACTTCAGTCGTGTCTGACTCTTTGCAACCCTATATACTGTAACCCACCAGGCTCCTCTGTCCATGGGGGTTCTCCAGGCAAGATTACTGGAGTGGGCTGCCATTCCTCCTCCATGGGACTCTTTCTACCAGGATTTTAGTCTCTTATAGCTCCTGCATTGGCAGGGATTCTTTACCACTTGAGAGTATACTCCGAGTAATGAAATGTGCTTTTGGTAAAATCTTCATAAGGTAATATCAGTTAGAGGATAATCTGTGAAAAACTTCTCTGAGTGGCTTAAATTTAAAAGATAAGTCACTAACTTGCCAGTATCGATGAAAACATCAGTTTCTGTCTTCATGATGTACCTAACATTGGGGCAAAACTCAGTTATCCGCCAATATCAGTTAGAGGATAATCTGTGAAAAACTTCTCTGAGTGGCTTAAATTTAAAAGATAAGTCACTAACTTGCCAGTATCGATGAAAACATCAGTTTCTGTCTTCATGATGTACCTAACATTGGGGCAAAACTCAGTTATCCGCCTAAATGCCATAATCATCTTCAAGATCAGGTTATTGTTGTTGTTGTTTAGTTGCTAAATTGTGTCTGACTCTGGCACCTTATGAACTGTAGCCTGCCTTTCCCTTCTCCAGGGGATCTTCCTGACCCAGGGATTGAACCCACATCTCCTGCTTGGCAGGTAGATTCTTTACCACTGAGCCACATGGAAAGCCCCAGGTTATTGTATGTGACTATAAAAACTCTTGTATTATATTGCCATAATGGAGGTGTTTATCCTTTAAAGATAATGCTAACAGTTTGTCTTCACTTTCAGCCTATTGGCCCCGTAAGAAAAATGTAAGAACCTCATATCTCCACCAAGACTTCTTTGCACCCCAAGTGACTCTAATGGCCTGTCTGACCTTCTCATCCGAGGGGTGCAAAATCACTAGAATGACAAGAAATGGGTTTTGATGAGAGTACTTTGAATGCTCTTGAAGTGTTAAGTGGAAGTCTTGTCTGTAAATGGACTCATAGAAGTACATCCAGTTCACACATGGTCACATGGTGGGGAGGCAGGCTGAGGTGCCACGTCACCAGGAAACGGAAGAGCAACAGCAGCAGGAGGCTCCATTGGAGGGATCTCAGTGACATCCTACCCGGAAGGGTGGAGCACTGGGGCCCTTTACAGCCACTCAGCAGCCCATGAGCCTCAGGTTCTGGATGCTAGATACCGCACAACCCTAGGGGCTCCGTTTAATCTCAGCAATCTATGATCTTCTTCTTGATTTATTCCTTCTGAGCGAAAGACCTTCAATTTCACCCACAGAACATTCATTAGTAAGAAGCAGTAAAAAATAACACTTGGAATTTGTACTGAAAAACAGAGACTCTCAGATTGGCTTAAAATTCTGCCATGTACTGCTTATAAGACACATACCTGTAGAATTTCTGATGAAACCAAAGCAGTAGCTGAAGTTTTTTGTTTTCTGTACTCCATGCTATCATCAAAAGATTTGCCATGAGCTACTCTCAGCCGCCTGGGGAAAGGTAAAACTATTCCCATTTGAAGACTGAAAACCCCGTATCTTCCTTATCTCTGGTGGGGCAGCTGATTGTCGCGGAGACCTGAGCCTCTGGGTGCATATTATTACCTACTTACTGATGTCTGTTTGCCAGTATAACATGTATGCTGGAAGCAGCATCTTCCCTTGTTATACCAGATTCATTGATGTATGTATTAATGCTACAGGGAAAGAGAGACAACACAGTATGTTCTGCTCCTTTGGGGCTTGCTTTCCACCTCTTTGTGTATTCTCTCTTAATATTGCATGTGTGCTAATTGCCCATTTCACTTTCATGGTTACTGTTCTGAAATTCAACCACATAGTCTGCATTTATTATATGGTTAAGGATAACTTATTAACATGGTGAGTGGTGGTAACTGAATACATCTAATTTTTGGAAAATTTCAGCTTTCAGTGCAATCACAAAGTTAGATTAACTCATAGTCTTCCTTTAAAATAATTAAAATAGTTCTTCCAGCCAAGTTGGAGTGACAGGGATTGGTATCCTTTTACTTGAAATAACTAGGCAAAAAACATGAAAACAGCAGTTTTTGAGGCATTTGCCATCAGGCAACCCAAGACATTGATCCCTGAGAGACAGGAAACAGCTGAGACCTATGCTTGGTCTAGCCTGGGGAGTGTTTTCAGGCATGGAATAGTAGAGCAGTAAACCCCAGAGAAGGCTAGAGACCTGCCTGAATTGAGGAGATGGTGCTGGGAGCCTGAGAAGCCAAGGCAGCTAGAGCTCATAGGGCAGAGTACCAGAGAGGAGACAGCTGCAAGAGAATTTTACAGATCTGCGGAATTCCCTTCCAGGAATTCAGTTGAGTACTGATCAGTACATGCCTGTGAGGAAACTTATGTGCAATCAAAGGAAATCACCCAAAAGGAATACAGTTCTGAGAGCTTACACAACGTTAGGAATAGAGCCTAATTCACCGAGTGTCAGGTAGAGCATCTCTAACATTCTAGCTTTCATTTTTAGATGTTCGATTTGGGTCTTTTTTCTATGTTTTTTACTTAAATTGCACTCAGTCTTTTCTCTAGCTTCAGAGCATATTACATTTACAATAACTTTTAATCCTCGTTTCCTAGTTTTATAAAAACTGTGTCCTTTCTGGGTTGGTTTTGGTTGATACTTCTCATTTGTTTCTTATTTTCTTGTCTTTTTTTCTTGAAACCTGCTTGGCAAATTAGTTAATGCTTGTTAAGTTTGTAACAGAAGACATTGTAGATTATGCTTTGTTGGGTGCTGGATATTTTTGTATTCCTCTAAATGTTCTTGAAGCTTTTCCTGGAATGTATTTAAGTTACTTGGGAAATATTTAATACTTTAAGGTATTCCTTATTAGGACCATTTAATATGATTCTGCTGTATTCCTGAGGCAGAACCTTTTTGAATACTTTACCTGATGCCCTGTGAGTTATGAGGTTTTCCATTTAGCTCACCATCTTGTTTACAGATGTTAAATTGAAGACCAGGTTGTTCCTTCAGGGTTTGTTCTTAAGCTCTGCTGGCATCATCATCGATTAATCTTTATTCTGGGACTAATTCAGCCCTGCTGAGGCCTCTACTTATTGTCCAGAGTATGCAAGGTTTCTCTCCTCTGGTTAGGTGCAACTCACATGTCCCTAGCTCTGGATGAATTGGTCATTTTTCTTAGCTCCCCAGCAGATTCCCCCCACCCCCCCACCTTTGCCTTATGGAGTTTTACCCTGTGTGCATGCGTGCTAAGTCGCTTCAGTGGTGTCTGACTTTTTGCAACCCTATGGATCGAAGCCCACCGGGAGTTTTATCCTAAGTATGTGCAAATTAGCATGAAGCCAAAGACTCAAGAGAAGATGTCTGAAACTTTTTTCTTCATTACTCCCACCTCTCTGGTACAGTATTCCAGTAATAATTGCCATATATCCCTTCTGAACTCTGATGTTTGTCTTTTCATGTTGGTGACCCTGCTGTGCTCTCCTTTGAATCTGCCTGCCTGCAGTAGTTTCTGTAACATGTCTCTTAGCAGAAAATCAAGGTGTATGTAGGCTTATCTAGCTTGTTTTCTTCTCTCAGAGAATGCAGATCTGCACTAATTGTTGTCCAGTGTCTGGAAACTGTCCTGTCATCTGTTTTGCCTAGTTTTGCAGTTGTTTACTGACTAAAGAGAAATCTGGTACCAGTTACTTCATGATGAAGTATAAATACCATAATACTGAATTATTGTGGGAGGTTGGTGAAGTTTTGTGAAGGAATCACAATGAGCCTTGACTGATTTTGTAGTTAATGGCCATTTAAGAATTGTCAGTTTATGGGCCCTGGAGGTAGTTGACTTGGGAGTGGTTTGTCCTTTTCAATGAGAATTTTCAGAAGAGATAATGTAAATTGTAAAGTGTCAGTCGCTCAGTTGTATCTGAGTCTTTGGACTCCATGGAATGTACCCTACCAGGCTTATCTGTCCATAGGATTTCCCAGGCAAGAATACTGGAGTGGGTTGCCATTTTCGTCTCCAGGGCATATTCCTGACCCAGGGATCGAACCCGGGTTTCCTGCATTGCTGACGGATTCTTTACCATAAGACAATATGCAAATGTGCTTGCTTTTGGTTTAGAATTTTTTAATAAATGTTTTTATAGGCTCTTCTGTCTCAGAATAAATTTTTGACTCTTGGAATTTAGAATGAACATAGTTGGATTACTTTTGGGGAGATGGAACTGGTAATGATATTTCTGTATTATTTCTAATCATCAGAAATTGGTTTCAATAGGCTTTGCTGTCATTGGAGAAAGACTACGTCTGACAATTTGAGAATAATCTCATGTTGTAACAACAGTAAATTAACTGGCAGAAAGACATGTTTCCATAGAGTGTTTTGTGTCTTTATGTTATTATTGGGTTTTTCTACTCAGTGAGCTGCACATATGTACACACTCAGGGAACATATGATGTGTGAATCTTCATTAAGACCATTTCGCTTGTTGGTCAGTCATACTGATTACTTTCTGTGTGTCAAACATGTTACTAGATGATGGAGAAGAGGTGACAAAAGAAGTAGGAGATAGTGTTGCTAACCAGAAGACTATATGAGATGACACATATCAAAGGAAGCAAAATATTCCTGCAGAGATTAATGGAGTACAGAATGATTTCATCAGCTCTCAGGCAGGAATGAGGAGCTGCATTTTGAGAAAGTTGATGAACATGCATTGATTAACAAAGGATAGGGAGGAAAAATCCTTTTAAAAAGAAGGAATGGTGTGTTGCATGGTGACAGCTGAGAATGACAGAATTGTTCTGTGGAAAGCAAGCAAATTAAATTGACTCGAACGAAAATTTATGTAGAATATAGTCAGAAATTAGATTGTAGAGCTAATTGAGGTATAGGGATGTAGATGATTTCAAGCTTTGGTCTGGAAAGAGATGTTTCTGATTGACCTTATGTTAAGATGTAGACAAAATTAAGAATTTTGTGTTCACAAAGCAGTTTTATAGGTGCAGATTTATTTTAAGATGAACTATGAAGCAAATTAAGACACTGAGTGTTACTGTGTTTGAATGTAATTTGCAAAATGAAAGGCTGTTTCTTAGTGGGATTTGAAAGGCATTGTTGCTCTTGTTCAGTTGCTCAGTCGTGTCCGAGACTGCAACCCCACGGACTGCAGCACACCAGGTTTCCCTGTCCTTCACCTTCTCCTGGAGTTTGCTCAGACTCGTGTCCATTGAGTTAGTGACGCCATCCAAACCATTTCTTGCTCTGTTGTCCCTTTCTCCTCCTGTCTTCAGTCTTTGCCAGCGTGAGGGTCTTTTCCAGTGAGTTGGCTCTTTGCATCAGGTGGCCAGGGTATTGGAGCTTCAGTTTCAGCACCAGTCCTTCCAATGAATATTCAGGGTCGATTTCCTTTAGGATGGACTGGTTGGATCTCCTTGCAGTCCAAGGGACTCTCAAGAGTCTTCTCCCAACACCACAGTTCAAAAGCATCAATTCTTTGGTGCTCAGCCTTTTTTATGGTCCAACTCTCACACCCATATGTGACTACTGGAAAAACCATAGCTTTGACTGTACGGAATTTTGTTGGGAAAGCAGTCACTCTGCTTTTTAATATGCTGCCTAGGTTTGTCATACCTTTTTTTCCAAGGAGCAAGCATCTTTTAATTTCACGGCTGTAGTCACCGTCTGCAGTGATTTTGGAGGCCAAGAAAATAAAATCTGTCTCTACTTCCATTGTTTCCCCATTTATTTGCCATGAACTGATGGGACCAGATGCCCTGATCTTAGTTTTTTGAATGTTGAGTTTTAAGCCTTTAAATTTTCACTCTTCTCTTTCACCTTCATCAAGAGGCTGTTTAGTTCCTTTTCACTTTCTGCCATAGGGTGGTATCATCTGCATATCTGAGGCATATTGAAAGGCTTAACTTGCAGAATAAGTGAAGTGAATATGCAAAAGTTTTACACCTTATGAGTGGCTACATAAGGGGAAAAAAGGGGACTTGAGAAAAGTATATAATAATGGTAACTGAAGTTTGAATAGGACTGAAGTTCATATTATATATATATATTTTTTTTTTGTTCCAGGTTGCTGCTTTTTCCAAGAGAGCACCCATGACTCTGATGGTGTTTCCAGTTTTGATAAAGAGTTCTATTGCAATCATTGATTAACTGAACAAATTCAGGTTAGTAGATTTTGTGGACAGTACTTCTCTTTTCCAATTATATGTTAATATTTTTAGAAATGGATGATTTTGTGTTTAAAGTTACATATGTATACACCAGTGAAGTAGAAAGGCCAAGTCAATTTAAACTCTTACTGAATTATGTACCTACCATGCTGTCGATTATGTACAATTTGCAGTGCATAAAATGAAAAATGTTTTATTTCCTGTTTAATAGTTTTTTACTTTAAGGTGCTAGGTAAGTTGTGGCTGAATATTGTGCACTGTACCTTTTCATTGTGTGGCATCTTTAGTGCTGAAAATAAACTACTCATCCTCAAATTGTTTGAAACTTCTAGTAGCTTATTTTGAAAGGTTTCATTCTTATTTGTATTTCAGTTATACATTCAAATTTTTATTTGTTTTTTTTTTTGTTAAGTCTGTGAATTTTGACAAGTATATGTTCATTACCATAATCTAAATTCACTCTTGTTGCCTTTTTGCCTCTCTCTCCATCTCAATCCCTAGCAACCACAGATCTGTTTTTTTGTCCCTGTAGTTTACTTTTTCCAGTATACCATTTAAATGAAATCATTTAATGTGTAGCTTTTAAAATCTAGCTTTGACTTAGCATAATGCATTTGGATTTATCCATATTGTGTGTACCAGTAGTTCATTCCTTTTTGTTACTGAGTAGTGTTCTATTGTATGGATAGACTGCAGTTAGCTCCCTGGTGGCTCAAGACAGTAAAGAATCCTCCTGCAGGGTAGGAGACGGGCTTTAGTCCCTGAGTCCGGAAGATCCCCTGGAGAGCGTGATGGGTTTCCACTCCAGTATTCTCGCCTGGAGAATTCCGTGGACATAGGAGCTGGGGTCCATGGGGTGGCAGAGTCAGACATGATGAGCAGCTAACACTATCTATCTATCTATCTATCTATCTGTCTACGTATATAGTTAGTTTATCCATTCACCATCAGATGGACATGTGGGGAGTTTCTAGTTTTTGGTGATTATTGCAGTCGTGCTTTCTTCTTTTTTAATCCTGTGATAAAATGCACATAAAATTTACCTTCTTAACCATTTTTAAATGTACAGCTCAGTGGTGTTAAATATATTCACATTGTTGTGTAGCTGTCACCACCATCCATCCTCATAACTTTTCATCTTGTAAAAATGAAACTCTATACCCATTAAAGAATAACTCTCCATTCTCTGCTCCCCCAGTCCCTGGCAACCAGCACGATACTTTCTGTCTTTATGATTTTGACCACTGTAAGTACTTTATATGAGTGGAATTATACAGTAATTTTCTTTCTATGACTGACTCATTTCACTTAGTGTAATGTGCTCAAGGTACATCCATTTGTAGCATATTGCAGAATTTTCTTCCCTTTTAAGTTTGAATAATACTTCATTGTGTGTATATATCACATTTTGCTTATCTACTCATCAGTTGATGAATATAGTTGGGTTGCTTCCATGTTTTAGCTACTGTGAATAGTATGGCTGTGAACATGGGTGTACAGTGATTTCTTCAAGGGCCTGCTTTTATTTCTTTTTGTGTATATACTCAGAAGTGAAATTGCTAGATCATAAGATAATTCTATTTTTAATTTTTTGAAACACCACCGTACTGTTTTCCACAGGAGCTACACCATTTTATATTTCTGCCAGTAGTGCACAAGGCTTCCAGTTTCTTCACATCCTTGCCAATGCTTATTATTTTCTGGTTTTTTTTTTTTTAAGTAGCCATCTTAATGGCTATGAGGTGGTATTGTACTTTAGTTTTCATCTGCGTTGCCCTACTGATTGCTTTATTTTTTTGGGCTCCAAAATCACTGCAGATGGTGATTGCAGCCATGAAATTAAAAGACGCTTACTCCTTGGAAGGAAAGTTATGTCCAAACTAGATAGCATATTAAAAAGCAGAGACATTACTTTGCCAACAAAGGTCCATCTAGTCAAGGCTATGGTTTTTCCAGTGGTCATGTATGGATGTGAGAGTTGGACTGTGAAGAAAGCTGAGTGCCGAAAAATTGATGCTTTTGAACTGTGGTGTTGGAGAAGACTCTTGAGAGTCCCTTGGACTGCAAGGAGATCCAACCAGTCCATCCTAAAGGAGATCCGTCCTGGGTGTTCATTGGAAGGACTAATGCTGTAGCTGAAACTCCAGTACTTTGGCCACCTGATGCAAAGAGTTGACTCATTTGAAAAGACCCTGATGCTTTGACAGATTGGGGGCAGGAGGAGAAAGGGACGACAGAGGATGAGATGGTTGGATGGCATCACCGACTCAATGGATATGAGTTTGACTAAACTCTGGGAGTTGGTGATGGACAGGGAGGCTTGGCGTGCTGCAGTGCATGGGGTCTTAAAGAGTCGGACACGACTGAGCGACTGAACTGAACTGAACTGAATGATTGCTGACATTGAGCATCTTTTCATGTCATTTCATGTTGGTAATTTACATATCTTTGGAGAAATGTCATTTGAAGGCCTTTTCTCAATTTTGAGTCATGCTGGTTTGTTGTTGTTGAGTTCTAGGGTAGTTCTTACATATTCTGGCTATCAATTTTTTATCAGATATATGATTTGCAAGTATTTTATCCTACTCAGTGGGTTGCCTTTTTATTCTGTGCATATAGTATCTTGTGCACAAAATTTTTAATTTTCATGAAGTCAAATTTGATTTTTAATTTTTTTTTACATGTGCCTTTGGTGTCCCCCCGTCCAAGAAATCATTGTGAAATTCAGTGTCCTGATACTTTTGTGCTTTGTTTCTTCTAAGAGTTTTATTATTTAAGTCTTACATTTAGGTTCTTGATCCATTTTCAGTTAATTTTTGTATATGGCATTAGGTGTGTGGACCAGTTTCCCCAGCACTCATTTGTTCAAAAGACTGTTACTTTTTCCCCATTGAGTGGTCTTAACACCCTTATCAAAAATCATTTGAGCATATATGTGAGAGTTTATTTCTAAGCTCTCTTTCACTAGTCTGTGTGTCTGTCTTTATGACAGTGCTGCACTGATTTGATTACTATAGCATTCCATTGAAATTTTGAAATCAGGGAGGGTGAATCCTCCAGTTTTTCTGTTCTTTTTCAAGATTTTATTGGCTGTTCGAGGTCCCTTGAGAGTCTGTGTGAATTTTAGGATACTTTTTTCTCTATTTATGCAGAATTCATTGGGATTTTGATAAGTGTTGCATAGAATCTGTAGATTGCTTTGGGTAGTAATGACATTTTAGCAATATCGTCTTTTAGAATATTAATGTGAGATTTGTTTCTGTTTATTTATGTCTTTAATTTCTTTCAGCAATGTTTTATAGTTTTCATTGTACAAGCCTTTCACCTCCTTGGTTAAGTTATTTCCTAAGTATTTTGTTCTTTTTTATACTATTGTCAGTTAAGTTATTTTTGTAATTTTCTTTTCAGTTTGTTCATTGTTTGTGTAAGAAATGCAGCTGACTCTAGTCTTTGTATCTTTTTTTTGCTGAATTCATTTATTCTAACAGTTGTTTTGGTGGAGTCTGTAGGATTTTCTACATAGAAGACCACGTTATCTAATGCAGAGATAATTTTATTTTATCCTTTTCAGTTTGAATGCCTTGTATTCTTTTTCTTAATTGCTCTCACTTGAGCTTTCAGTACTATAGCCAATAGAAGTGATGAAAGTGAGCATTCTTAACCTTGTTCCTGATCTTACAGGAAAAGCTTTTAGTCTTTTACCATTGAGTATGTTGTTTGCTGTGAGCTTTTCATATATGGCTTTATTATGTTGAGGTAGTTTCCTTCTATTCCTATTTAATTGAGTGTTTTTATCATGAAAGGATGCTGAATTTTGTAAAACACTTTTTATGTGTTAGCTGAGATGATCATGTGAGTTTTTCCTTCATTTTATTGATGTGGCATATTACATTACTTTCTGTATGCTATGCTCTCCTTAGTCTCAGGAATAAATTCCACTTGTCATAATATATAATATATTTACTGTGGAGTCATACAGTTTAAAATTAAAATGTGATTATATATTCTTTATTAAAACAATGTTACTTGTTTTTAAAGAGATCACAATGATTTAACTGTTGCCTTTTTGGATTGGGGTTGCATTTCTTTTTTAAAATGTCATTAAAAATTAACTAGAAAAAAATTAACAGATCTTATGGGTATGGGAAGAGACTTGCAATGTATTATCTTTTTTTTTAATGATCATTTTGAGTATAGAAAGAGAGGTGATGCAAAATTATAAGATGGGATATATTGGAACTTATGTGTTATCCTTATTATGGAAAAATCAGGTAGCTTTCCTGAGTATAGTGGTAGATCAGAAATGTACAAGTTTTTATGTAGTTAACCCTCAGTATAGGGAGTTCCAAGAGTTACCTGTTTAGAAAAGTCAAGTATTTATAAGAATTCTTCTGTCTTAAAGATGTATGTAAAAAGGACAAAAGTTGGGCATGAAAAGTCAATTTAAACTTTCTTGAATGGATATTTGGGATGAAAATGATGGAAACTGTCATTCTGCCTTGGGGAAATTAGTAATATGAAAGATTATCTTATTTGGTTGGTATCAAAAAACTATTTGATATTTACAAGGACTATCTAGTTCATTATGTGCTACAGAAATAAAAATATTTTGAGCAAAATGTCATGCTTAGATTCAGAAAATGTTGGTTTAAATTTCAACTCCTAAGCCTGAACACTAAAAAAAGAGTCAGTGCAACTTTGATCTGTTCTCTTGTTTCTGCGTATCTTTAGATAAATTATATAACTTTCATAGTCTCTGTTGGATAAGTAGTATGCTATATTATGTTCTCGGGGAACATTTCAGAAATAGATAAAACATTTTAGGCAGAGACAGAGCATTTTAAAGATGTTCCTGAGAGGATATTTGTTCATTGGGCAGATTCAACACAGAGTCAAAGATGATGCTATGCTCAGAAGTTCTTCAGGATTTGAGCTCTTTTGTGAGTGTCTTGTTAATTATATTAGTTATCTGGCATAACTTTATAATAAACATAAAAAACATTTGTTGTAGTTTAGTCGCTCAGTTGTGTCTGACTCTTTGAGACCACATGGACTGCAGCACTCCAGGCTTCCCTGTCCATGGCCATCTCCCAGAGCTTGCTCAAACTCATGTCCATTGGGTCAATAATGCCATCCAACCATCTTGTCCTCTGTTGTCCCCTTCTCCTCCTGCCTTCTATATTTCCCAGCATCAGGGTCTTTTCCAATGTTTCAAAAACATTACTGAAAGCCAAATAGTAGAAAAAGGGATGAATTACTAGTTTGTAGGAATACTGATTCCATTTGCTGAAGAGCATGGCATGAAATTTTAAAGGGAAATATTATATAGTTCCTAAAGTCTATTAGAATTTCATGTACCTACATTCTCAGATGATTGAACTTCTTGATGGTGAGGGTCATTTTAGATTTTGGTGTTTTCTGAAAGAATTATTTCTACTTCAAGTATTACTACTGAATGAATTATTACTTGCTGAATGAATGACTTAGTCCCACCCATTAGTGGACTTCTTTGAGTTCATTAGAGCACATTGCATCTGTGGATTCTTCAAGCTTGTCAGGGCAAGAAGTAGGAAGTTAATTTTCTGAAATCACGAGAAAATAGAATCAATCAGAACTGTGAACACTGTACTTGTAGAACTGTTAAGTGACATGGACCTTAAGGAACATTTAGTCTAATACCTGTTTTTGGTTTTTTTTTTTTTTGTAAATAGGAAAATGGAGACCTGGAGAGGGGAGGTGATATGATTTAGGCACACAGCTAGCTGGAGACATGTTATGTAGTGCTCATTTTACTCATCATCCTGCCTCTCTTCCTCCAGGGATCATTGCTTGATCTTAGAGTTGAAATAAAGTTAAATTGCTCAATTTAAGATTGTTTATTTACAAAACTCAGTTTTAATTTCTCTTTCAACTGATTTTAAGTTAAAACAGGTTACTATTGAAAGGGTATGAGATATGATCTTCATTTTCAAACATGCAAAAATATGCTGATATTAAATATATAGCTAGAAAAATTTAGCAAATTATTTCTTATTTTTCAACAACCTTAAAATTTTTATGTGGATTAATTTAAAATGTACAATATTAAATAAGACCCAAAGTTATACAAATTTTAGATAAATTTGGACCTTAGATTTCTGGGTTAAAAATCTAAGTACTCTAAAATGTGGGTTATATTCTGCTCTCGAGGATTTCATTTAATAATTGTGTTTATAGGTAAAATTGGTGAAGTTCAGAACTAGTAAACAGCTTTCTTTTTTCTTCTTTTATTTTAAAAAAATTTTTGGCTGCACTGCACAGCAGGAGGATATTAAGTGTCCTGACCAGGGACTGAACCTATGCCCCTGCCGTGGAAGTGCTGAGTATTAACCACTGAACCTCCAGGCAAGTCCCTGTTTTTCTTTTTTTTCATGAGCACTACTAACCCTAGAAAATTAGCAAACAAAACAAAACAAAAACCCTTATTCAGTATACTCTTTTGGAAATGTAATAGTTTAAAATAAAAGTAAGAATCAAACATAAAATTACTTACTTTTGCGTATTTGATATACAGGCTTGTTGAGAGAGACTGTTAAGACACACAAAGTGATTTTAGGTTATACAGGTAATATACCTCTCTGTCTAAATGTTTTCTTCCTGGAACATTTTCTACTCATTGCTTTATACTAACTTCATCCTGATTTCCTAAAGTCTTTAGCCCTTTAGGACAAGGGAGATACCTATTGAGAGATGATTCTCCATGAGTCTCTTATGCTTCAGCTCATCTTCTGAGCCAGGGGCATTGGCAGCTTTTGTTGAGGGCCCTCTTTTGAAAGAAATAAGCATCGCAGACAGCCTGAGAAGATAGAAATAGTATTTCCATAAGAACAGAGGGCAGATTTCCTTACTGTCCAGGATAATCAAGGTAATCTCTTTTGGGAAATGGTGGGATATTTTTGCTTGCAATTCCTTTAAAATATTGACAGTTCCTAGGTTTCAGCTTTCTTCTCCTGTAATGTAACCCACTCTGTGTACAGCATCACCTGGCTTTCCTTGTATTGCCCTTTAGGGATTGGAGCTTGGGGAACCAGCGCAAAAGATGATACACTGGCTACAGCTGTTGTTTTGAGTAGTGAACTTCTCTTTGTTTCTGACCCAGGGGTGTCATATTTTCTACCAGCATTATCTGGTACTGGCTCACCAAATATTACTAACACAACCTATTGATAAAAGAAAGTTGAGTTTATTGCTTACTGTGGTAAAGGAGACTACCACCTTGATAGATCTTTGATAATGCCTTAAAAGGGCAAAGTCTAGGTAAAAACTTTAGAATTTGAAGTTTGACTTTATTTGAGCCTTGCAGTGGTGATGATGGAGCTTGATTAATATTGAGTAAGTATCATGAATATCAATACAATTTAGAATTGATCAAAACAGCGATGCAAGGATTTAAAAAAATGTTGATGCTTTCTGTTGGAGTCTTGATGAGTCTTCTGTGAAATTTCTGTAATGAACAATCAAGTTATGTTCCAGCAAGAGTCTCCTGGAATAGTAGAGTATGCTAATGAAGACATTGGACAAGTAAAGCCAGGCTCATGTACACAGAAAGGGGTGTGTATATGTGTATGTGTGTAGGTGTTTTAGTTTCCTAGGGATGCTATAACAAATTGCCGTATAATTAGTGACTGATTAGTCTTTTAAAAGAATAGCCTCTAGGGGAATAATTCTTTCCTCTCTTCGAGCTTCTGGTATTTTAAAGCAATCTTTGGTGTTTCTTGGCTTGTGGCAGCGTACCTTTAATCTCTGCCTCCATCTTCACATGGTGGTCTTCTGTCTGTGTGTGTGTGACTCTTTGTTACTCTATGGACTGTCCTCCAGGCAAGAATACTGGAATGGGTTGCTGTGCCCTCTTCTAGGGGATCTTACCTCTGTATCTGTGTCCAAATTTCCTTTTTATAAGGATACCAGTCGTTGGATTAGAGCCCACCCTAATCAAGTATGACCTTATGTTACCTTGATTACATCTGCAGAGATCCTGTTTCCAAGTGAGGTCAAATTCACATGTTCCAATGGTTATAAATTTGGGGGGTGGGTAGTATTAAATGCATTGCAGAGCATATGGTTTCAGTTCTGTGTTCAGTCTGTGTGTGGCTAGATGCTTTTGGTTCTCAGTAGCCATGAAACAGTCTCATTGCTGAATGAAATGAAACATGAAACACAGTCTCATTGCTTTGCATGCATGTAGGATAAAAATCTCAGGCTCATCAGAGTTATTGACAACAGCATGGTATATTGTGGAAGGAATACCAGTATGGAAATCAAGATGCTTTGGTTCTAGTTTCTGTCCAGTTAGTCAGTTCGGTCGCTCAGTCATGTCTCACTCTTTGTGACCCCATAGATGGCAGCATGCCAGGCCTCCCTGTCCATCACCAACTCCCAAAGTTTACTCAGATTCATGTCCATTGAGTCTGTGATGCCATCCATCTCATCCTCTGTCGTCCCCTTCTCCTCCCGCCTTCAATCTTTCCCAGCATCAGGGTCTTTTCAAATGAGTCAGTTCTTCGCATCAGGTGATGGTGGAGAGTTCTGACAAAATGTGGTCCACTGGAGAAGGGAATGGCAAACCACTTCAGTTTTTCTTGCCTTGAGAACCCCATGAACAGTATGAAAAGGCAAAAAGATAGTTTCTGTCCTGCTGTTAACTATAATAGCTTGGAAAAGTTACGGTCTTCTCCAGCTATTAGTTTCTCAATGGGTAAAATGGGAGGTTTGGAAGAAGAGAAATGTATCTCTGAGGGCCTTTCTAGCTCTCAGGTTCTAATGTTCTGTAATTGTTGAGTGTCTGCTGTATACCATATTGGTATTAGTTTTGTTGGAGTGACAAAATTAAAGAGAATGCTTTAAGTGCTGATCTGATGTATTCTGACATGTGACTATAGCCTTATTTATGTTTTGTTTGCTTGAGTTAAAATCATTAATGAAGATATTGGATAAACATGTAATTAGTCCATTCTAGTCCATTCCATTCTCTCTGACTTACTATATTTTATTTTCCAGTCTGAATGTTGTATTTAGGATAGAGACATTCTTCAGGTCAGTTAATTCATTTAAAGTTAGAAAAATGTTTTGTTGTTGTACTCTCTCAGCTGAGTTCAGAAAATGAAATAATCTTTTCTGAAGCAAACAACCATGACTATGGATGTATTTGATTCCTTTTGTGATTCACAGTCTTCACTTTCTATGTAGTATTTATTTTTTTGATTTTTGGATGCTTGAAAACCTAGAAAATTTCTTTCCACTCCTCCCCAGCTACTCCTGCAATTCTGTAGGGAAAAAAGCAAGCAAGGAAGACCATGTGGAACACATTTTCCTTTTTAAAAATTTTCTTTATTTTTTATTGAAGTATAATTGACTTACAGTGTACTAGTGGAAAGTGATTAGTTGTTTATTCAGTTTCTTTGACCAGTATAGATCTATTCACATGATCTGTTTCTCCTTGTGTTTGCTTTGGCAGATTGTGTCTTTCAAGGAATTGGTCCATTTCTTCTAAGTTAGCAAATTTGTGGGCATAGAATTATTCAAATAGTTCTTTATTATCCTTGTACTATCTGTAGGATTGCTAGTGATGGCCCCTCTTTCATGTCTGATATTAGTAATTGACTTCTTCTCTCCTTTTCTCCCTAGGAAGCTTGGCTAGGAGTTTATTCATTTTATTGATCTTCTCAAAGAACCAGCTTTCAGTTTTGTTGATTTTCTTGTTTACCCTGTTTTCAATTTCACTGATTTCTGCTCTGATTTTTATTATTTATTTTCTGCTGCTTATTTTGAATTTAATTTTTTCTTTTCCTTGTTTCCTAAGGCAGGAACTTGAGTGATCAACTTTACTTTTTTTATTTAAATATATGCATCCAGTGTTATTTAAGTTTCTTTCTGAGAGAGAAAATGTAGTATGGTATTTGCTGTATCCCACAGATTTTTATGCTTTATTTTCATTTTTATTTAGTTAAAAAATTAAAAAAAAATCCTCAGCACTTTGATTCATGTATTATTTATATATGTTGTTAATATCTACATACTTGGGGATTTTCTGGCTGTCTGCTGTTGTTAATTTCTAGCTTAATTTCATTGTGGTCTGAGACCATATTTCATTTGATAACTGTTCTTTTAAATTTGTTAAGGTGTATTTCCTAGCCCAGAATATAGTCTGCTTGGTGAATGTTCCCTCTGAGCTTGAGAAGAATGTATATTCTGCTGTTGTTGAATGAAGTAGTCTATAGATGTCAATTGTGTGCTATGTTCAGGTTTGTCTAACTCTTTGCAAGACCATGGACTATAGCCCACCAGGCTCCTCTGTCTATGGAATTTTCCAGGCAAGAATGCTGGAGCAGGTTGCAGTTTACTCCAGGGGTTCTTCCCAACCCAGGCATTGAACCCACGTCTCTGTGTCTCCTGCATTGATAGGGGCATTCTTTACCACTGTGCCACCTGGGAAGCCTCTATGGATGTCAGTTAGATCCAGTTAATTGATGGTGCTATTCAGTTCTGTGATATTCTTACTGATTTTCAGCCTGTTGGTTCATTTACTGATAGCAGGATATTGAAATCTCCAGATATAATAGTGAATTTATGTTTGTTTTTTTTTTTTTTTTTGCAGTTCTACTAGTTTTTATCTCAAGTATTTAGTGCTGTTGTTAGCTGCATGAATATAAGGATAGTTATATCTTCTTGGAGAATCAACCCTCTATCATTATATACTGTCTCTCCTTATTCTGTAAATCTTCTTTGCTTTGAAATCAGCTGTTTTCTTTTGGTTAGTGTTAGCTTAGTATATCTTACTTTATCCCTTTTCCTTTAATATATCTATGCCTTTATAAGGGGGTTTTTGCAGACAACATATAGTTGGGTCTTGTCACTCTGAATTGGTGTATGTAGATCACTGACATTTAAAGTAATTATTGATATACTTGTTAGTATTTACCATATTTTAAGTGTTTCTATTCCTTGCTCTAGTTCTTAGTTTCTGGGTTTTTTTTTTTTTTTTTCTTTTCCCTCTTTATTTTATTTTTTTTTTTTTTGGCCTTCCACTCTGTTTCTGCTCTCTTTTGTTTTAACTGAGCATTTTATATGGTTCCATTTTCTATCCTGTATATCATTATATTTCTTAAGAAACTTTTTTGAATGGTTGCCTCTGAGTTAACATTTTAAACATTTCTAGGTAATCCAAGTTCATTTTCAAATAATACTATACTACTTCATGGATACACAAGTACTTTAGCTGCTGCTGCTGCTGCTAAGTCACTTCAGTCGTGTCCGACTCTGTGTGACCCCATAGACGGCAGCCCACCAGGCTCCCCCGTCCCTGAGATTCTCCAGGCAAGAACACTGGAGTGGGTTTGCCATTTCCTTCTCCAATGCATGAAAGTGAAACGTGAAAGTGAAGTCGCTTAGTCGTGTCTGACTCTTAGTGACCCCATGAATTGCACCCTACCAGGCTCCTCCGTCCATGGGATTTTCTAGGCAAGAGTACTGGAGTGGGGTGCCATTGGCTTCACCTTAGAGTATTCTCAATTCATTTCTCCCATCCTTTATAGCATTTCTGTCATTCATTTAAGTTTTCTATAAGCTGTGATCACAAAATACATGGTTTTGAACACATTATTTGTTAGATTAAGAATAAGAAAAATGAGTTTTAATTTTGCCTTTATATATTTCTTTTCTTATGCTCATCATTTCTTTATGTAATCCATGTTTCTTACCAGTATATAATTTCTGTCTGAAGAACTTGTTTTTACATTTCTTGCAAGGCAGATCAGTAGGTTTTCAGTTTTCTCAATTTTTGTCTGAGAAAGTTGTTTTCTTCCCCCCACCCACTTTTGACAGAAAGTTTTGTTGGATACAGAATTCTTGGTTGGTGTTTATTTCACTCATTTTGTTTGCATGGTGTCTGAAGAGAAAGTTAAATGTAATTCTTATTTTGCTTCTTTCTAGATAAGGTTTATTTTTTTTTTCCTCTCTTTGTTTTTTTCTCTTTTTTGTTGATTTACTCATCTGTTCTTCTGTAGTTTTAATATGATATCTTAGGTGTAAGTATTTTAGTATTTGTCCTCTTTGGTGTACACTGAGCTTCCCGGATCTGGTTTGGTGTTTGTTACTAAAAACATTTTTGTTTTCTGTTACATTGTTGTTGATTTGTAACATTTGCTATTGATCTTTTCTTAGAGTTTCCATGTTCTGCTTTTATTACCCATTTGTTCTTACATGTTGTTCACTTTTTCCATTAGAGCCCTTTGCATATTTACCATAGCTTTTTTTACCCATTGCTATTTCTAAAACCTCTGCTGTATGAGTCTGGTTTTGAGGCATGCTTTGTTTTTTCAGATTGTGTTTTGTCGCCTTTACAATGCTTTGTAATTTTTTGTTGCTATCCAAACATGGTATATTAGATAAAAAAGAGGAGGTAAATAGATCTTTAGTGTGAGGTTTTATGTTTATCTGACTAGGATGCCATGCTGTGCATAGATGTTCAGTTGTGTCCGACTCTTAGCTGTGTCTGACTCTTTGCAACCTGATGGACTGTAGCCTGCCAGGCTCCTCTGTCCATGAGATTTTCCAGGCAAGAATATTGGAATGGGTTTCCATATACTCTTGGGATCTTCCTGATCCAGGAATCCAACCCTTGTCTCCTGCATTGGCAGGTGAATTCTTTACCACTGAGCCACCTGGGAAGCCTGTATTTGGTGTCAGAGGCTAACATTTCTCACAGTGTCCTTATTTTGGCTTGCTGTTTTGTCTTTGGGTTATGTAGAGAATCTTTAAATGGGGTGTCAGACTTTGAAATTCTTTTTACCTGTAATGCTCTGTTATTGTATAGCGTTGTATTGATATGGAGGTAAGGTGGTTGGGAGTTCTGTGGTATTGTGATTAGGTCTCAGTTTTTTAAACCTGATTTGTGTGTCTCTTCTGTTGTTTGAAGGCTGGAGGGAGCTGGAATTAGGTAAGGTACTTCCTGGTCAGCTAGTTTCTGTTGAAATAATTTTCTTTTCAGACTGTCCTTTTTAAGAAGAACAGAAAGCTTTGGGTATATTTTAAGAATTATTATGTCTCCCTTCCCCCTGCTGGAAATAAAGAAAATTTTCTCAGATTATCACAGTTGAGAACCTGGGTAGGGCTCCTGGAGGTAAAACTCGAGAAATTGTTGGGGCCTTTCAAAGACTGAGTTCTCTCACAGTTTTTCATTCTAAGCTAGTCTACACTGAGTCTCCAGCAGTTTGTCATTTGCTGTTTAAAGTGTTCCTACTCATACTGGCTCCAGCTGAAGATTTATCTTCCCAGGCTTTGCTTCTTGCACAGTGTGATTTTCTGTATCTACCTGTCTCTGTAGTTTTCAGGGTAGAGGTTTGCCCTCTGGCTTCAATTCCCTGATTAATTTAAGAAGAGTGGTTGATTTTCATTTTCTGTCTTCAGCTTTTTTATTGCTATAAGGACAAGTGTGATGAATTTCAAGTTCTTTACATGTTGGACCTGATTGAAGGTTATTTTTGAATCTTTTTGACAATTTAGTAATGGTAAAGACCTGGTACAATACTCTGTCTGATTTGGCAGTATTACTCATTTGGAATGTGATTTCCTTCTGGAATCAGGTTTGCACATTTTGAGATCATGCATTGTAATTTACAAGGATGAATAAAGAACTTTTCCTGAGGGAAGTTAATATTAGGACTGATTTTCGTTATTGGTAAGATGGCTCATTCTGAGCCCATTTACTGTTACTCTGCAAATTTGGTTTGGGGGCAACAGCAGCTCTCTTTGCAAGCGTGGTTTGGGGGCAATAGCAGCCTTTGTTTCCTGTGTTGATAGAGTTTCATTTTTATACCTTACAAAAAATATATCTGATTTTACAGTCTGTTTCAGAATAAGATCATGTCAAGTTTCACCAGTTTGCACTCTGATAACTA
This sequence comes from Cervus canadensis, assembly GCF_019320065.1. NCBI lineage: Eukaryota > Metazoa > Chordata > Mammalia > Artiodactyla > Cervidae > Cervus > Cervus canadensis. The sequence continues at coordinate 72,458,837 of NC_057391.1, forward strand.
TACTGATGATTCTAAGAGTGGTTATTAAAACCTTGTACTGATATTTTTGTATTTATGGAACCAATTAATTGGATGACCTATTTATGTTGGGTGTCTTAATTTAATTAGATTTCCCACTAATTATTTTTATGAGTGGAATAAGGTAATGTTAATCCTTAAATATTCTCTGATGTGGTAAAAAACTTAATGTACATCTTGTGTATTAGATATCTTGGTAGAAATTGAGATATAAAAAGAAATTGGTTTAAATTATACATAAAATGTAGTTTATTTTCTTTTGCAAAACCTTCATATTAAAAAACTACTCTGTTAGAGAAAATTTAGACAACTTTTTCTTAAAGTAAGGGAATCACTTTTAATCCCACTAGTGTAACATGGTTGTAGTTACAGGTGGATGTATGTGCCTTCTAGTACTTTTTTGTATATAGACTTTTTTACATAGTTGTGATGACAATTTATTTTTAAATGTGTGCTTTTCTTTTTGCAGTTAGTAGTACACTCTCTCATTCTGCATCATTGTGTTGTGTTTCAAAAATTAGATTGATCAGACTGACAGTTTATTGTACCTATCGCTGTCATGAACTGTATGTGCATTTAGCTTTTCCATGGTTTAGCTTTTCTCTTTGCTATTTCCTTGCCTGGATTTTCAGAAGTCTCAGTTTCTCTTTCAGTTTCTCTCTCTTTCTTTTAAGGAGTATTTTATATATTTCACGTTCTCTCCCAGAGTGCTAATTGGTTTTTACTGGATCCTGAAAAATGGATTTTTTTCCTCATATGATCCAAAAACAATGCTTTCAGACTTACACTGCCACAGTGATTCACACAGTTTTGTTCTAAAAAGTTGAAGATTTCCAACCAGATGATAAAATGATCTAGATATGTCAAATTTGGTATTCTAGACGCTCACCTTTAGGATGTATTAATAAATTGTCTTTATTTAAATATTTAATATTTTACAAATTGAATTTTTTCTTTCCTCATATTTATGGGTTTAATATGATTTATATGTCAGGATTCCTTATTAGATTTTCTGTGGTCTTTTGACTTTTCCTCTGTCCTGTCATTTGTGCTTAGAGCTCAGTTGGGTCTAGTCATTTGAATGGAAAGTCAGTACTCAAGAGAAACTTATAGAACCTTCTGCTGTGTCTGATGATTCTGAACCTACCTAATTCTTTATGCACAATCTTTAGCAGCTTCTCAGCAACCATTAGTTAATTTTCATTGTAAATTATACACTAGATTATTGAGTGTTTTTTAAATGGGAAAATTGTTAATTGAACTTTTACTCTCTTGAGTGCCCAAGACACCCGCATGGATAAGATACAAATTAAAGTCTTGAGGAGGCAAAAGTCCAAAGGAAAGATATAATGCTCTGCAATTGTGCCAAACAGGGAACTATGCTCATATAAAAGATGCTTTGTGAACATAGGGAGGGAGTAATGCTGTCCCCAGAGTGGAAAAGTAAGGAATTTGAGAATGACACCTGAAGGAGGTGACAGTTGAGTTATGGGCAGAGATATTTTTAAAGCTGAAATTCAAATATCTGTTCTCCAAAATGTCTTCAACTCTAGACTTCTCTGGTGAAATTACAGTGTACCATAGCATTCAGTTACACATCTATACGAAGAGAAGTACTGCTTCCAGTAAGGACCCTGGTATTTTGCGTGGTTCAGGGTCAACAAGCCAGAATTATATTTTCTTTGGCATATTATGCTTACTAGTAATATTGCTGTGGCTGCTACACTACTGCCCCTTCCGCGGCTGTCTGCTCCTGTCACTGCCGTGCTGATTCTACGGCCAGTGCTCCCGCGCCTCCTGTTCCTTCTGCTGCACCGCCGCCGCTGCCTCTGCTACTGCTTTACCAAGTGATGTTGTTTTCAGCAGGGACAACTTTATGCTCCTTGCAGATTTAAGATGGGAGATTAGATCATGTTTTAGGTACAGCTTTCAAGAGAAAAAAGGGATTGTTTTCACAAAAACTTAAAATTACCCCCATTTTCAAGAAGTATTCTGGTAACTTCAAGTTTTATGAATGGTTATCCTGTGTTTCCCCTTTCTTTATGTTTCTTGGTAAGTATTACTTTATGCATGATAGTATGCTTGAACTTTTAATGATTAGATTTATTCAAAATAAAAATCAACCTGAATGTGAAGCATTTCTCTAGTTAAATGTATGCTTTTGTTGTTGTTATTGTTATTATTCCTGGGGATTCTGATTACTTCTCTGAGCATTCAGGTCAACCAGGGTATTTCTAAGGTGAGTTCTAGGGTGTTTGTAGTGAGAGTTGTAGGTGTTTGTAGGGTGAGTTCTAGAATTTCTGTAGAGAGTATAAGCTATGTAGTAAGGCAGGTGTGGTCTGATTCCTGATTTGGATTTGCTGGCTGTGCTTGGATAGTTAAATTAGATGCTGAATTTCCAAATTTGTAAGATGTCGATAAATAATAATACAGAGTCTTTAGCACAGTGCCTGGCACATGCATGAAGTAATGACTCCATCAATGTTAACTATTATTATTGTTAACTGAATAGGCATTCCTTAAGTTTCAAGCCTCAAACGTATGGACCTTGGAGAATATAAATATTAATATCTTGGGGCTGCTTCGAGCCAAGACTAAATTTTAGGAAGCACCTTTTTATTTATTCATAAAGAGTGGTTTTTTTTATTATTTTTTTTTCATTTTTAAACTTTAGCAAAATATGTAAGATAATTGTTTTTATTTCTTTGCATATATATTTTTATAGAGAAGATTGCTTATAGAATGACCAGTTCTCCTGTGCCTTTCTGACCTAAAGCTAATCTAGTGTCTACAGATTTTGTCAAAAACTTATCAAAGAACCTTAATATTGTAAAACAGTAGTATAGAACACTTCGCCCAGTACAGAAGAACAGGCTCTTGGTTTATGTTTAAATTCTGGCATAGGATGAGACCACAGGTTGTATAGGTTTCCCTGTGATGTGTGTGTGTATGTGCTAAGTTGCTTCAGTTGTGTCCAACTCTTCATGACGCCATGGACCATAGACTGCTAGGCTTCTCTGTCCATGGGATTCTCCAGGCAAGAATACTGGAGTGGGTTGCCATCCCCTCCTCCAGGGGGATCTTCCTGGACCAGAAATCAAACTTGCATCTCTTATGACTCCTGCATTGGCAGGCGGGTTCTTTACCAATAACCCCAGCTGGGGAGCCCCTTCCTGTGATGTAGGTATTATATTATAGCAAGAGCTGATGAGAGAACCTTTTCACAGCTTCTAGTCTGTGTAAGTTGACTCACTTGGGATAAGTTAGAGTAATCTGTACTGTGTTGCCAAACTGTAGGGAGAGATGTCTTTTTTTTTTTTTTTTAAGTTCTTTATTTAAAAAGTACCTTACTTTAGGTGTTATCAGTGATACCCGATGAAGGCAGCAGAAAAGTCAAGAGACAAATGTAGTCAAATCTAGATTCTATCTCCTATAATCTTTTTAGTCAGGAGTTCTAGGTTCTAGAACCAGGTTTGTAAAATATTGAGGGACCTTCAAAGGGAGCCCACTGATAGTCAGATGATTGATATCTTTTTCTTTGTCTTTCTTTCTTGGGCAGTGGAGGATGGAAATGCATTCAGAGTCACGAAACCTTTTTTGGTATGATTAATGTTCTGAAAAGAAATATTCCACCTTCCACCCAGATAGTGTTTCTCTTGGATACTTATATTTTTAGAACAATTATGATACTGTGTTTTTAAGTTCTGAGTTCCTGACTTGGAATATGGTATAGACAGTTGCAGAATAGGTAAGTCTTACTTAAAAAGTATTTATTACTTCCTGTGCCACCAAATAGTACTAGTGCCTCATAATACAGATACATACTTAAAAATCCTAGGAGAGTTATCTTTTGGTGATAGTTTAATTTATTGTATACACTGTGTAGTTTTGAGGTTTTAAGAAAGTGCTATGTTTTAAAATGAGAAAGGAGATGGCTTAAAAACAAGTTTCTTTTAAACACCAGTAAATTACTTGACAGTTTAATTTATTGTGATTGAAAGGGTTTTTAGTTGATCTAATTTTAGATTCTAGAAAATGCTTTACAAAAATACCTGGTTAGTCAATTAGCACAGTGGTGGACTTTGCTGGCGGTCCAGTGGTTAAGACTGCACTTCCACTGCAAGGGGCATGGATTGGGTCCCCAATCGGGGAAGTTCTACATGCTTCGGGGTACAGCCAAAAGAAATTAATACAGTGGCATTTTTCATACATATTGTTAAAAATCAGAATTTGTAGAGTGATAGTGTTATACAGTGACACTTTATCAAGGAGACTGTATTACTAGGCAGCGTCAGATAAGCTTTTCCTGATCACTCAGACTAAATATCTTGTAACTTTTTGTCATATTATCTTATGTATAACACTCTTGTTTCCCTTGTGTATATATGTATGTGTGTGTGTGTGTGTGTATTTGTATTTAGTGATTATTTTCATGCTGGAATGAAAATTCAATGAGAAACCGTTTCTTCTTTTTCTTGAAAACCTTTATTAAGTGCCTAAATGCACATAGTCTGAACTATGTATGTGCAGTTTAAGGCCTGAGAGCTTGGCTGAAGCCAGGAAAACTGTTGGCTTTTATCCTGTTTGCAGAGCATCTACTGTTCATAGTTGGGTCAGTCCTATGGCATGCAAAGGAGAAGATAAATATCCCAGAGCAAAATTATGCTGAAGTGGATTAATACTGGGGGTATGGACACTGAGCCATCCCTTCTAGTTAATCCCTTAGGATATAACCTGAGCACCTAAATTATAGCTTCTGACTCATAGTGGGTGATCAATATGTATTTGCTGGTGGATAGAGGATTTTCCTTTCTCTCTCTTTTTTTTTTTGAGGGAGGAGTAGCAGAATCAGATTTGAGTGCAGTGTAAATAACTTGAATTCATTTTCGTAAAGACTGTGCCAGGAAAATATTTCTGCTTACTAAAGAATACATTTAACAATTGAAAAATGAGGAATTAAGAACTCCTTAGTTTTAAGGCTTGCTGATTTTCATCATTGTAACTCTTAAAGGAAAATATAAATTGTGATAATTAAATTGAGAATTCAAGAGAAATTTTGGTTGATGAAGTGATAATACATTTGTGATAAAAGTTATAAATACAATTAAAATTTTAGAAAAACTTGAATGCCATGAAATCACTAAAAAAAAAAATTGAAGGAAAAATCTCTGAAACAGACCTTTATTCTAGAATCTGGAGATAAAAAGAAGTATAAAGTAGACTTTAGATAGAATAAAGATTGCCAGAGCAGGCCAATCTGAGGCTAAATATTATCAGCCAGGAAAAATGCCCTAGAACAGATGTTAGATGGAGGAACCCAGAAGTAAAACCTGCAAGTTGCTGTTGAATTAGATTATGTTGGATCCATCATGGACTGTCCTTGTTCAGTGCAATCTTCTATGTCCAACACAGTGTCTGGCGCTTAGTATTCTCTGCATAAAAATTTTTCCTGAGAACTGCATTAATATGTAGGTAGTAAATTCCTGAGAGCTGATTTCAGACATTTTAGAAGTATCTTTAATGCCAGATTGTGGTAGGTTTTTAGCTATATATAATTTTTTAAAAATTCTTTTAACCTTTTAGGGCAGAGGATCGGAACTTGTGCCTATGGCTCTTGCTAATACAGTTGACCCTTGAACAATGCAGGGGTCAGCAGCACTGACTGTCCCAAGATAAACCTAAATTGTCTGTCAGATACTAAGACTACACATCAAAAATGAAAAGATAATATGAAAAAGAAATTCATATTTATTTAAAGTTATAACAGTTCATGTACTGATAACAAGGAGGTATCAATATGATTGCTTTATTATAGCTTGGTATAATTGATATGATTGCTTTGTAGTAGCTTAACCTTACACTAATGAATGAATCATTATAAAATTTTTATGGCATGCAGTGTTTCAGTCATATTCATAATACAGTATTAGAAACATTGTTACATTAAAAACATCCCACTTACTTGTGATGGTAAGCAGTTTCTCCAATTATGAGAGAGTGTTTTGCTCTATGGTAATATAATTCTTTGAAAGTAAAGTTATAAAACAGTAAGAAAACTAACACATTATTAATTTTGAATACCACTTACCTTATGCCTATATAAGAACAGGCTATCCACTTCAAGGCTATCCACTTCATTGCAAGTTTTGCATATGATGTTCTACCCAGTAAATACTTGGGTGATGATGATACAAAAAAATCTCATACAGTTCTTGCCGTGTAGTTACTAAATTTTTCAAAGGAAGACCATACATATGCATTAGATGAGTTTGTTAACTGTATGGCATAATTAGCATTTACTATTTAAGTGGAAGTGGATCATACATAAGAAAGGTCTTCATCCTTGTCTTCACATTGAGTAGGCTGATGAGGAAGAGGAAGATAAGAAGTTAGTCTTGCTGTCTCAGGGGAGGCAGAGGTGGAGGAGGTAGAAGGGGAGCATGAGTGGCAGGCACTTGGTATAACTTTATGGAAATATTTCATAATTTCTGTCTTTTTTGCTTTTTCATTTTTCTGAAACTTTCTATATGGTACCCATCTTTCTACCATTTGGGGAAGATTCCCCTGGAGAAGGGAATGGCTACCTACTGCAGTATTCTGGCCTGAGAATTCCATGGACAGTATAGTCCATGGGGTTGCAAAGAGTTGGACATGACTGAGAGACTTTCACTTTTCCTACCATTTGCTTAATTTAAGTTCCTGTATCATAAAAGGGTCCATGTTGTAAAAAAGAAGTCAAAAGCAGTCTTGAATAATCAGACCTTATCTGCCAGACATTAGATTGTGTCTAATGTCAGTTTGTTTTCTGGCACTCATTCTTCTATCTCCCTTTTTAATTGGAGTGTAGTCTATTTACACTGTTGTGTGAGTTTCTGGTGTACAGCAAAGTGATTCAGTTTTATATATGTATTCTTTTTCGTATTCTTTTCAATTATGGTTTATTATAAGATATTGAATATAGTTCCCTATGCTGTACAGTAGGACATTGTTTATTTTATATATAGTTTTTTGTATCTGCTAATTTCAAACTCCTGATTTGTACCCCCCCCCATTCTTCTTTGGTAGCCATAAGTTTGTTTTCTTTTTCTGTGAGTCTGTTTTGTAAATTATTACTTTTGTGTCATATTTTAGATTCCACATATAAGTGATGTCATGTGATATCTGTCTTTCTATCTAACTTCACTCAGTAAGATAATCTCTACGTCCATCCCTATTGCTGCCAATGCCATTTTTTTCATTCTTTCTTATGGCTGTGTAGTACATTGTGTACGGGCTTCCCTGGTAGCTCAGCAGTAAAGAATCCACCTGCAAGGCAGGAGACACACAGAGATGCGGGTTGATCCCTGGGTCAGGAAGATCTCCTGGAGAAGAGAATGGCAACCCACTGCAGTATTCTTGCCAACAAAATCCCATGGACAGAGGAACTTACTTGATGGGCCACAGTCCATAGGGTCACCAAGAGCTGGACATGACTGAAGCGACTAAGCATGCACATATATTTATACTACTTCTTCCTTATTCATTCATCTGTTGATGGATATTTGGGTTACCTCCATGTCTTGGCTATTGTAAATGGTGCTGCTGTGAACTTTGGAGTGCACATGTTTTCAAATTAGAGTTTTCTCTAGACATATGCCCAGAAGTGGGATTGCTGGATCATATGGCAATTCTGTTTTTTAGTTTTCTGAGGAACCTCTCTGTACTGTTCTTTATAGTGGCTGAGCCAAGTTACATTCCCACCAACAGTGTAGGAGAGTTTCCTTTCCTCCACACCATCTCCAACATTTATTATCTGTTGACTTTTTGATGATGGCTATTCTGACTAATGTGAGGTGATGTCTCATTGAAGTTTTAATTGGCATTTCTTTAATAATTAGCAATGTTGAGCACCTTTTCATATACCTGTTGGCCCCCTGTATATCTTCTTTGGAGAAGTATCTGATTAGGTCTTCTGCCTTTGATTGGATTGCTACTGCTGTTGTTTTTGTTACTGAGTTGTATGAGCAGTTATTTGTATATCTTGGAAATTAGGTCCTTGTTGGTCACATTGCAAATATTTTCTCCCAGTTTGTAGGTTGTTTTATTTATGGTTTCTTTTGCAGTGCAAAAACTTAGAAGTTTGGTTATGTCCCATTTGTTAATTTTTTGCTTTTATTTCTGTTGCCTTGGGAGACTTATCTGAGAAAATGGTATTATGATTTATGCTAGAGAATGTTTTGCCTATGTTTTCTTCTAGGAGTTTTATGGTGTCATGTCTTGTATTTAAATCTTTAAGCCATTTTGAGTTTGTTTTTGTGTATGGTTTGAGGGAGTGTTCTAACTTCATTGATTTACATGTAGCTGTCCAGCTTTCCTAAACCCATTTACTGAAGAGACTATCTTTTCTCCATTGTATATTCTTGCCTCCTTTGTCAAAGATTAACTGCCCATGGGTATATGGCTTTATTTCTGGGCTCTCTAGTCTGTCCACTGATCCGTATATCTATTTTTTGTTCAGTACCATACTGTTTTGATTACTGTAGCTTAGTAGTATTGTCTGAAGTTTTGGGAGGGTTATGCCTCTAGCTTTGTTTTCTTTTTTTCAGGATTGCTTTTACCATTCTGGGTCGTTTATGGTACTGTATAAGTTTCAGGATTATTTGTTCTAGTTCTGTGAAAAATATGATAGGTAATTTGGTAAGGATTGCATTAAGGTTGTAGATTGCTTTGAGCAGTATTCTAGTCTTCTATGTCTTCTTCCTCATTGTCTGGCACTGATTCAGAAACACTCATCTCCATCAAGTCATGTTCTTATTAATTGCTCTTGTTTTGTATCTATAAGCTCTTGAATTTCTCCAAAATCCTTATCTTGAAACTCTTTTACCCCCAAACTTTTTTTTTGCCATCTCTTTCATGATCTCTCAGAATTGCTTTGAGTCCTTGATTGCTTAAGAGTCCTTGATTGGCTCTGTCTTAAATTCTGTGAAGTCATGTAACATCTGGACACAGTTTTCTCCAGGAGGAATTTGTTTTGGGTTTAATGGCTTTTTCTGTAACAATGATAGCATTTTCAGTGGTGTAATCCTTTCAGACTTTCATGATCTGTTGGGTTCTCTTCTATAGCTTTGACAGTCCTTTCCATAGAGTCCCGCATGTTATGAGCCTTAAAGGTCTTTACTAGAGAGGCATTTGGAGGCAAGTGGACCATTTTGACACCTTTGGTGTTGAACTGATGGGGTTCTCGGTGGCCATGTGAACATTGCCCAATATCAAAAGAACTTTAAAAGTCAATCACTTACTGGTAAAGTACTCCCTGACTTCAGGGACAAAACATCAATGGAACTGGCATTAAATTCTCTAGTTTTAGGGCCTTCACCTTTCTTTTGCTTTAAGTTGTCATATAATGACTTTGATTTTTATCTAATCATATTTCATTCTATAGATATGCCTTTCTTATAGCAATCCTGTACCCAAATAAAAGCTGCATTTTCAATATGTGATAAAAAGGTATTTTGCAAAAAGTGCAAAGTTTTTATACCTGCTGGCTTTATTGCAGTGATGACTTCATGAATTTTCTTTTCTTTTTACAATGGTCCTCACAGTGGATTCATTTATCTTGAAATGGCAATCATTGGCAGCTGCAGACTTCAATCTATGGGGCATATTGGGCAATTCAACTTTTTTTGTAATGTTATGACTTTGCTTCTTGGGAGTACTTCTAGCATCACAAGTGGCACTTTGTATGAGTCCCATGTTGTTATTCTAAGTTTATGGTATTGTACTGAACATAATAAAAAATATGTGGAAACCAGGAGACATCACTTTTTACTAGAATGTGTAATTTACTGGAGAGACAAACTGCTCATGCAGAGGTGGTTAGCATCACATGGCATTTTAAGCAGATAACTCACAACACTTGAACTCATCACAGTGGCAATAGGAGGTGACTCTAAAATTATAGTAATACAGTATGTACTATGGTTAATTTTATACAGTTATGCTTTACGACTGTGTCTTTGTATTTGTTTGCATTTTCCTCAACTGGGAAAGTCACCACGTACGGTCTGTGTGTGCCTAAGTTTTGATAAATTTTAACTTTTTATATTGAATTTGTGCATATTTTATAGTCATAAATTACAAAATAGATTTGGATTTCCACATATTTTAGGTATTCATACCTAAATTTTTCTTAATTTTTTAAAATATTTCTAGGCTACATAGTTCATCTATGAGTTTTTTCAAATTGTCGCAAATCTCCAGAAACTTTTTCAATATTATTTATTGAAAAAATCTGTGTAAGTGTAATGTTGTTCAAGGGTCAACTGTAATATGCTTTTAATTGTTTGCTGCTTTGTTCTTATCTGTAGCTGGACCCTTATTTTCATGAAAGTTAGAGGGCAGGCCTCCCTGGTTTTTTGAGTTCTGGTAGCCAGAATTTAAGTCTATGACCAGTGCACTAATACCAGGATAGAAAATCTTGTATTTATTTTGTTAGATCTTAGTAAATAAAGTTCCACTGGATTTAATTGCCCTGCTAAAGATATCTGTATTACTTAGTTATATAAAGTCATGACGATTGAATAAAGCGGTGAAGAATGAGTCATCAAAGCTTTTCTCTTGCAGTTACTGTTTTCAAACTTGTGTGTGTGTTGGTAGCAAATGAAAAATCACTTAGTCCTCGATGGACTTGAGAAAACACCTGGAATCTTAAATTGTTTGTGTCTTCATGGAGTAAAAGAGGTTGATTAAATTGCCCTTTCACAAGTGTAAATAAGAAAAGGATTTAGTCTAGATTTTCTTCTAAGCTTCTGTTTCATTTACAGTTTTTTTTAATACTCCCTTCATTTTAATACATCCTAAAAATCAATGAGTATACTTAATATGTTAATGTGCCCCTCCACCCAAAAAGCTACATTAAATCAGTGTGGTGCTTTTAATCAGGAATATAATATTAATTTGTTGTTGTTGAGTTGCTCAGTTGTGTCTTACTCATTGCTATCCCATGGAAGCAGAACGCCAGGCTTCCCTGTCCATCACCATCTCCCAGAGCTTGCTCAAACTCATGTCCATTGAGTTGGTGATGCCATCCAGCTATCTCATCCTCTGTCATCCCCTTCTCCTCCTGCCTTCTGTCTTTCCCAGCATCAGGGTCTTTTCCAATGAGTCGGCCCTTTGCATCTGGTGACCAGAGTATTGGAATTTCAGCATCAGTCCTTCCAGTGAATATTCAGAGTTCATTTCCTTTAGGATTGACTGGTTTGATCTCCTCACTGTCCAAGGGAGTCTCAAGAGTCTTTTCTAACGCAACAGTTTGAAAGCATCAAATCTTATGATATTAATAGTTTAATGTTATGTCAACTAAAACAATCTTCCCTGAGGGGGAGGGCGTTGAAGTTTACCACATAGTGATTATGCTTATGAAAGAATAAATAAGAGATTAATCCTGTTATCAATGCCTGTTCTAATTAAAACCAAAGTATACATATTAGTAAGAGATATAGTAAATACTAGATTAAACCATTTTAATAAGAACAAAAAGAATAAACATAAGTTAAGGCTAAGGTACTGCCAGAGGTGGGATTGTTTAATAGGTCCAGGCTGTGAGTGCTATAAGAGGATTATGTGAGTTCTGCACATTATTTGTCCTGTAAGAGGTAGTCAGTACATAATGAGTGATAAGTAACTGCTAGTTTATTAGCGGAGGGATTTCAGAGAATGTCCGGGAAGGAACAGAGGAATAGGAAACAGAGGGTTGTTTGAGCTGTTAATTGCCAGGAACCAGAGATTATGTAAACAAGTGCTATCTAATATGGTAGCCAATAGCCACATGTGGCTGTTTAAATTTTGAAAGTTAAAAATTTAATTTTTTAGTTTCACTAGCCATATTTCAAGTGCTCTGTGGCCACTATAGCTAGTGGTATATATATTCAATACTATATTGAAAAAAAATATATATCGAACACTTCCTCATTGTAGATATAGCTGATATAGACATTTTCTCAAAGATTTTAATGATCCAGATAATTTTTAAGAAAAGATTTTTAGGATTTTTTAGTTTAATATTTGTACTGTGAAATTTATTTTGATTTTTCAGTTTTATCATGGATACTCCACTAATTTTTAATTGTTATTTTGTGTTTTTAAATGTTATTTTAATCTTATTTTGAGAATAGCTCCCATTTATGATATAAATTAATGGAAAAATTTGAAATGGTAACTGGAACTTGTCCTTCCAGTTAATGAAAAGCATCAATTCTGTTAAGTAAGGTAATGAATAGAACAGTGAAAATTCCTTTTAAGGTTTTTACTGTCAGTATTTTAGGAATATGGAACTTTTAAAAATCACTTCTAGTTCTTTTGGTTAAACATGATAATGTATTTTTCAGTATAGTGCCAGGCGTACAAAAGTTTCTGATTAGGTGTTAGTTCTTTCAATACATGCATTCGTTCACTGGGTCATGGTTCCAAAACCAGATGATCATAAGAATTCCCTGAGAAGCTTTTTTAAAATACAGATATCCATGACACATGGCCTATGTATTATATATAGCATGTATAATAGTATACAAAAGGATTTTGTATAATTTTTCTTTAGCATTAACTCCTTGAGAGAGAATTGTTGGTTCAAAAGATTTAATTATTTGCGATTCTTGATTCACAGAAACAAATATCCTTCAGAAAGTTACAAACTTTCCCTCACATTTTCTCTACACTGGGTGTTATTAAACTTTTAAGATTTCTCAGTGGATGAAAAGGATCTCTTATTTTAGTCTGTATTTCTTTGTCTATGAGTGAGAATCAACATTTCTCATAAGTTTTTTTGAAATGGATTTTTCTTTATCCCTCCTCCTTTTTAAAAAATATTTTGGTGAATTGTCTGTTTTTTATATCTGTTTTCTCATAAACCTAAAATTCTTAGCTTTGATAAACAGTAAATTGAATGATAGGGCTTAGAAGGCAACACCTAAAAATAAGAACTGCCGTCTGGAAGATGAGGTGATTTAGATTACTATGCAAATATGGCCATGATGTTAAATCTGTCACATATCTACAGAATTCTTTTACATATTTCGATCTATTCTCTCATAAATGATGTTTCGGGAGTGATTCAGTGTGAGTGTGGGGGAATTGGATTAAAATTTTCTAGTATGAAGAAATCAGATACTTTGCTACTATCATTTGAAAACTGATCATTACAGTTGGTTCTGGGTGGTATTGGAATTAGTTTGAAACCATGTCCTTAATAATGCCATCTGACAAAACTATTTGTTTTACTTTCTTGCCAATGTATAAATAGGATTACAACAGAATCCCCTTAATTTTGGGACTGTTTATCTTTGTGTCCCTAGTGGCTTATAGTATCTGGCCCTTCAAAAGAAAACTCATTTACTTTAGTCACTACACTTCTGATACCAGATATGTGCGTTTTCCACAGCAAGAAATTCTGTAATTCTCTAAGAATACCAACTGAGAGTTAGCACAGACTCCACAGATTAAGGGCTCAGTCCCACAAGACTACGCTTACTTCAGGTATCAGTTGTGAGTAGTGGGTGCCCAGGTTACCTGTACTTTTGTTTGACTTGACTATAAATTGGGAGGGGGGAGACTCCTGCAATCTCCTCAGGTTTGATAACTTGCTGTCATGGTTCACAGAACTCAGGGAAACATGTTTGCTAGTTTATTTTAGAGGATATAGTAAAAGATAAAGATGAATAGCCAGATGATGAAGTACATAGGACTAGGTCTGGGATGGGTGTGCCCCCTCCCAGTACATGGATGTGTTCACCAGTTTGGAAGCTCTCCAGACCTATAGTTTATGGATTTTTTTATGGAGATGTCATCATGTAGATGTGATGGATTATTAACTCAATGTCCAGCCCCTCTCTTCTCCATGGAGGATAGGAGGTGGAGCTGAAAGTTCCAAGCTGCTAATCGTGACATGGTCTTTCTGGTCACCAGCCTCCATCCTGAAGCTATCCAGGAGCCCACTAAGAGTAGCCTTATTAAAATAAAAGAAATTCCAAGGGACTCAGGAGTTCTGTGTAAGATGCTTCTATCACCCCCATCACTCATATAATTATTAGGATTTTGGGAGTGCTGTGTCAGAAACTAGAGTCAAAGACTAAATATCAGGAAAAAAAATTGCTCCTATCACCCATGTTACTCAAGCAATTATAAGGGTTTTAGAGCTCTGTATTAGGAACCAGAGACAGAGACCTATGAATATGTTTCTTATTATGGCGCACCATGATTGGGGGGGTTTAAGAATGCTTGTTGATGTGATTGCCTTTTTATCTGAACCTGCTTTTTCTACCTTACTATTATGGTAACATCTCCATTTTGGGACTAATAAAACTATAACAAAGTTTAGAAATAATCTCTGCTTTTCTCTTTTAAAATTATTTAAAATTTAAAAATCATGATAAAATAGACGTAGAACCTAAAATTTGCCATTTTAACCGTTTTAAAGTGTACAGTTCAGTGACATTGAGTAGATGTACATTCTTAATGCACTCATCACCACCAGTCGCCCATAGAACTTTTTTCATTTGCAAAGCTAGTACCGTTGGGTGGTAACTCCCCATTCCCCTACCCTCAACCCCTGTTAACCACCGTTCTACTTTCTGTTTCTGAATTTGACTACTCTGTGTTCCTCATATGAGTGAAATCATACAGTATTTATCTTTTTCTGACTAGCCTATTTCATTTAGTGTAGTGTCTTCGAGGTTCATCTGTGTTGTGCGAGGGTCAAAATTTCCTTCCCGTTTAAGCCTGAATAATAATCCATTGTGCATGTTATACTGTATTCTGGTTATCAGTTTTTCTGTCAGTGGACACTTGGGTTGCTTCTGTCTTTTGATTATCATGAGTAATGCAGCTGTGAACATGGGTATACAGATATCTCTTTGAGACCCTGTATTTAATTCTTTTGGATATAAACCTGGAAGTGGAATTGTTGAGTCATATGGCTTACTCCTTGGAAGGAAAGTTATGACCAACCTAGACAGCATATTAAAAAGCAGACATTACTTTGTCAACAAAGGTCCGTCTAGTCAAGGCTGTGGTTTTTCCAGTAGTCGTGTATGGATGTAAGAGTTGGGCTATAAAGAAAGCTGAGCACCGAAGAATTGATGCTTTTGAACTGTGGTGTTGGAGAAGACTCCTGAGAGTCCCTTGGACTGCAAGGAGATCCAACCAGTCCATCCTAAAGGAGATCAGTCCTGGGTGTTCATTGGAAGGACTGAAACTCCAATACTTTGGCCACCTGATGCAAAGAGTTGACTCATTTGAAAAGACCCTGATGCTGGGAAAGATTGAGGGCAGGAGGAGAAGGGGACGACAGAGGATGAGATGGTTGGATGGCATCACTGACTCGATGGACATGAGTTTGTGTAAACTCCGGGAATTGGTGATGAACAGGAGGTCTGGTGTGCTGCCGTTCATGGGGTTGCAAAGAGTCGGACATGACTGAGCAACTGAACTGAACTGATGGTATACTGTTCTTAAGTTTTTGAGAAACCACCATAGTGTTTTTAATATTGGCTGCCCCATTTTATATTTTTACCAGCAGTGCACTGGGTTCTAATTTCTCTACATCCTTGCCAACACTTGTTTTCTGTTTTTCAATAATTACCATCTTAATGAGTGTGCTGCAGTATTTCATTATGGTTTTGATTTTTCATTTCCATAATGACTAGTGACATTGAGCATATTTTCATGTACTTATTGGCCATTTGTACATCATCTTTGGAGAAACATCTATTCAAGCAAATCCTTTGCCCATTTTTTGTTTTAGGAATTTTCTTTACATGTTGGATATTAATCTAATTCTCTATATCTGGATATTAGTCCCTACATTAATTAAACATTCTCTTGTAAGTGTTTTATAATTCTGTAGCATATATTTCATTTTTCTTATAGACTTCAATATAGTATATTTGGGGGGGTGATGCAGAAATATGGCTTTATTTTTTTTAGAACAGATTTATTGATATATGACTGATATTCTAAGCCCTGAATATATATGAAATATGCAATGTGATAAGTTTTGACATATGTATACATCTGTGAACCGATTGCCACAATTAAAGTAGTGAACATATCTATCACCTTCCAAAATTTCTAACTGTCCCTTTGTAATTCCTTCTCTTACCCCCTCCTGACCTTCCCCCCTTTCAGGGAAGTAATGATATACTTTCTGTCACTATAAATTAGTACATTTTCTAAAGTTTTAAAAAATGGAATCTGTAGTATGTCCTTTTGGGGAGAAGTTGCTTTTTTCACACAGCATAATTATTTTGAGATTCATCCATGTTGTTGCATCCTTATTTCTCTTCTTTTTGTACCACTCAGGTAGTCTTTTGAATGGTGTAGCAATCTGGGTCCAGTAAGGAGATGGAAACCATACAGTTGCTTAAGTAAGGAAAGTTTAGTGTCAAGAATTATATGACTAAAGAGTTAATGATAAGGTAATAAGGAAACTTTATACAGTATTGTAGGGCTTTGGGAGAGTACCCAAGGAGGACAGATTTGGAAAGGGTTAAGATGTCATTGGAGAAGATGGGGTTCAGTTCACTGGATAGCAGAGAAGTTCATGGTTTGTTTAGGCCAGAGGTGGTCTGAAGTTGCTGGATAAGCAGTAGGCAACACACTGGAGTGTAAGAGGATAGCAGGGGATCAGCAACTGACAGAATGGGTGTGTAATGGGAGTCCAGGTGCCAGCAGGGGCAGAAAACTTTTGGAGTGGGTGGGCTGTCTTGGGGGCTTGCAGGAGAGACAGCTTGGTGTGTATCCATCTGGGCCACAGGTAACTGTTCAGTCTCAGGGCTTGTAGAGGGAATATAGATGCTGGTGCTGGTAAGAGACCAAGCCCGTAAGGGACATTGACACTTTATTATACCAGGCTGAGGCTTCAAGGTCACAGAAGGACTATTTTCTCTGCAGGTGGCTAAGACAGTACTCTACTGGAGGTCCTCATATCTGCACCTAACATTCTTTCACCCATAAGTCTCTTTAGTAACTGCTGAGGAGCCTCTTTCTACTTCAGTGTCTTTTGAGTGCCCTCTACTGAGAGAGCTAAACATGGGGCTTATTGAAGGAATGAGCATACTGAAGGAATTTTCTTGTCTGTCATACAGCATATGTTGATGGATGCATTCAGAGCTGAGGGGCAATAAATTGATAAATGACACACATGGATATATCACAGTTTGTTTTTCCATTCATCTGTTGATGGGCATTTTGAGTTCTTTTTTAGTTACTGGTTCTTACAAGTAAAGCTGCCATGAACATTTAATACACAAGTTTTTGTATGAAAACATATTTTCATTTCTCTTCAGTAAATACCTAAGTGTGGAGTGACTGGGTCATAGAGTAGGAGTGCATATAACTTTTTAGGAAATTACCAAATAGTTTTCCAAAGTAGCTTTACCAAAAAAAAAAAAAAAAAACTAGCTCTTTTTGTTTTTGATTTTGTTGGCAGTGTATAGTTCTTCTGTATCTTAGCAACATTTGGTATGGTCATTCTTTCAAATTTTAGCCATTCTAACTGGTGTGTTTGTGTGGTCGTATCTCCTTGTGGTTTTACTTTGCATTTCTCTAAGTAAAAGATGCTTACTCCTTGGAAGGAAAGTTATGACCAACCTAGATCGCATATTAAAAAGCAGAGACATCACTTTGCCAACAAAGGTGCATCTAGTCAAGGCTATGGTTTTTCCAGTGGTCATGTATGAATGTGGGAGTTGGACTGTGAGGAAAGCTGAGCGCCGAAAAATTGGTGCTTTTGAACTGTGGTGTTGGAGAAGACTCTTGAGAGTTCCTTGGACTGCAAGGAGATCCAACCAGTCCATCCTAAAGGAGATCAGTCCTGGGTGTTCATTGGAAGGACTGATGCTGAAGCTGAAACTCCAGTACTTTGGCCACCTCATGCGAAGAGTTGACTCATTGGAAAAGACCCTGATGCTGGGAGAGATTGAGGGCAGGAGGAGAAGGGGATGACAGAGGGTGAGACGGTTCGATGGCATCACCGACTTGATGGACATGAGTTTGAGTAAACTCCGGTTGGTGATGGACAGGGAGGCCTGGTGTGTTGCAATTCATGGGGTCTCAAAGAGTCGGACACGACTGAGTGACTGAACTGAACTGAATGACTAATGATATTGAGTATTAATTCGTGTGTTTATTTACCATTTGTAGATTTTTTGTGGTAAAATGTTCAGATCTTTTACCCTTTAATTGATTTAATTCCTCATTACTTAAATTTGAGCACCCTTTATATATTTTTTTATTCTATGCTTTGCAGCCATTTTCTCCTAGATTGTGGCTTTTCTTTTCATTCTCTTAACAGTATCTTTTGAGGAGCACACATTTTTAATTTCAGTGAGGCCCAGGCAATCAATATATTTTTATATGGATGATTTTGTTTTTGTATCTAACATATATTTGTCTAATCCACGCTTAAAAAGATTTTCTACAGTTATCTTCTAGACGTTTTATGGTTTCAGGTCTTATGCTTCATTCTATGATGAATTTTGAATTTTTTTTTTTTTTTTAAATATGGATCAAAAGCTTCATGGAGGTTCATGTTTTTACATAGTGATATCCAGTTCTAGCATCGTTTGTTGAAAAGGTTGTCCTTTTGATATTTGTTAAAAATTAGTTTGTCATATATATGTGGGTTTATTTCTGACTACCAGATTTGTTCCACTGAACTCTTTGTCTGTCTCAGTGCTGCTCTCATTTTGATTACTGTGACTTTATAAGAAGTCATGAAGCCAGGTCATGCTACCCCTCTAAATTTGTTTTTCTTTTACAGCCTATAAGATATTGGCTATTGTACTGGTTGTCAATTTATTGCCTCTCAGCTCCAGATTTATCCTTTTTTTTTTTTTTTTCCCTGCTCTGTGAAAATGTATCAGGTCCTTTAAATATTTTTCTTTTGCCAGCTGTACAGTGTGAAGCTTTGTCGATAGAGAATGCTGGAGAGACATTGCAGGAGACTTCTGCTTCTTGGTTCTTGTGTGCCAGCTTTGTGGTCTCCAGCAGCATACTCATCTTCTCCAGGGTCAGCCCACATAGCTGCCCTCAGCCAGCGTCTCCTGAGCGTGTGCGGCTTTCCCGCACTAGGCCCCCTGAAGTGCGGAGAGAGCGTGGTAGCTGCAGCCTCAGCCCAGGGCCAGCACCTTCTCTTTGTATCTCTCCCTCGTATGGTTTGTGGCAGATTACCTTGGTGGGACACTTGCAGGTCAACAGCTTTTTTTCATAGCTCCCTAAAGACTGGATTTCTGGCAAGATCCACAGGCGGATTTTCAGCAGGTTCCGCTGGCATGTCACCAGAGCACCTTCTCTGCCGTTCAGTGAGATAGACCTGTGCCCTCTCCGAGGTCTGAGTGTCAGCCCTGAAATCGCCTGAGACGAGTTGGTAGAGGTTCTTGCTTAGCCACTCTCTCTGAGCCTTACAAAGTATTGGCTGCTGTTGTGTTCTTTAGAATTCTGTTTACTTCTCACTAAATAACTGCTATTACTTCAACCTCTTGGTATAGTTAATGATTCTATATACTTCACTTTCAGTTTTCAAATCTCTGTAGCTACTTTCCTGATTCAATCCAGAGGGATGCAGCTATACTATGTCATTTACATTTCTTTATGAATTTTAGAAGCAATTTATAAATGTCTATCTGAAAAAAGGTTATTGGGATTTTTGTTGAATCTGTAGATAAATTTGGGGGAATTGCATAGGATCTATAGATAAATCTGGGAAGAATTGAAATCTTAACAGTGTTGTCTTTTAACCCATGATTAAGGCTATCTCCATTTACTTAGATTTTTAATTTCTTTCAGCAGTGTTTTATAGTTTTCACTATGCACATCTTTCCAACATTTTGCCAGATTTATCCCCAAGTATGCTATTTTTTTCTTTTATATGTGGTGTTTTATAAAAGGTATTTTAAAATGGTATTTTTTAAAAATCAATTTTTTATAAATGGTATTTTTTAAAAATTTAGTTTTTTATAAATGGTATTTTATGCCATTTATAAATGATATTTAAAAAAATTCCAATTCTGTTTGTTCATTGCTAATATATAAAAGTACAGTTTATTTTTGTATGTTGGCCTTGAATTTTGTAACCTTGCTAAGTGAACTTTTCAGTTCTAGTTTTTTTTTTTCCTTTTTGTTGATTCCATTGGATTGTCTACATGGACAATCGTGTCTTCTGTGAATAGAGTTTCATTTCTTTCAATCCAATACAGATCCCTTTTCTTTCTTTTTTTAACTGACTTCACTGGCTGGACCCTCTAGTATAATGTTGAATAGAACTTGCGATAGTGGATATCCTGGTCTTGCTTCTAGTCTTGGGGGGAAACCATGTTTTCTTTCATGATTAAGTGTGACATTGATTACAGATTTTTTTCCTAGACCCCTTTATTAGATTGCTTTCCTTTCCATTCCTAATTTGCAGACTTCAAATCAGGGACAGATGTTGGGTTTTGTCAAATAATTTTTTGGTGTGTTTATTGAGATGAGAGTTACTGTTTATGTTCTAGCCCTAGCTAATGCAGATGTCTGTTGTGCACAGTTTTGTATTGGCAGTTTTTTTTTTTTCCCCCACAGAATGCTTCCTTCATGAAAGCAATCATTCTGCATGTATAATACCTGGGTTTTAAAAAGTATTTTATTTTCAAATATCATTTCTAGCTGTTTAAAATATAAACCAAATTGAACTATGGTGTGAAAAAGTAGAAAGAAAAATTAAGAAATGTTTGGGAAAACATATGCTGAGGTAGTTGTTAACTTACAGTTGAAACATTGTACTCATTATGTTCAGCATTACTGATGGGAGATAGCTGTAGGATACTTAAGCCTTTTGGTGAATGAGTTGCTCTGGGATAGTTGGGTTTAAGTCTTGTATTTACCACTTGCTAACTTGATAAGTTTCTTAAACTAAGTTTCTGATTTCTCATCTGTCGAGTGAATATAAAAATATTCATCCCAAGGGTTACAGTGAGGGTTAAATAGAATCAACTGCATAAAAGTACATAGCAGTGTTGTTAGGCACTTAATAAATGTTTTGTCTTTTATTTTCTCCTAAGTTTCTAATGAAAGTTATCTTGGAACCCATCAAGAAAATAAAGCAAATTCCTGCTTCTGGAACTTTTCACAGTTTGAAAGAAAATTAAACTTATTAGAAAATGCTGAGCTGAAAAGGCTCTGAAAGAGAGTTCTGACTTGGGGAAGGATGGTAGAATTTTTTTATAGTGCTTTAGTAGGATGGGTGCAGGCGTAGTACAACTGGTTTGGGGAATAGTTGGTTAAGTATAACTCTCAGAGAATTGATCTTGTAGATGAGCAGCCATTGGACACTTTAGATTTTATCAACAGAGCTGGGGAGAAGCAGCCTCCGGAGCATGAGAGGGCCAGTGGAAACTTCAGATTTTTAGAGTCGTCATAGTAGATTTTTCTGTCATTGGCTCCTGAAGTCTTTTCCCAACCCCACACTCCTCTTCCCAAACCCCAAGTATGAGGGTCCTTTACCCTGGTCATGATTTTAGGCCTTTCTAGCTCTTGATCTCAGCAGGAATATCTTTATGAAACTTCTAAGAATAAGTAGTTAATTATTTTGTAGTGTTAAAAAGTCCTCTAAGTCTTCCTGTCTTCTTTGTACCGTGTTTTGGATCTTGTTATATACCTGCTGTGCAGTAGATGAAACAATAATGTATAATAATGAAATGCTTCAAAATAGACATATGGCTGGAAGGGAGGGTTTTGCAGCAGTTTTTTTTTTTTGTCTTATAAGAAGTCACATGAGATAATTCTTAATAGCTAGTTTGCAAATTTCCGTATGTGCAAGCAACCTTTCAAAGCCTACCTGTGCATTTCTGGGAGCTTGGTTTGTGACTGAATGGATCAGCTATTTTCTTGTATCTTTTTTTTTTTTTTTTAATATACTAAACAAGCATTTATTTGTTGTACCCTGATGCTGGGAAAGACTCTTGTATCTTTTTAATGCATTACTGGTTTCTAGCAGCTGGTACTTAACACGGTTCAGTTTTGAGTTTGGTGACTTGTCTGTGCTTCCTGTGACTTCTTTGCTTTTATGAAGTAGTTTTTGACTACAGGTGAATACAGTCTTCTGTAAATCTGTGCTTTGAAATTAAATTATCCTTGTCCTCTTTGAATACACAGATTGTCTTATTATCTGTGGGTTTGCCTCTTGTTTTGTGACTCCCTGTATTCTTGTAATGCTTGCTTACCTTTTAGTTTAAGTACAGGCATCCATGAAAGACTTTGATCTGTTTAGGTTTTAGGGAAATGTAATTATTTGGCCATCATAGTTAGGGTTATTGGGGTGTTTCTTCCTAACTTTTCAGAATTTAGAAAAAGAATTGAATTTCCTATTCTTTCCTAATCCAGCTCTCTAAGCTCTCATTTCAAACCAGCTTGAATGAATAAAAAAATGAAGTATAGCATATCTGTTATTTCTACATGGGTATGCTTACCATAACTATGAAAAATATATTTGATTTACTGTCAAGCTCTTTTAGGGTAAATGTGTCAGATATAATCAATATTTTAGTATTATCATATATACTTAAGTACTTTTCTGTAAGTTATGAGAACTTTATTATTTTTTGTTCTGCAGAAGATCACAAAAATTTCAGTAATGGAGCTTTCTCTTTTTGATATTCAGAGGAAGTTAGAGAACAGATTTATCTACACTTATATAATTTTATTTAAATTTGTCTACATTTTGCCAGTCACTGGTAAGAACCTTTCCTTCATGAACTCTACTTTGCTCCTAAAATGACATTTTCCTCCACTTGTAATGTTTGATACTTATAAAGTAAGTGTTCACTGTTTCAGCTTTGTTTAATTTTCTGGAAAGTATTTTTTTTAGCCTCTATATCTTTAAATGTTGGGAACTCTGAAAGACATCCTTTTCTCTTTCTTCTCAAGAAAGTATCTTCATTTACTCTTGATGTTTTTCTAGAAATTCCTGCTACCCACAGATAGAAATGAAAATATGCAAATGTAAAATCTCAGCTGTTTAGGACATTTTTAAAATTACCAAGTCAGTTTATTTAAAAAATTCCATTAGATGTGTGATTTTTTTAACTCCTCCCCCGCCAATACTTGACAAATAAAATTGTAGGATATGTAAAGTGTATGTTGTAGTGACTTGATCTGTGTGAATTGTGAAAGAAGTCCCACCATCTAGTTAATTCACATATCCATCACCTCACCTATTTTATCTGCTTATCTTTTTGTGTGTGTGTGTATGTGAGAACATTTAGATTCTCTCTTAGCAAATTTCAGTTATATAATATAGTGTTGTTGTGAGTTGTTGTTGTTTAGTCACTCAGTTGTATCTGTTTGCAACCCCCTGATCTGTAGCCAACCAGGTTCCTCTGTCCTTGGGATTTCCCAGGCAGGAATACTGGAGTGGGTTGCCCTTTCCTTCTCCAGGGGATCTTCCCAACCCAGGGATTGAACCCATGTCTCCTGCGTTGGCAGATGGATTTTTTGACAATGGCTGAGTTACCAGGGAAGCCCCGTTATCAGTGATAGAAACCATCAGAGGAGGTGAGCTCAGAGTCTTTCTATTCAGCCGTCTTGGTGAACTCTCCGTAGACGCATTCAGCTTTTATTTGCCTGGAAAACCCTTTATCTCTTGTTCAATTTTGAAGGACAACTTTGATGGGTAGAGTATTCTTGGTTGGCATTTTTTTCTTTTAGCACTCTGAATATATTATTTTACTTCCTTCTGGCCTATAAAAGTTTTCAGATTTTGCTGAAAAAAAAAACTGCTGAATATCCTATTGATGTTTTCTTTTACTTAGCATGTGGTTTCTCTCTCACTGCTTTTAACATTCTGTCTTTGTCTTTACCTTTTGATAATTTAATTTAATGGGACTTGGTTTAGACTCATCTTATTTGAAACACTTCAGATGGACTCCCTGTGTCTGGGTATCTATTTGTTTCCTCAGGTTAGGGGAGTTTTCAGCCATTATTTCTTCAAAGAAACTTTCTGCCTCTTTTTCTTTTCCGTCTGGGACTCCTATAATGTGTAGAGTCTGTTGGCTTTCAGAGCTAGATGATTTGGGGCCCAACCCCTCAGAGGAAGTCTTAAAAGTTGGAGTGGTAGATGTTGGGTCTAAACTCTTCATTCTTTAGGGAGAAGCTAGTAGTTGTGAATTCCTTCCCAGCTGTATGTTGCTGTGCTGGGATTGGAGTTTATGAAGAGAATGTTTCTCAGCTTATCCACTCATTTGATGTAGGTTTTTCCTTATTTACCCTCTTTGTAATAGTCACCCGCTAGTCCGTAATTTTCTTTCAGAGGAACTTGCATGTTTGGATGTAGATTCAATGTGTCTGAGGGAGGCAGTGAGTTTGAGAGCCTCTTATGTAGCTGTTTTTGACCAGAATGAGATTTTTTATTTTTAGATACTGAATGAATAATTATCCAGAGAAATGAGATGCTGTTCATATCTTAAATATGACACAAAAATGAGTCTACAATGTGTATAACTTCATTTGTGCTTATGTGTAATGTAACCTTTTTTAATGTAAGTACACTCTTAGAGAATATATTTGGAATGTTATCAAAAGGACTCAATGTGTTGTTTATTGATATCATACCTGTTTCTAGTTTGGTTCATATACTTGTTTCATAAGTATGCCAAGTACATGGCATGGTGAGGGAGAAGAAATGTAAAATGTGAGTTTATGTAAAGATACTAAAGGAAGGGAGTGCAGTGTGCACTTTCTAATGTGTTTTTTTTTTTTAATGTTAAAAAAAAAACATTGAAAACTTGGACATCTAAGAAAGCTGAGAAAGGTTCTTGCCTTTTGTAACAATTCTTATCTACTAGTTGCAGAGCAAAAACAATAGAAAGTTAATTATGTAGTAAAAAAAAAAAACCAAACACCTTTAACTATGAAGTCCTCCTATCAAATTCTTCAGTTCATTAAACCTACTTTTGGTTATTATTGTTTAAAAAACTGTTATTTAGCAGTTTCAAGAAAAGCTTCAGAACAGCTGTAATTACAGCTGCAGTCTTAGTCAAAATAGGGGTTTTTAAAGGCTCCTCACTCCCCTTTCGCATCTCTTTTCCTCACCCCAAGCAACCCAAATTTAGTTGTCAAAGTTTTGGTAAGCTCAGGATTCCTGAAACTGGAGTGCCATGTGTTTAACTGCGTGTCGATGCGATGATTATCTGTGACTCTTTATTAAGGTTCCCAGACACTTTTTCATTTTCCCACTGCTCTGTGCACCGTTATATGATTGTTGTCTGTTCTGCTTGTTTCTGCATTGAATTTTATAGATACATGAGTATTCTAAACACAGGTTAGTGATTTTTATCAAGGCCTAGGCATCTACTAAGAATATTTAAAGGGATAATAGATTTCAATTTAAATTTAAGCTAATGTTGACATAATTACACGTTGATTGGAAATACCTGAAAAACTGTATGTCTGTGTTTTAAAAAATTACTTCCTCAAATTTTACTGTAATATAAAATTGCCTTTCACCTTGTCTGAAAACAAATTTGGTAAATTTCTTGAAGCAGGTTAGATAGTGAATCAGAAGTAAAATACATATCCATGTTAATGTTTCCCTTATTCTTCCTTCCTCTAGTTTTATGATCTGGGGATGTGGATGTTATTCTGAGGTCTGGTTTTCACATCATCAGTTGGGAGATGGCTCTAAGGGTTATGAAGAACCGTGGCTAAGCACAGGGTTTGGGGCCAGTCTCCCTGTCCCAATTAATTACCATCTCTTTTGCAGATACTCATTATGCTGAATATTGATCATGGGCTATAATGACTTGACTTGGGTTCTAACCAATTTTACTGTGTCTTCTCAGAAATTGAAGTGATTTGCTGTTGAATCACACGTAGGGAATTGAGAGTCTTCTGTCAGTGCTAACAATTTAACACTTAAGGTAGAAAGGCAACTGAAACATGCCTGCATGTACATAGTGCCATGTTACCACCTCTTCTGTTAGCACCATAAACACCTCTTATCCAAAAGGATAAGGCTACAAAGATGTATAGTTCTTACCTTTAAGTAAAGTAGAAAAGGTGCAGATATGTGCATTAAAATAATAAATCAACTTTTATAGGGTAAATAAACTTGGACTTAAACCCGTAATCTCAGGAACTCTTTAGAATTTAAAAGAAATTCCAAAGATCTAGACCAATGTTTTTATTATCACACACAGTAAAACAGATTCAGAGAAGTTGAGTGAATTGATTGTCATCGATTAAATGGGGGGTTTATGGACACTCTAAATATGAACCTAGTGAAATAGGTTGCAAGTTAATGCTTTTATTATTATTTTAGTGTCAGCCAATGTTGGTTGATTTTTCAATGTAGGTTCTTTTCTAGAGAAGCTGCCAGTTCTTTTCTCACAAAAGTATAGTGTATATATTAGCAGAATGTGGACTTATATAGGTTATTTTTAGAGAGTGTAGCTTTGAACAAAAACCAAACAAAAAAATTAGAGAATACTGGCAAATTCAAGTGAATAACAAAACATTTATTAAGACAGAATAAGGAAACTATATTTACAAAATTGCATAACTTGAAAACATAATTTAGCTTATAGGCACGAGGGCAGATAGCAGGTAAAATTTGAGATGGAATATAATTTTAATGATGAAAGTACAACTAATTATGTGAGAATAAAGGAAGAAACTCAACACAAAGAAACTTTTAGGAAGAAAAATAAAACTTTGAGACTTTAATAAGATCGGAAAAAAGAATTGTGAAAAGCAGTTGTTTTATTTAGGGATCGGTTATACATTTATCTCATTATCAAAACTTGTCAGTGTCTTCTTTCACTTTCTCCCTTCCTTTACTGGTTCTCTCCGAGAAAGGTCCTAGTGTGGTGTGATATAGCACAGTGCCATTCTGGCTTTGTCACTTATGACCAGTGTGGCCTGGGACTAAAAATTTGCTTATTAAGATGTACTAAAGTGAATAATTTTTAGTTAGTTAATCAGACATTTGAAATTCAGGTACTTCATAGAAATGAGACTATGCCTTTGCTGTGACTATAGGATCATTGGAATAATCAAGTGAAATCACGTGAGATTGTTCTAAAAACCAAAGACTTCACAAAGGTAAATAGTATTGTTTTATACTGTAACTATAAATTCAATCTAGCAAGACAAATATTTGTGTATCCAATATGTCAGAATTAAGGTTGTAGTTTTGAATTAGGGAAGATATAGTCCTAGCCTTTAAGATGCTTTCTGTCTAATTTGAGAAAGTAGGAAATAAAATATATAGTGTAATTGTCTACAGTATATGACAGAATATGAAAAGGGTAATGAGAGGTTAAGCTGAACTGAATTTTGGCTTTAAGTTAAAGAGCTGCTTACCTGAATCTACTCCAGGCCCCTGAGACTCAGTATGCTGCAAGTGACAAAGTGAGTATTTTGACCTTTGATCTATATGTCCTCTGCTTCTTGGGCTTTTAGGTAAGAGTGGACAGATTTTAACCTGTGTTGTCATGTGATAGAGGTCTAAACTTAGGCTCTCCAATAGATGCAGATAGGAACTTGTTAATTTTTAGGTGTACAGATATGAGTCAGTAGCTGACTCAAAGTTACAAAGGTTCCAGGTTTTAACGTCTGGGTTGGATACTTTGATAGGGGCATAGAGGATTAAAAGGGGACTTTAGGAGCATCTGTTTCAACCCCCTTGAAGATACCTTTTGCAGGGTCCCAGAATTAGCTAGACTGTTTATCATGCTGAGGAATCTTCTGGTTATGTCACATAGTACACTTTCTTATGGGCTCTTGTGTTTGGTATTCTTTGTTCTTTTTGGCTCCGAATGACCTCCTTCCCATTGTTGTGTATTCTTTACCTTTTGTTGCATATGTTGCAGGTTTGACTGAAGTGAGAACCTGTTAATGGAGCAGTCAGGAGTAGAAAGAGGAGAATGATAGGTTCAGGAAGCAGGACAAGAAAGGAAATTATAATAACGGTAATAACTAATACTTATTAGCACTGAAGTCCCAGATGCTGTTCTAAATGCTTTTCTTATATTAATAATGAAATGTGTTAAATGAAACATAATAGTATTTACCCATGTTACAGATAAGGGAACTGAGCTATAATGCTTTGCACAGTGGAAGGCAGGGTTCATGATTTTTGATTCTAGAGACTAAACCCTTAGCACTATCATAGATTTCTTCTTAAAGATAACCTGGAGGCCCATTTGTGAAAAATTCTCTGCCTTTTCTTCTCTAAATGTGATAGCCATTAGAGATGAAAGATGAATATTTTAAGGCTGGTAACTTGGGTTGGACGGTGATGCTGGTGGAGGAGGTGAAATATTACAGAATTTATTCAGCATTTTAAGGCTGAATGATGGTATCAGAAAGGAAGGAACCTGAATATAATCTGCTCTGCAAATCAGGGGGAAAGGGAATTTTGGTGAGGACCAGATTTTATGATGCTATAGAAGCATGAAAGCTTGATCCAGGAAGTTCAATAAGTAAGGGCTTATGGTCACTGGTTTAGGTAGATCAGCACTGTACAATAGAAATACAATGTGAACCATGCATGTAATTTAAAATTTTCTGGTAGTCACATTAAATAAGGTAAAAAGAAATAGGTTAAATTAGTTTTAATAATGTATATTATTTAAATATTTAAAATAATTAATAAAAATAATGAAATACTTTGCATTCTTTTATTCCTACTGAGTTTTTGAAGTCAGTGTGTATTTTACATTTAGGGCATTTCTCAGTTTAAACTAGCCATATTTCACATGCTCAGTGGCCACATTTGGCTACTGACTGCCTTACTGGACAGTTTATACCATTAAAAGATAGGTTCTGATTAAATTACAATTAGATGGCTTATTCTTCCTCTGTGAAGGAGTGGAGGGCAGTCCGGGGCCTAACGGTATCCCTATTCAGTGTGTCCAGAGAGTCTGCTCATTACTGGGAACATATTTGTTTATACTTAGTACGAAGAGAGTGGGGAAAGATTTACCAAGTGTTTAGGTTTCCTATCATTTGAGGTGTGTGGGTGTTACGCAGTTAGAGGGACTTCTAGGCTGTTCCAGATAATTTCTGTGGTCATATTAGTTCTGGGCTCTGGTTTCCATTATAAAGAGCAGAGTGCTTCTTCTGTAGACAGAGCTCAGGAAGAGAAGCACACAGTTCCTGAAACGTGGCGTCTGCTGGCTCAGGGACTCTGTGCCACCGTCTAGAGCCCTTTACAACCTCACTGATTTCACTGATTTGCTTTTATGGGATTTGGTATGTTTAAAGTTGCATTATTTCTCAGGCAGGGATTTCTAAAATCTGCTTTTTCCTTAAAAAAAAAAAAAGAGAGAGAGAAAAGCTCCCACTAAATAAACTTATCACATAAAAAAAAAATGACTAAATCTTTTGTAACTATTAAAGTGTAATGCATGTTCTCTGTAAAAATCTAGATAATGGAGTTAGCTACTTTTATATGTTTAACGAACAGATCTCCAGCACAGGGAAATGTTCAGTCCGTGTTCAGTCTTTGGCTTCCTTTTGCCCTACTAAGATTGTTTGGGCAGTAGCTGTCCGGTGAATCAGACTCTGTGTGTGGGACAGGGCGTAAAGAGTTTATTTCCTGAAAGAGAAGGTGAACAAATGAGAGCTATGTGTTCTTTCTGCCTGAGTTTTATATGTATATTGTTCATTATTATGTATCACATTTTATTTGACTAAGAGTCTAATTTGAATGCATTTTCATTAAAAATCTTCTTAGTTATCTGTAAAACTAAGATTGATAAAACTAAGTAACTACAAGAGTTGCATTAACTTGTTGAGAGATACCAGGTTAAAATACAAGTTCTCTTCTGTATAGTTGAACAGGGTAGTGTACACGTTATCATAATCAGTAATTTTCATTTTCTGAGTTTGTAGTTTTAGTGGTATGCTGATGTTATCGGGCTTCCCTGGTGGCTCAGATGGTAAAGAATCTTCCTGCAGTGTGGGAGTCCTGGGTTCAATCCCTGGGTAGGAAAGATCCCCTGGAGGAGGAAATGGCAATCTCCTGGCAAGTATTCTTGCCCAGAAAATCCCATAGACAGAGTATCCTGGTGGATTACAATCCATGGAATAGCAAAGAGTCAGACAGGGCTGAGCGACTAATACTTGCTTTCATTTTTTTTTGATGTTATCAGTGAATTGTGTTTTACTTGTGAGTGTAGATGTGGTTCAGGTGGGAGCAGGGTAAGGGATGTTTGTGGAAAGCATTGCTTACCGTTTCGGTGATGGGTTGTAGGAAGAAGCAAGCGAGAAGAATATTAATTCTTGAGAGATACGACAATAGCCACATGGGAGCAATTTAAGGTACTGGGAAATACATATTTTGAGAAAAGTTACAGAGTGTTTTAAAAAATGTACAAAACTTAATCGTTAGGAACATAATCAAATTTTATAAAATTTGAGTAGGAAACATTAAAGAGCATTAGAGAGCTTTGAATTTCATATTTATTATGTTCATATTTTGTGTGGATGAAATATAGAAGTCCTGTTTTGAATTGACCCCCTTGTGGCTTCTTAAACTCTTAACTAAGGATCATAGTCCTTATGTGTGGAGAGTTCCAAGACTGAGTTTGTCAGGTTAATGAATCTAAAGTCATTCAGTGTTAGCTGTTTAGATTTTATCAATCTGTATCTTCATGTTTGCTGGAAGGTTAACAGTCATATTGACCCTTGTCAAGGAGTTATTAGTAATTCATAATTCTAAAGTGCTGTGAAAGCATTAAACACTCTTTAAGTATTATACTTATTTGAACATTCCTTAATACAAAATAGTTTATTCAGCAACCCCTACATAGTTTTGGTTACTATAATTACCTTTTCTCAGACGTCTGTCATAGTCCAGTGCCTGGCCTTCTTTAGTTCTTAGCCTTAGGAACATTTGTGAGTGTGTGCTTAGGTCATTCCCCATGACTGACCTGGGGATAACTCAGGAAAATTCTTGTGAAGGGTGGTTATGAATGTGGAACGGTTTTGTATTGACTGTTGTTGCCTGGCTTCTTGAGGAAGTTAGCTTAGGTTAAAGAGTTCAGATTTTGGAGTTACTTGCTTTCTCATGAACCCTGTCTCTTCTCCTTCACTACCTCTAGGCAAGTTACTTGCCTGGGCAAGTTGCTAAACCTTAATTTCCTTAACTGCAATTTGGAAATAATAGCGACTGCCTCTTAGGGTTGTTAGGAGGACCCCCGTAAAATAATATCTTTGCTATAAGGGATGATAGCACTTTACTGTTTGTTTGTTTGTTTTTAATAAAGATGATTTTTTTTTTAGAGTGGTTTTAGGTTCACAACAAAACTGAGAGGGAGGTATAGAGGTTTCCTGTATACCCTTTGCCCCTGCACATGTATTGCCTCCTCCATTTATCAACAGTTCCCACCAGAGTGGTACGTTTGTTACAGTTGGTGAAGCTACATTGACACATTGTAATCAGAAATCCATAGTTTACTTTAGGATTGACTCTTTAGGTTGTACATTCTGTGAGTTTGGACAAATGTATAATGATACGTATGTATAATTATAAAACCATGAAGAATATATTCACTGCACCCCTCCCCTCCATATCCTCTGTGTCTTTTCATCCCTTCTCCCCAGCTTCCAACCCTGAACTATTCCTAATCTTTTTACTGTCTCCATAGTTTTTTGTTTTCCAAATGGCATATTAGTTGGAATTATACAGTTATGTAGCCTTCTCAGATTGACTTTGTTTACTTTCAGGTTCCCCCCATGTCTTTTCATGACTTGATAGCTCATTCCATTTTGGTACTGAATAATATTTCATCATCTGAAAGTACCAAAGTTTACTTATCTATTCACCCACTGAAGGACATTCTGGTTGCTTCCTAGTTTTGGCAATTATAAATAAAGCTATTCTGAACATCCAGATAATCACGATGGTGTGATCACTCACCTAGAGCCAGACATCCTGGAATGTGAAGTCAAGTGGGCCTTAGGAAGCATCACTGTGAACAAAGCTAGTGGAGGTGATGGAATTCCAGTTGAGCTATTTCAAATCCTGAAAGATGATGCTATGAAAGTGCTGCACTCAATATACCAGCAAATTTGGAAAACTCAGCAGTGGCCACAGAACTGGAAAAGGTCAGTTTTTATTCCAATCCCAAAGAAAGGCAATGCCAAAGAATGCTCAAACTACCGCACAATCACACTCATCTCATACGCTAGTAAAGTAATTTTCAAAATTTTGCAAGCCAGGCTTCAGCAATATGTGAACCGTGAACTTCCAGATGTTCAAGCTGGTTTTCGAAAAGGCAGAGGAACCAGAGATCAAATTGCCAACATCCACTGAATCATCGAGAAAGCAAGAGAGTTCCAGAAAAACATCTATTTCTGCTTTATTGACTATGCCAAAGCCTTCGACTGTGTGGATCACAATAAACTGTGGAAAATTCTTCAACAGATGAGACTACCAGACCACCTGACCTGCCTCCTGAGAAATCTATATGCAGGTCAGGAAGCACCAGTTAGAACTGGACATGGAACAACAGACTGGTTCCAAATAGGAAAAGGAGTACATCAAGGCTGTATATTGTCACCCTGCTTATTTAACTTATATGCAGAGTACATCATGAGAAATGCTGGACTGGATGAAGCACCAGCTGGAATCAAGATTGCTGGGAGAAATATCAATAACCTCAGATATGTAGATGACACCACCCTTATGGCAGAAAGTGAAGAACTAAAGAGCCTCTTGATGAAAGTGAAAGAGGAGAGTGAAGAAGTTGACTTAAAGCTCAACATTCAGAAAACTAAGATCATGGCATCTGGTTCCAACACATCATGGCAAATAAATGGGGAAACAGTGGAAACAGTGTCTGACTTAATTTTTCTGGGCTCCAAAATCACTGCAGATGGTGATTGCAGCCATGGAATGAAAAGATGCTTACTCCTTGGAAGGAAAGTTATGACAAACCTACAGCATATTAGAAAGCAGAGACATTACTTTGCCAACAAAGGTCCATCTAGTCAAGGCTATGGTTTTTCCAGTGGTCATGTATGGATATGAGAGTTGGACTATAAAGAAAGTTGGACTACGAGTGCCGAAAAATTGATGCTTTTGAACTGTGGTGTTGGAGAAGACTCTTGAGAGTCCCTTGGACCACAAGGAGATCCAACCAGTCCATCCTAAAGGAGATCAGTCCTTGGGTGTTCATTGGAAGGACTGATGATGCAGAAGCTGAAACTCCAATACTTTGGCCACCTGATGCGAAGAGCTGACTCACTGGAAAAGACCCTGATACTGGGAAAGATTGAGGGCAGGAGGAGAAGGGGACGACAGAGGATGAGATGGTTGGATGGCATCACTGACTTGATGGACATGGGTTTGGGTGAACTATGGGAGTTGATGATGGACAGGGATGCCTGGCGTCCTGCGGTTCGTGGGGTCGCAAAGAGTTGGACACGACCACGCGACTGAACTGAACTGAACATCTATGTGCAGGTTTTTGTGTAGCCATTAGTTTTCAACTAGTAGCTAGTTGTACTAGTTGTACTAGCTTCAACTAGTACTTTATTG
The DNA here is from genome assembly GCF_019320065.1 of Cervus canadensis. Taxonomy (NCBI): domain Eukaryota; kingdom Metazoa; phylum Chordata; class Mammalia; order Artiodactyla; family Cervidae; genus Cervus; species Cervus canadensis. The sequence goes on from NC_057391.1 coordinate 72,492,408, forward strand.
AGCATTTATTTATTTTAGCCAGACACTGTACTATATTTTATATGCAAAATATCATTTAATTCTTGTTGTTTAGTCACCAAGTCATATGCAACTCTTTTGTGACCTCATGGACTACAGCACTCCAGAGTTATATACGTATAATAGATTGTGCAGAATTTACAGCCCATAGTAATATATGTCCAATAACTGATTGCTATTATTTTATCTCTGTGTTAGTTGTAAGCATGTAGTTCATATAGAAATTGAGGCTGTTAAGATGAGACTGACGGTGGGCATTCTGATCAGACCTCAAAGACTTATTAAGAAGTTGACAGTGGATTGAAGGTGAAGTGTACAGTAAATTGTAGTTCAAGGATAATCCAGTTGATAATCATTTAGGAAGCCTGTTAAAATGTAGAGTTTGGGGTTCATCTTCAGAAACTCAGACTTTATGAATCATAATCTCTGGCCATGGAGCTCAGATTCTGTAATTTTGCAAGATTAATTAAGTAATTCTGATTCACTATGAAGTTTGAGAATATTTTTAATTTATTCTTCCTGATGATTAAAAAATCATTCTAGTGATTTTAAATAGTTGTGTTTCTTTGATATAATAAGCTTTCTATTTTATTGGTGATGGAGCTGGTAAACTTTTTCCATTAAAATTTTTCCATGTTATGAGGGTAGGAAGGTAGTAATATTTGTTCATTCAACTATTTTTTAGTAAATATCACTTCTTTGATGTGTATTTTAATTTTTTTTATAAATATTGTATATTTTATTATTCAAATAATATAGTCTTTTTTAATAGGATGAGAACATAAGGCATACTTTTATGCCTATTATGAAGATAGGTAGAGATGCGTACTATTATGAAGAACATACTATTATGAAGATAGGTAGAGACACAAAGAGAGTGTTTTCTGGTACTAACTAGAAAGGAAAAAATAGCTATAAATAATTTATATAACTAACATGAATGATTAAAATCTGATGGAAATTTTCAAGGAGTTTTGGTATGGGTTACTTTATTAGTCATGTTAGTTAGTGACAGAGTCATATCAGGAATGCTCAGCTTCTGTTGTTTTTTGACGGTTGCTTTCTCTCCTAAGAACACTCTTCTTTTGGGTTTTGTCTGTGTTGGCTTCCTGGGAAGTCTTATTCCAGATCCACAGTTTGGGAAATCAGAATTCACCACTAAAGTGCTTCACATGCACCTCAGCTTTCTTAGATTCTTCAGGTAAAACCTTACCCAAAGGAACCAATGAGTTCAAGTCATAATTTTAAACTTAGGTCTTTAGAAGACTCCATTTCAGTTAGTCTTTGCATTTGTATTTTTAGCCCCCAAATCTTTCTGGCTCCAGCATCCACTTTAATAACTCTATGGGGTAAGCAGTGCTGTTTTTAATATCTGTAGTTTTGTTCTTTCTCAGAAACTAGGTCAACCGGGCTTTGTCAAATGAAGATGGTACACTGTATTTTTTAGGAGTATCGTTGGACTGAATGAAGCTAAAACATAGACATTGTTGCTCTGCTTTAAATACTCATAGGATATAATTTTGCTTATTTTAAGCTCAGTCTATTTGCCAGTACAATAATATATTTGTCTCTGGAAACATTGGCTTTTCTATTGTGCTGTTTAGAATTCACATGAATTATTAAAACTTTCTAGTAGGTCTTTTATTGATAGCCTTTTATCTGACCTCTTCTTTAAAATTGTCTTCAGCATTTTCAAAAGAATCATCTGTGTCTTTCTGGGGCTGAAGATTTTGCTTCTGTAATGACAGAAGCAGAGAGTGAACTTTTTGGAAGTTAGTAGTCGTGGGGTACAGAAGAAGAGAAAAATCAGACTAAATTATACATCATGCCATTTCATTGTAAAAAAAAATCATAACCTTTTGTCCTTTTCAGAGGGTGATGGTGGTGGTCATAGGAAGAGTATAGAGTGAATTAAGGAGACATCAAGGAAAATATGTCTCCTAACATAGGGCTTTATTATTTCCCAAAGGTAGATAGTAAAGTGGTTCTTTCCAGAAATTGTTCATTCATAGGAACCCTATCTGCAGTATTGGTATATTTATCATTCACCTTAGAATATTGACAATTGATGTTATAGGTAATCTGAGTTACTGCTTTTGTGTCATATTCCTTTCTGTTTTAAGTGTGGGCTACAGACCCTTAACAGGGTTGATATGATTATATTACTGTTGTAACAATTTTTCTTTTTAAACCAGAGTAAAGCACACTGATTTTTTCCTTCTTTCTTATAGTATTTTTATTTCCAATAAGTACATTTCCTTCTGAATTATTTCAACATGTTTTGGTCAGTTCAGTTCAGTCGTTCAGATGTGTCTGACTCTGCAACCCCATGGACTGCAGAACGTCAGGCGACCCTGTCTTTTACCAACTCCTGGAGCTTGTTCAAACTCATGTCCGTTGAGTCAGTGATGCCATCTAGCCATCTCATCCTCTGTTGTCCCCTTCTTCTGCCTTCAATCTTTCCCAGCATCAGGGTCTTTTCCAATGAGTCAGTTCTTCACATTAGGCAACCAAAGTACTGGAGCTTCAGCATCAGTCTTTTCAATGAATATTCAGGACTGATTTCCTTTAGAATGCACTGGTTGGATCTCCTTGCAGTCCAAGGGACTCTCAAAAGTCTTCTCCAACACCACAGTTCAAAAGCATCAATTCTTTGGCCTTCTTTATGGTCCTACTCTCACAGCCATGCCTGACTACTGGAAAAAACCATAGCCTTGACTATACAGACCTTTGTTGGCAAAGTAATGTTTCTGCTTTTAAATACGTTGTCTAAGTTGGTCATACCTTTTTTTCCAAGGAGCCAGCATCTTTTAATTTCATGGCTGCCGTCACTGTCCACAATGATTCTGGAGCCCAAGAAAATAAAGTCTGTCACTGTTTCCATTTTTTCCCCATCTATTTGCCATGAAGTGATGGGACCAGATGCCATGATCTTAGTTTTTGAACGCTCAGTTTTAAGCCAGCTCTGGATGTAGCTAGTCTTTAGATCATATCTTGAGTATTAAAGTCATAGAATGTCCCACTAGTGGTTCCAAATCCCTTTGTCAGTACATTATAAACACTTGGATGTGTGTTGTTGTTGTTGTTTTTTTTTAACATGCCTAGACTCTACCTCAGACCAGTTAAGTCAGATGTCTGGCTGTAGTGTTCTGGACATTTATCATCATCATTGTTTTTTAAAGAATAATCTAAGTCATTCTCATATGGATAGCATTAAGAGCTGCTACTTTATTAACGTGAAGGAAATCATTAAGCTAGGTAACTCCATTTTATGTCTTCATTTACTATTATCTTCCATCATTTTAAGGATCTGAAGGATAATCAAGTGTAAACTGGTCAGAACTCTTTAACTGGGAGGCAGCTAATAATGTTGGCTTGAAGTTTTCTTCACAATATACTGGACTGAAAAGTTTGACTCCTTGAGCCCTTCTTCATGACTTTTATTTCCTAGTGCTCTCATAAGTTTTGTGATCTTCTATGGATTCTCTCTAATTTCTCAACAGCTTCTTGAAAGTATAGTAATCCAAACTCAATATAAAATTAACAAAACTGAACAGTGGCAGAGGCAGTATAATAAAGTTTCTTCTACTTCTTAAATTCTGTGATTTTTATTAAAGTGGAAAACATTTTTGTTTTAGACTTTCTATTGACCTTTTCTTTATGCTTTGGGGGGTCAAAATGTGTTTTCTACCATGATGTTTGTTTTAGTACATTACTTTCTTAGGTTATGTTCCCTCTTTTTCTTTCTCAGTTGTACTTTTTGCTGCCATTTCCCTTGTACATATTTGGACAGAGTCAGTGCATATTTCTCATGGATTATCATGTTTTGGGAAAGTAGTTTTCCAGATTGATCAAATCATGCTAAAATTTTATTCCATTTACATATCAGTTAGAATCTAGACAGGGAAGCAATCTACACTATATTTCTGCCATAAAATTTAATACGGGGAGTAGGTTATAGAGGTATTAGAGGCTGAGAAGGCCAAAGTGGAATACTGGAGTAACACAGAGACAATAATTGTAGAAAGCATCAGTCATCCAGAGGACAGGGGGATGAAGAAGAGCTTAGAGTAGAGTTTCGGCTCAAAACTTCTAGATGGGGTACTGTCTCACTATTGCTGGTGCTTCTTAGAGTGTCAGAAAAAACTTTTGGCTCTCACCAACTGCTGCTGTTGGGATGGAGGGCTTGTGCTACATCAATGCTGAGTGGAAAAACCAAGCTTCTCCTTATCGACAGCATGAGGAAGCTAGCTGGCAAAAGAGAAAAGTAGTTTCCACAGTTCTATTAATATTATCAGCATTACTGAGCTGAGTGTTAAAGGGTGGATTTGTTGCTGAGAGACCATAGCTGAATAACCAGTATGTATAGCTTTCTCTTCTGGTTATAAGATAGCATAGACTTTTGGTCTCTTGGTCTCCCTCTTAGCGACGGGAACCCTGCATGTTCTTGGTGTCTAGGATTTAAAAGGAAAGGAGTTATTACTATTTTTAAATTAGTTGTGTAGCTAATATGATTTGATAACTGTCATAGCCTTTCTTGGGACCTGAGAATTAATGATTACTCATTACTTTGACTTAGAAGGGGTTTCTGTATTTCAAGATCCCTTAATCAAAATATAAAAATTGTAGGAGTAGTGATAAACCAGAGATTAAAATTGATTGCTTATTGGCTAAACTGTGGTCTATAGTGGGAACCAATCTTTAAACAGAGGAATTGTACTTTCTCTCTCATTCTAATCTTCTTCCAGCAGAGCTTCTCAAATTGTAATATGTATACGAATTATTTGGAGATCTTGTTAAAATGCAGATTCTGATCCAATATGTCATTGGTTAGGGCCTGAGATTCTGAATTTCTAACAAACTCCCAGTGGAGCCTGAAGCTACTGGTCCTTGGACCAGACTTTTTTTCTGTCTTCCCTTCCCTGGTGGCTCAGCTGGTAAAGAATCCACCTGCAATGTGGGAGACCTGGGTTCGATCCCTGGGTTGGGAAGATCCCCTGGAGAAGGGAGTGGCTACCCACCCCAGTATTCTGGCCTGGAGTATTCCCTGGACTTACAGTCCATTGGGTTGTAGAGTCAGACATGATGGAGTGACTTTCATTTTCACTGCGTTGAGAACCGTTGATCTGGCTTGGATCCACTGTTGGACCTGGTTTTGGGTGGTTGAATGGTGAGTGGATCATGAAGTAGAATTTCATTCAAGCCTGTTTTCCAGAGATGTTTTGAGCAATTTTACTAGAGGTCTTTATCACTGTTTCTTTCCAAGTGGGCGTAGAAGGGCAGTGCCTCCAAGTAGGTTGACTTTTCTTCCATAATTTTGTTGCTCCTCTAGATGTAGAATCGTGCCTATCACTTGTAGTTTTCCTGGAATTTCTGAGGCTTTTCAGTAACTGTGTACATGTTTAAGGGAAACTAAACTAATGGGAGACAGGAGAGGAGGACAGTTAGAAAATTCATGTATCAGATAGCTTGTGTTCTTTAAAGCCATTATTCTTGATTAAATATAGGGCTATCTATGCATTTAAAAATTTTGGTTTCAATTTCACACTAAACGCATTTTCCCACTTTTGACACTTTGGTATACTTAAAGTATAAGGTCTTCCTTGAGCCAAATAAATAGTAGTCTATCTTAATTGAACTTTGCATACAGCCCAAATTTATGAAGTTGTTAATTGCTCTTTATATTTGAATTTTACTTTACCAAGGCATACCTGATTACCTGAATTAAAAGTTAATCTTTTACTCAGTTGCTAACTGTCAAGCAACTCTCCCTGCTTTCATTATCCCTATTACCCCCAATTCCTGAATTTTTGTTTTTGTCTTTACAGACCTAGACTTTTTTTAAGACCCTAGGTTGTTTCTTCTTGTCTATTGGTGCTTTATATTTATATGAATGTTACTCTCAAAATTTTTAAATTCAGGCCATAGGTAATATAATTCAGGGCACAGAATTGAAATACTTGGCAGCTCTATGAGTTGAGGTGAAAGAGTTAAAATGAAAGTTAAGGATCCAGGGGACCCCTACGGAAATGAAGGGTAAAAACATGCTCAATTTTAGGATCCTAAACAAAGCATTTTGATTGGCATATAGAGACCCTTGCATGCACACAGACGTCCATATTTGAATATTTATAGAAGATAATCTGTCAAAATTACTGTTATTTTAATTTGCCAAGCTTGGCTGATTGCTGCAGTTGAATGTTAGTTGAATTCTAGATGAGGAACTGTAAATATGATCTGGTCTAGAACATACTTTTTGTCCTTGAAGCTGTCTGAATATTACCCTCTTTTTTTTTTTTGAATAGTGGGGCCTTTTTGTGTTAGCTGAACTTTCATGTTTTCCTTTTTTGGGAAAAAAGTAGGGTGATAACAGTAAATATTGAAAAAAAAATTTTTTTTCTTTTTAGTTAAAAAAGCTATTTACATTTAGTGATCAGTGATTATTTAAATAGTTTTCAACTATTTGTCTAATCTTTGCTCAAAGAAACTTTCCCTGGAGAGTTCAAACCTAGGGACATATGTCTCTTCAAGGCTTGAGGTTTTGTGTGACATAAGTTTCTTCTTAATAAAGAAATGTATAATTGTAGATAATTAATGTTACCCCTTTCTTTTGTCTCATTTTAAACAGTTGATAATTATAGTGACCTAGTTTCAAGCAGTAATATCTTCCATTGGAAATATGTGATTCCATCAGCTTCTTACGTTCTAGGGGAAAAAAGGTAAGCCATTTTTCATACTTAATATTTAGTAATTTTGTAAATAAGTCAAATTTTTCTTTTTTTAAAAAGTTAAAAAACCCTTTTCTCTTTAAGTAGTGTTTTCTCATGCAGAAAACACTGTGTTATTTATTTACATCATATCACTGTTCCTCAAAAGATTCTACTGAATCTACATTATTTCAGCTCTAGAGATAATACGATGACTTTCTAAAAATCATACGACAGCTTTTTGGAGCAGGACTATATTCTGTGCTCTATCTACTGGGCTATCTTGTCCCTTTTACGTAGCTATTCTCACCTGAATTTCTGTTTTTACATGTATAACCACTGACATGACTAGATAGTCTTAATATTTTTGTTTTCTTGCTTTTGATGTTTTCATTTCTTTATCTCTTGTAAACTGACATAATTGGATCTATTTTGTTGGTTATTACTTTCGTTAGAAACTATGTCAAGTACTAAGTCTCAGTTTTACTTAGACATTGACTTTATTTTGGGGCTTCAGGAATGGGGGGGTCTCAGGAATATATTTAACATTCAGCAAATTGAGTGGAGCTTACAGAGCATTCTTTTCTTTTTTTCATAAGCATCTATCTTCATTCTCTTTGGGCAGTTCTTTTTTGTGTAGATTTTCTTTTTTCTAAGAGTGTTTATATTATTGTTCACTTATTACTATGATCTCTTTTCTCAGTTCTTTTTGTGACCATCTCTATTATCATTTCCATTATATTTCTTACCCTAATTCCTCATGATCCTCCTAAGAAAATTATTTGTCCAACTCTGTGGTAATCCTCCAAATGAAGAGTAAGATTCTTAATAATTCCTTAAGATGTTATGCTTGCTTCTAGTTTTGTAGTGGTTCACCATCTGTTTACTGTATAAAGGGCTCAGAAGTATCTGTTGTATCTAATGTATGAGGGATGTGGAAATAATAACAAAATGAAATTTACATTTATGCAAAGGAAAGATGATGCTAATATATTCCCTTGGGTTTGGCCATTCTGATATACTTGTTATGTTTGGAGACTTAATTTGCAACATACTTTCAGATGTTTTAAGGTGAATTAGATATGTTCATGTTATAATCAGCTTGCTTTTGGTTAAGTATGTTAAACTCAAGTTGAATAAAATTTAAGTTAGTAATATAAAAAGTAATGAGCTGTTCTACAATGTGATTTGGAAAAAAATTAGCTGTGCTTCTTGCTATAAGAACAGCAGATAGCACAACTAAGATTTTCTAAGTAAAGTAATTTTGGTAAAGGTTAATTTCACGGCAATAGAAAATGTTGGGAACTGGCATCCAAATGTCAAATTTCACATACAAATCCTAGCTTTATACTGACTTTTCTTTCCCCCCAAGAGGATAAATCTTAAAACTTATAATTTGTTTAGAAGACGCTGTAATGCTGTTTTAGGAATAAGAAACTGGCTTTATTTTTCTATAATTTAAATAATTATATATAATTTATAATAATTATTATATTTAATAATTATTCCATCTTAACAACAAGTAAAATAGTGAACAAACTAAAAAATCAAAACTCTTCTTAGATCCATCAGAGAAGTGAGGTCACAGGGCAAACCACTGCTCTCAAATTGAAGAGACAGGCAGGTAGAAAATGACAGCTTAACAGAAACTGCAAAAGAAACCACTACTGTGTAGGAAAAATCTAAAGTGTGATTGACAAATTACAGGAAGCTCCATGTAGACAAACCTGACTTGAGAACTCCAGGGGGGACCTGGTCGTAGGGAATCCCCACGTTTTCGTGATTTTACTTCTAGGAGCTCTCTCAGGTCCTCACAGTGACTATCTGAGAAAAATCCCCTGGTGCTTCCTCCAGGGGGAGGAGAAAATAACCATTTTGAGATATGCCAAGGCATCTTTCTTTTCTTAACAAGATCTGCTATCAAGAGAAAGTGTTTTACCAGAGCCTAATCTATTAGAGTGTTATCAGACACTAACTGACTTAGAAGAAGGGAAATACCCAACTCTAGCCTTCCATGTTGGAAGGAGAGAAATATCCAATTCTAGCCCCCTGTAGTGGAGAAGGAAACGGCAACCCACTCCAGTACTCTTGCCTAGAAAATCCCATGGACGGAGGAGCCTGGTAGGCTATACAGTCCATGGGGTCGCAAAGAATCGGACACGACTGAGCGACTTCACTTTCACTTTGATGCATTGGAGAAGGAAATGGCGACCCACTCCAGTGTTCTTGCCTGGAGAATCCTGGGGACGGAGGAGCCTGGTGGGCTGCTGTCTATGGGGTCACACAGAGTCAGACACGACTGAAGTGACTTAGCAGCAGCAGCAGCCCCTTGTAGCCATCCTGTTTCACCTAGGAGGGGAGCACAAGACTGAAAAGAACTTGTGAAGTTCACAGCTTGAGGAGCACAGTTCCTCTGAAAGGCTATACCTAGCTTCTGCTCCCGCCATACCTTATGACATTAGTAAATTCCTATTTGCTGTAGTCCTTTTATTCTGTGCATGGTGTCTGACTTTCAGCAAAAAACTACAAGGCAGACCAAAAAGCAAAAAACACAGTTTAAAGAGAGCAAGCATCAGAATCAGACTCAAATTTGCCAGGAATATTGGAATTAGGAAAAAGAGATTTGGGACAACTGTGCTATACAAAAAAGATCTTAATGACCCAGTTAACCACCATGGTCTGATCACCTGCTTAGAGCTGGACATCCTGGAGTGAGAAATCAAGTGGGCCTTAGCACACATCACTACAAACAAAGCTAGTGGAGGTGATGGAATTCCAGGTGAGCTATTTCAAATCCTAAATGATGATGCTGTTAAAGTACTTGCTCTCAGTATGCCAGCAAATTTGGAAAACTCAATAGTGGCCATGGAACTGGAAAAGGTCAGTTTTCATTCTAATCCCAAAGAAGGGCAAGAAGATATAATACCTTAATATGTGTGCACCTAACAACAGGTCATCAAAATTTGTGCTGCAGCAGCCAACAGAATTGCAAAAACAAATTGATCAGTCTATTATTATAGGAGGTGATACTTCAATACTTCTGCCAGAAATGGACAGATATAGCAGAAAATCAGTAAGGACATATTTGAACTCAACAGCAATATCAATCAACTGGATATGGTTGACACTTATCATCCAGCAACAAGAAGGACTACATATTTTTCCCAAGAAGAAAAATAGAATTAAAGAATTCTGAGAAAATTCAGAGTTCTTTTTAGTTTTTGATTAAAAAAAAAAATAGGATTTGCATCCATACATGGTCAAAAAGAAGAAAGACGAGGAACTCATTTTAAAAAATACAACAAGCTGTCACCTGCCTCCCCTCTACTTCTTACATATTTTAGGGCATGAATTTTAAAATTTTGATCTTTTAAAATACAGAAACATTTTTCTTGCCTCAAATTTGGTATAATGATTGAAAGAGTTGTGGGGGTTACTTTTCCAAGCGAAACCTATCTGGCACTTTTTCATTTATTGATATTATGAAGGAATACCTCCTACAACCCCTTGGTTCCATATAGCCAAATTTGAAAACTGAATCCCTCATGACCTGGCCAGTATTTTATAATTATTGACTTTTGCTCCTGAATAAGAGACCTCTAGATATCCAGATTCCTTTGAGTGATACAGCAGGAAGAGCAGAAGAAGATAAGAAAGGCCAGGGGAGAGTTTGTAAAAGGAAGAGAATGTTTATTATTATCATTTATCTGCTGGGTAGACTCATGATGGTGAAACCAAAGGGATTAATAACATAGAATTCTCTAAAGGATATAGATATCTTGTTAAAATGGATTCAGTGAAATTGTTCCCATCCATGTAGAATTAAAAACAAAGCAAAACCAAAAATAAAACACATCAAATGAACTTTTCCCCTTTGGATCACGAGTAGTGGTATGAAGACAAGCTGTACAAACCTTGATTAAGTCAAATCACTTCTTACCTTGTTTCCTCATCTTCAAAATGGAAATAGTGCCTGCCTTACAGAGCACTGGTAAGAATTAATTGAGAAAATGTGTGCACAGTGCCCGGCTCATATTGGGCATGCACCAGGGTTACTTCTCCTCCTAGTTCCTTTTGACATCGGAGGTAATATCTGGACTTCAGTCCTTGAATTCACTAGTTACTTGTCGTGAGATCTTTATAAGATCAAATTATTTTGTCTCTCCGAGCCTTATTTTCCTTTGGTATAAGATCATTAATATCCATGTTATAAAGTTGTAGTTGTAATTCATTTCCTTGTATCATCTAGGAGATTTTCATTGAATCTAAATCTGATGTTAAACTGCTAAAATCTTATATAAATATGTGAGTTTTACTGAATAGATCTTTTGGACACCAAATTCACATTTTTTTTTAAAGGAATATATAGTAGGAGGAATATAATAAGGACAAGTAAATCTCTAGTTTTGTTTTATTTTTCTCAATGGGAGGACTCTATACTAGCTTACTTAATTTTTGCTTAATATAATTCATTGGGAAAGTGGGGAAATTATGGATTGAGGATTTATTTTCACTTGAAATAGCTACTTCTAGAAAGGGTATACCTAGGGCACCAAGTTAGGGAGTCTAAACACTTGAATGTACCTCTTTCTTTGTTTTTGTTCTTTTTATCTTAGGTGACATTATTTTGAAATGAGACTTCAGCATACAGTAATGGTTTTGTGGGCAGATACTAGAAAATGATACTGTATGATATCTTTTATGTGTAATTTAAAAACAATACAAATGAATACACATGCAAAGCAGAAACAAACTCAGGTTTAGGAGCTTCACTGGTGGCTCACTGATCAAGAACCTGCCTGCCAATGCAGGAGATGTGGGTTCGATCCCCTGGAGTAGGAAATGGCAACCCACTCCAGTATTCTTGCCTGGAGAATCCCATGGACAGGGGAGCCTGGCAGGCTACAGTCCATGGGGTTGTAGAGAGTCAGACACGACTTAGCAACTACACAGACTGGAAAATTATTAAATACTGAAAATGTTCTGGCTTGTTAATTACCAAAGAAAGAACTAATAAACTGTTATTAAAATTTAATATTAAACTTTAGTTGATAAATTAAGACTCATAAATGAATCATGTTAAATGAGTTTGAATTAGATCAATATTATTGGTGAATTCAATTGTGTGTTAAATCAATATAAATTCTGTGATATTATCACAGAATAGAAATTGATGTATGTATGGTATATTGTATTGAAGGGTTGCAAATTGATGAACTGGGAAGTTGGTATTTTTAATGATGTTATAAATCCATGAATTTCAGTTAGATTTTCTTGAATATGGATCAGTTTTATAAAAACCAGCAGCAAAATATCATCGCTTTCGTATTCTGTAGCAGTTGTGTCAGCTTTTGCTTACAATCAAATGAATGTAAAATTTAACTTATTTTCTTACATGTTTCCCAAAGTTTAGGAAATGATGTAGCACATAGAGTGTTAATTACTTTTAAGAATTCCCAGTTTATCATTTTATTTGACAATATGTAGCTCCTTAAAGTGAAGTTGCTCAGTCATGCTTGACTCTTTGCAACCCCATGGTCTGTAGCCTGCTAGGCTCCTCTATCCATGGGATGTTCCAGAAAAGAATACTGGAGTGGGTTACCATTTCCTTCTCCAGGGGATCTTCCTGATCCAGGGATTGAACCCTGGTCTCCAGCACTACAGGCAGACTCTTTACCGTCTGAACTACCAGGGAAGCCCGTGTAGCTCCTTATTAAATGCTTATTAACAACCCTGAAAATATCCTACAAAGTAGAGAATAGTCTCTGCATGCAGTCTTTACCTGCAGGAAAAAGAATAGAAGAAAATATAATAAAAACTGAATTGTGAAAGCATTGAGTGCAGACAAGTTTATGCTGACAAAATGGATGTGAATTTATGTGTGAATGTTAAGGACATGTGAATATGTTGATCATAGCAACTGTTAGTATTGTTGTAAAGCAAATGATTTGCAGAGTTAGGTTAAATGCATTATGGGTATGGCTGGGATCAAAATAACATTAACTTATTCAAAGTTTTTTTGTTTTTTAGTATTTTTTAAAAAAATATTTATTCAGCTGCGCTGGGTCTTAGTTGCAGCATGCGTGATCTTTTAGTTGTGACATGCGAAAGCTAGTTGTGGCACTTCAGTTGTGAGGGCTTCAGCTGCAACATGGCATCTCTTAGTTGTAACATGTGGGACCTTGTTCCTTGACCAGGAATCAAACCTCAGCCCCAGTGCACTGGAGCTTGGAGTCTTAGCCACTGCACCACCAGGGAAGTCCCAGCATTGTGTTTGTTTTTTTAAGAAGCCAGATACTTTTGTATAATACTGGCTAATTTAATTACTTTTCTGGTAATAATTTAATGTTAAGAACAATTAGATTTCTGTGATTGTACATTTATAAGATATTATTTGGACAAGTCATTTATAAAATAATATGATTCATATACTTTTATATTGTGGTAAAATATGTATAACAAGAGTCACCATTTAACCATTTAAAGTGTATAATTCAGTAGTGTTAAGTATGTTCACATTGTTGTGCAGCCATCACCACTGTCCATCTCTAGAACTTTATCATCATTCTAAATAAAACTATGCACATTGAACATTAACTCCCCATTCTTCCTGACTTTAAGCGCCTGTCACATGGAGTTGATATCCAAAATATATAAAGAGCTCATAAAACTCAACATCAGAAAAACAAACAGCCCTGTTAAAAAATGGGCAGATGATCTGAACAGATGCTCAGTATTGTAATTATCAGAGAAATGCAAATCAAAGCCTCACTGAGATGTTACCTCAAGCTTATCAGAATGGCAATCATCAAAAAGAACAGAAATAAATAATTGGCAAGGATGTGGAGAAAAGGGTACCCTTGTACATTGTTGACAAGAGTGTAAATTGGTGCAGCCATTGTGGAAAAGAGTATAGTAGTTTCTCAGTTTCTCAAAAAACTAGAAATAGAACTACTATATGACTCAGAAATTCCACTCCTGGGTATATATCTGAAAAATCGAAAACACTAATTTGGAAACAATACGTGCATGGCAATGTTCTTAGCAGCATTATTTATAATTGCCAAGATATAGAAGCAGCCTAAGTGTCCATCAACAGAAGAATGGATCAAGAAGATATGGTATGTTCACAGACACATACCCACACATACAAGAATGCTACTCAGCCATAAAAAAGAATGAAATTTTGCCATTTGCAAGAACATGGATGGAGTTGGAGGATATTATGATAAGTGAAATAAATCAGACAGAGAAAGACAAACACTGGATTTATCACTTATATTTGGAGTCTAAAAAATAAAACAAATTAGTGAATATAACAAAAAGAAACAGACTCATAAATACAGAGAGCAAACTAGTAGTTACTAGTGGGAGAAGGATGGTGTGGGGAAGGAACAATATAGGGTCTAGGGGATTAAGAGGTACAACCTACTATGTATAAAATAAATAAGCTATAAGGATATATTGAATAGCACAGGGACTATAACTGATATTTTATAATAACTATAAATGAATTATATAGCCTTTAAAAAATGTATCACTATGTTACACACCTGACACTTACATAATATTGTACATATTTAGTAGAAAATATCAAAATAATGAAAAGCAGAAAAACAAAGAATTCACATTCTCCCTAACACTCAGGCCCTTTAACCACTATTCTGTCTCTCAATTTGGCTACTCTCGGTTTCTTATGTGAGTTGAATTATACAGTATTTTCCCTTTTGTAATTGACTTCTTTTACTTAGCGTAGTGTCTTCAGGGTTCATCCGTGTTGTCCCATGTATCAGAATTTCAGTCTTTTTAAGACTAATATTTCTTTATGCATATGCCACATTTTGTTTATCCATTTATCTGTCAATAAATGTTTGGATTGTTTCTACCTTTTGGCAGTTGTGAATAATGCTGCTGTGAACACTGAGGTGCAAATATTTGTTCAGTGGTGGTCATGTGTATTTTTAATATATATTTTAACATTTAAAGATATTTGAGGTAATAAAATTCTATTTGAATGGACTGCATAAATATCTGTGTTTTCACTGATATCAGTGGTTGTTTATTGAATACCCATCATGTATTCCAGTCCCCGGGGGGACAGACCACAAAGGGTCCCTGGCCAGTTAGGAACTGGGCCACACAGCAGGAGGTGAGGTGTGCAAAGGAGTGAAGTGTAATCAGTGTTTACAGTCACTTCCCATTGTTCACATTACCACCTGAGCTTTGCTTCCTGTCAGATTAGCAGCAGCATTAGATTCTCACAGATTCTCATATATCACAATGTAGTGATGATAATACAAATAAGTGCACAGTAAATGTAATGCACTTGAATCATCTTGAAACCACCCCCACCCACATTTGTGGAAAAACTGTTTTCCACAAAACTGGTTCCTAGTGCTAAAATGGTTGAGGACTACTGTTCTAAGGGATATAAAGAGAATATTTATTGAATACTTACTTACTGTGAATAGGGACATTCACATGTTACTGTTTTTGAAGAACTTGCAATCTAATAAGAATGATAGGATGTGTGTATGAAAACAGAACAACCTGGTAGCATATAGTTTTTAAAGCTGAAGAGACGTTCACAATCTGATCCAAACGTGCATCTTCTCATGCTAAGATTTTTGCATGTCATCCTAATCAGTTAAGAGGCAAAATACATGACCATAACAACAAGCATATTCCATTCAAGTGTATGTATTTAACATTCAAGCATAAATATTGGCGTGATCAATCATGACACTCTGCAAACAGTCTTCTGCAATAACAACATCCTTAGAATGGCTTATATTCTTTTATCCAAACTCCTACCTTAACTCTGACTTAATCTCCTATCTCCACCTCCACCTTGAGTTGTATAACTTTTTGTTGTGGATATGTTTATTATGCATGTAAACTGACTTAAGTGTAGGTGAGTAAAAGGTGAAATGATGAACTCTGTATGTGTTTCAAGTTTCTTTCCAGGCTTAAATGATTCTAATTTTATCCCTACAGTACCTGGATTTCCAGATGAAGGAAAACAGAATAATCAAGTCTAGAGGTTTCTCAACAGATCTATTTCATAATAATTTAAAAGGCAAACATTTGATTGGAATAAAAACATTTTGGTGTGCTTTGGTGTTTCAGTGATATTTCCCCTCTCTCAAACTATTTTTTTCTGGAAAAACAAAATTAATCCTTTGTGAATTCAGTCATAATTTTCCAGTTTAGTTGTATTTTTAAGGTTTTTCTGGATGCGCCAGCTGGACCTTTTAGATGCCACTCTCTTTTTCCTATTTCCTAACATTTCTAACCGAAATGTTAGAAAGACCAAAGGAAGACATACAACCAGTTGTTAGATTCACATTTCCTTTGTATGATGTTTTGAAGTTCAGAAAAGGAACTTTGAAAAATTTAAACACAGCTGAGCAGAGTTTCCAAGAGGCAATACTGTAATACTACTTCTTTCTCCATATTTATTTTCTTGACTTAGTACTGAGCCTGAATTCTGAGTGGTGAAGACATTTATAGACTCATTACTCTGTAGGGTGAAAAAAAAGGAAAAAGCTAATTTCAAAGTTAAAACTTAGAAAAAAGGAGATAATTGTAGAAGTGAGGAAGGATGAATGAACAAGGATGATCATCCATTCATTCAGCACACATATGAAAGTCTACTATGTACTAGGCACACCACTAAACACTGGAAATAAAGCAATGAATAAAATAGGATCAGTACCACTCCTGGAACTTCGATTGCTGGTAAGAGTGAGTAGAACACAATAGGCTCTTAAAAATAACTTGAATAAATGAATGTCTTGAATAAATAAATATATTATGGAGAAGAATTTGGGGGTAAAGGATATTTTAGTGAAAAAGTATGAAGTGTCCTGTGCATTGTATTTGAGATACTTCATTTAAAAAATGGAAACAAATAAAATACTTATTAATGGGGAAAATGAGTTATGGTAATACATAGAATGTATATAATATGTATATAATACATAGAATGTAATACATTGGAGCTCTTAAA
Source organism: Cervus canadensis (assembly GCF_019320065.1). Lineage (NCBI taxonomy): Eukaryota > Metazoa > Chordata > Mammalia > Artiodactyla > Cervidae > Cervus > Cervus canadensis. The sequence goes on from NC_057391.1 coordinate 72,509,145, forward strand.
AATAATGACATACATTGAAGTATGTTGGGTAAAATAAAAGATGTTCTTTACCTAATGTCAAATTAAGCAAAGTAGGCTATAGAATAGGATGTATGGAATGATTCTTTTGAGATTATTTACATTTATGTAAAATGTCTTGAGAGATAGTGGAGACTTTGGAATCAAACATTTCTGGGTTCCATAAAAGCATACTTCCTAAAAGTTATTTGTTAACATGTGTCAGAGTTTTATCTCACTAATGAGGGAACAATCAGGAAGACCAAAGAACTGCTTATAAGAGTTTTTGAGCATCAGAAATTCTTGTATTCATTAGGAAAGGGATGCCAAGATAAAGTTGCTTCACAGAAGTCTCATCAACTTTCTGAAGGAAAATGAAGCCGTATCACCTTGGAAACTTGGAATGTAAAGCAATGAGTTCAATTTAAATATCATCATGGTCTTTATCATCATCTCCAGTATCATTAAATGTATCAGTTTCATTGATTTTAGCATGGTTTGGAAGCTTGCTGTATGCCTTCAGAGTTATAGCTTTATCTACATTGCATTTTAAAATTATATCAGCTTTGTTACCTTGTTAGTCTGGAAGACCAACCAATAAAATATCTGAGATACTTATTTAAACTATTTTTCTCAACTTTCTTTTGTTGCAGCATAGCCTCTTTACATACCAAAACACATTGCTTCTACTCATTCATTTCCCAACATTTTGATTTCCTGAGTATACTCTTCTTCATTCATGCTCCTCATATTCCAACTTTTTTTTTCATTGTCTTTCTTACCCTTGCATCTGTTTAGCCTCCTTTACCTTATTCTTGGGCATGGCAGTGCCTCTCAGCATCTCAGGTTCGTTTCTTGTGGCAGTGGTGGCTGCTCCTTTGAGTGGCACACGGGACAAAGTGGCATATAGTACAGATGGAACCACATATGTGGGCGAGTTTTGACTGAATTTTTCTAAGATATACTTAGCATCAAAATTCTTTCCTTCCTTCTCTTTCTGTGTGTGTTAATATTTTTAAGGTTTTTTAAAAAATTTTTTAGGGGAGTGGGGAGGGCAGGTATAATGTTATCTTTACTCTTAGCTTTCTTAGCCTCATTACTAAGGTGAACCTCTCTTCTTGGGTCTATATTAAATGTCCCAAGGATTCCGTGAGGACTTTTTATCTTGCTTGTGAGAACTTGGATGATTCCTGGCCCTGTGTAAGCCCTGGGAATTATCTCCCTTTTGTTATCTGGTAATTTTTCTTGCCCGGAAGTTGTTTTTGTTCAACCATCTCATTTTATGCATATGCAAAATTGGTATTCAGATAAAATTTAAGTAGATCTTTTCCCCCCTTCTTAAATAGGCCTTTGTGTTGCTTTCAGTTCAGGACTGTAGCTGGTCAGGCTTCTCTGTCCATGGGATTCTCCAGGCAAGAATAGTGGAGTGGGTTTCCATTCCCTTCTCCAGAGGATCTTCCTGACCCAGGGACTGAACCCAGGTCTCCTGCATTGCAGGCAGATTCTTTACTGTCTGAGCCACCAGCGAGGCCCCAGTTGCTTACATATGGAAGTTAATTCTGGATTCTATTACTCCCTCATGGGTGAAAGTAGAGAATTCTTAACACTTTTAAATTGGAGAATGATATTCTTAGTGAGTGATATATCCTGCTCAAATTGTTTTCAAATACTATTATGTGCAAAAATTCATTTTTAAAAGTGCTGCCTAAATTAAATTTATCTTAGTAACAACATTTCTTCTACACATAGCTGTAAATAAAATCTGCTTTGGCTGCTTTTCTTCTAATATTAGTTACCAGTCAACTGATGCATTAAATTAAAGTTGGTATAACCCTAATGATTTATAATAGCTGATACTGTTTGGTACTGCTTTGCCTCACTTAAGAGCACTGGCTGTTTTATGGTACTTCTTTTCTTTTAAACATGATTCAATATAGCTAAAAGAACAAAAACAAAAGCAGTAACTGTAACATAACTCTTACTTAATATAGAAACTTTTTACTAATAAAAAGTCTGTTTTATATCCCATCTATTGAGATACAGTGGAAAAGTATAAATTTAGTACTAATTATTTCTTTGAAATTCTTTCAGTTAGTTTAAAAGTGCTGGTAAGTGGTAGTTAATTGAGAATGTCTCATTAAGTTTGTAATTAAGAAAGTAAAGGATGCCCACCTCCCAGAATATTGGAAATAAAAGCAAAAATAAACAAATGGGGACCTAATTAAACTTAAAAGCTTTTGCACAACAAAGGAAACTATAAGCAAGGTAAAAAGACAGCCTTCAGATTGGGGGAAAATAATAGCAAACAAGCAACAGACAAAGGATTAATCTCAAAAATATACAAGCAACTCCTTCAGCTCAATTCCAGAAAAATAAATGACCCAATCAAAAAATGGGCCAAAGAACTAAACAGACATTTCTCCAAAGAAGACATACAGATGGCTAACAAACACATGAAAAGATGCTCAACATCACTCATCATCAGAGAAATGCAAATCAAAACCACAATGAGGTACCATTACACGCCAGTCAGGATGGCTGCTATCCAAAAGTCTACAAGCAATAAATGCTGGAGAGGGTGTGGAGAAAAGGGAACCCTCTTACACTGTTGGTGGGAATGCAAACTAGTACAGCCGTTATGGAGACAGTGTGGAGATTTCTTAAAAAAACTGGAAATAGAACTGCCATATGACCCAGCAATCCCACTTCTGGGCATACACACCGAGGAAACCAGATCTGAAAGAGACACGTGCACCCCAATGTTCATCGCAGCACTGTTTATAATAGCCAGGACATGGAAGCAACCTAGATGCCCATCAGCAGATGAATGGATAAGGAAGCTGTGGTACATATACACCATGGAATATTACTCAGCCATTAAAAAGAATTCATTTGAATCAGTTCTAATGAGATGGATGAAACTGGAGCCCATTATACAGAGTGAAGTAAGCCAGAAAGATAAAGACAATACAGTATACTAACACATATATATGGAATTTAGAAAGATGGTAACGATAACCCTATATGCAAAACAGAAAAAGAGACACAGATGTACAGAACAGACTTTTGGACTCTGTGGGAGAAGGCGAGGGTGGGATGTTTCTAGAGAACAGCATCAAAACATGTATATTATCTAGGGTGAAACAGATCACCAGCCCAGGTTGGATGCATGAGACAAGTGCTTTGGCCTGGTGCACTGGGAAGACCCAGAGGGACTGGGTGGAGAGGGAGGTGGGAGAGGGGATCGGGATGGGGAACACATGTAAATCCATGGCTGATTCATGTCAGTGTATGGCAAAAACCACTACAATATTGTAAAGTAATTAGCCTCCAACTAATAAATGAAAAAAAAAAAAGTAAAGGATGTATTTGGTGAAGAATAATACAGATTTTGTTGTTGTTTTTGTTTGTTTTAAGGATCTGAGATACTCATGAAAGAGTTAACAACTGTCATGGTTATGCTTGATTCAGTTGGCAACATGAACTTCATTCTTTATCATTAATGTTTCAGTTACCATACTAGGTACAAGGTGCCCTATCTAGTAGTCATTTTGTGTCTATTATGTCCTTAGAAGAGAGACTCGAAATTCTTAGGGTAATGTTTGAAAATGAGTCAGTAGTAGCATTGTGATTTGAATGTCCTATGCTGAGGCTTAAGGAAGATATTTTTGTCTCTAGCATCAGAATTACATATAAGTAAATCTTTAAAAAAATCCTAAAGAAATTTATAGCCTTAATTTACATGTCTCTCAAGGGATGAGGGTTAGGATTATAATTATAGATGAGAGAACTATAAAGGCACTAATTCTAACAGATGGTAGCAAAATGTCCAAATTTTTGTTACTTTTGTTATTTCTTAAAAACTGATTTCTAATACCTTTAAAATTACTGTTTTTAGATACAGCCATTGAGTTTGGTATAGCAATAGACTGTTTACTCTTTAATTTTTTTGATAGCAGATACAAAATCCAGACATCTAATTATTCAGAATCTTTTAGACACTAATGGCTGTTTACTTGTGAGAAAATTTAAACTGGTATGTGATAGTCACTAGATCCATCTGCCGAAGTGGCTTTAGATTTTGATCTGTTATTACTAAAAGCGATGGGTCTTACCATAGAGTGACCTAGGCCACATGGATGCACTGTGTTTCTTCCCCTGAGATCGCTTACTAGTGAAGTTCATGGATTCGGTTTGTTACTTTGGTTGGATGTTCCCTTGTCACTTCGCTACTAAAGTGTAATAATCCCTCAACACAAATGGTTTTGGTTAGCCAAGCCTTTTTGCTATGATTCATTTGGAGTTGAGAACAGGGACTCTGTAGTGAAATAGATCTGACTATGAATCTCTGCTCCTCCTGGTTTTGTGACCTTAGGTGAATTACTTAACCTCAGCTGATGCATTTGATATTAGTATAGTTTACTAGTTTAAATGTGTGAGCTCTAGAGCTAGTTTGTGGGGATTTGAATCCTGGTTGTGCTGCGTATAAGCTGGGTGACTTCAGACATGTTTCTAACTTTCTGCCTCCTCTTTCCTGTCTGTAAATTAGAGATAAGAATAGTACTTATCTGTAAACACTCTGAGCTTTTTGAACCTAGCTGGAATGTAATAAGCACTCAATACATGTATACTAGTATTATCTATATAAAAATGAGGACAGAAATAACATAAGAAGGGTGTTATGAGGCCTGAATGGTAAAATAAATAAAGCACTTCACACTGGGACTTAGTAATGTTTAGTAAATGATGGTACTATAAGGAGACTGGGGCTTCCTGGATGGCAATAGTGCTAAAGAACCCACCTGCCAGTGTAGGCAGCATGAGACCTGGGTTTGAATCCTGGGTTAGGAAGATCCCCTGGAGGAGGGCATGGCAACCCACTCCAGTATTCTTCCCTGTAGAATCCCTTGGACAGAGGAGCCTGGCCAGCTATGGTCCATAGGGTTGCACAGAGATGGACATGACTGAAGTGATTCAGCATGCATGCATATAAGGAAATTAATATTATGATGCAGCAGATACATCTGTGGAGTAAACATAGATCCAGGATTTGTAATTAAAGAGACCACACTGGAACTCCATTGCTAATTGGTTAGGACAACAATGAGTTCCAGCATTCTGTTAGGTCATTTGTACAGAACAAATCAACTTTTCTATCCCAACTGGTGCACAGATGGGGCAGATGAAAAAATCCTATCCAGTGCTGGGCTGGATGAAGCACAAGCTGGAATCAAGATTGCCGGGAGAAATATCAATAACCTCAGATATGCAGATGACAGCACCTTTATGGCAGAAAGCAAAGAGGAACTAAAGAACCTCTTGATGAAGGTGAAACAGGAGAATGAAAAAGTGGCTTAAAGCTCAACATTAAAAAAATTAAGATCATGGCATCCAGTCCCATCACTCCATGGCGAATAGATGGGGCAAAAATGGAACCAATGACAGACTTTATTTTCTTGGGCTCCAGAATCACTGCAGATGGTGACTGCAGCCATGAAATTAAAAGATACTTGCTTCTTGGAAGGAAAGCTATAACGAGCCTCAGTTCAGTTCAGTCACTCAATCTTGTCTGACTCTTCGTGACCCCATGGACTGCAGCACGCCAGGCCTCCCTGTTCATCACCAACCAACTCCCGGAGCTTGCTCAAATTCATTTGCGTTGAGTTGGTGATGCCATCCAACCATCTCATCCTCTGTTGTCTCGTTCTCCTCCTGCCTTCAATCTTTCCTACCATCAGGGTCTTTTCCAATGAGTTAGTTCTTCGCATCAGGTGGCCAAAATATTGGAGCTTCAGCTTCAGCATCAGTCCTTCCAATGAATATTCAGGACTGGTTTATTTTAGGATTGACTGATTTGATCTCCTTCAGTCCAAGGAACTCTCAAGAGTCTTCTCCAACATCACAATTCAAATGCATATATATGGAATTTAGAAAGATGGTAACAATAACCCTATATGCAAGACAGAAAAAGAGACACAGATGTATAGAACAGACTTTTGGACTCTATGGGAGAAGGGGAGGGTGGGATGATTTGAAAGAATAGCATTGAAACATGTATATTATCAAGTGTGAAACAGATCACCAGTCCAGGTTGGATGCATGAGACAAGTGCTCAGGGCTGGTACACTGGGATGACCTAGAGGATGGGATGGGGAGGGAGGTGGGAGGGGAATTCAGGATGGGGAACACATGTAAATCCATGGCTGATTCATGTCAATGTATGGCAAAAACCACTACAATATTGTAATTAGCCTCCAACTAATAAAAATAAAGGAAAAAAAAAACAAAACAAAAACAAAAGCATCAATTCTTTGGCACTCAGCTTTCTTTATGGTCCAACTGTCACATCCATACATGACTACTGGAAAAACCATAGCTTTGACTAGACGTACCTTTACCTAGACAGTGTATTAAAAAGCAGAGACATTACTTTGCCAACAAAGGTCCATCTAGTCAAAGCTATATTTTTTCCAGTAGTCGGGCATGGATGTGAGAGTTGAATCATAAACAAGGTTGAGCACCGAAGAATTGATGCTTTTGAACTGTGGTGTTGGAGAAAACTCTTGAGAGTCCCTTGGACAACACGGAGATCCAACCAGTCCATCCTAAAGGAAATCAGTCCTGAACATTCATTGGAAGGACTGATGCTTAAGCTGAAGCTCCAGTATTTTGGCCACCTGATGTGAAGAACTGACTCATTAGAAAAGACCCTGATGCTGGGAAAGATTGAAGGCAGGAGGAGAAGGGGATGACAGAGGACGAGATGGTTGGATGGCATCACCTAATGGGCATGAGTTTGAGCAAGCTCTGGGAGGTAGTGAAGGATAGGGAAGCCTGGTGTGCTGCAATTCATGGGGTGTCAAAGAGTCAGACACGACTGAGGCACTGAACAGCAGCAACAGAGATTTCAGAATTGCAGTCTCGGTGTACCTATTGTGATACAGTTTGGAGTTGGCCACACTCCACAGCTGGCCAGGAAAGTCAATGCATTTATTGGGAAAAGCTTTTGCATCAGCCATTAAAGATCCGACATCAAACTTTTCCCAACATGAAGGATTATTAGAAGTTTTGAAAAACAGAAAGTGAGTCATGATGCGGGCTTCTCATATTCTACTCAATCCTAAAATCTCATATTCTGGTCAATTCTAAAATTTACCCTTCTTCTGTAGTAATAGAATCCTGACCTTTTGTTTTTAGCTAGGCACACTGATGCCTGGAATAGACTATTTCCCAGCTATGTGACTAAGTTCTAGCAAAAAGATAAAAACAGCAGCATTATGTGTGTGCTTAGAAAAGGCACTGACTCAACTGTAAGAGACCCCATTTTGCCATTCAGTTTCTCTTCTTCTTTTTGACCTGTATTGAAGACATGATAACTGGAGCTTTAGCATACATTTTGGGCCATGAGGTGATCTTGATGATGGAAGCCAGCCAGGGACCTAGAAGGGTACAGAAGTAGAAACTTTGGTCCTTGAGGATACTTGCAACCGCCATCTCTATATCACCTGTCTCTAGACAACTTTTACAAAAGAAAAATAAATCTCAGTGTTTTTTAATCTAAGTTACTGCTGTGTTTGGGTATTCTGTATTGTGCAGAATATATTATTATATTGAGGGGAAGGAATAAATATTAAAACACTATTGAGATTTAATCACTGGTGTATAGGGTGGGGTGTATAAGAGGACTTAAATATAAAGGAGATTGAAGGGCAGTAGCATGAATGATTAAGGAATTGAGATTATGGATATACTTTTATTATATTATTGGGGAATAAACTTTTTGTGAAAATATTTCAGTGACATTTGTAAACTACTTATTAAATTATATTTTGTTGGCTATAGGGTATGGTTAGAAGAGCTGGTAAAACTGATGGGGGAGCATAGATAATTTTTGTCTTTACAACATTAATAGTCTTATATTGCTAGGTTGTTATACCATTGTTAAATGCAGTATTTATAATTTAGTAGATTTTTTTTCTGGTAAATTTATTCTAATTAATGATATTTCACATGTCTCTAAAAATTTTGGATTGACAAATATAAAAAAAAAGTTAGAAAACATTGGGTTAGCCATTTTCTCTAAAATAGGTTGAGTAAAGATTATTTTGGAGCCTACACAGCAAATGTTTAAGATTTATTCACTCTTTTACATAAAAATTATTCTAAAAAATTGTGTATTAATACTTGGGCCCTCACTTTTAAATGGTTTGTGTGACACCAAAATAATTGTTTGACATTTAATTTAATAGCTTTGGCTAGACAAAGGTTTAGATGGCTAGGCTGAAAATGTGATAATCTCTCTAATAATGTTGCCTAATCTATGACTTGGTTTTATTGGATAGTGTGGAATTACAGACCTGTCTTTAATGTAAATGTTTGCTAATTTGGTATACCTAAAGTGTCTAATGTGATGTGTTTTAATATATCTTTATTAATGAGCTTGAACATCTGTCTGTTTATATTATAATCATTTGTATCAACAGCATAATACAGTCTTAGGCACAAGAGCTTAAGTTACTCGATTTTGAATCCTGTGTCTTCTAGTTACTAATTATGGGACCTTGAATATGTTTCTCTGATTGATTGGGAGCATAGTGTTGTGATAAGGGCATTCTTTTATAGATAAAAGACCTTCACTCTGACCTTAGCTTATACTAGCTTTGTAAATGCTTTAAGCAAATTACTTAATAGCCATGAGCTACAGTTCCTCATCTGTAAAGGGATGGCGAATCATAATTAGAGCGTTTTTTTTTTTTTCTGAGGAATACATTGAAATAATTATATAGCACTACAGAAATATAAAACATTAAAATACTTTATCTTCACTTTTAAAAAATCAAGAATATTTTATTGTTATGATTTTTTCCCTTGGATTTTTTATAACTGGAAATTTGTATTTGTTTGACCATTTTCATTCAACTTGCCTACTTCCCACATTTGCAGCCTCTAGCAACCATCAATCTATTCTCTATGAGTTTGGGGTTTTTTTTTTTTTTAAGATTCTGCATGTAAGTGAGATAATACAGTATTTGTCTTTGTCTGCCTTATTTTACTTTGCCTAATGCTCTCAATTCATCCATATTGCTGCAGATGGCAAGATTTTCTTCCTTTTTTATGATTGTATACGATTCCGTTGTGTATGTGTGTATATGTGTGTGTGCATGTATGTGTATAAAATCTGGTGTGTGTGTGTGGTTGTATACGTGTGTGTGCGTATATGTGTATAAAATCTGTTGTGTGTGTGTATGAGTGTATATTTGTTTGAATGTATATATATTTTTTGAGGAACTGCTATACTGTTTTCCATAGTGGCTGCACCAATTTATACTCCTCCCAACAGTACAGGAGGGTTCCTTTTTCTCAACATCCTCACAAGCACTTGTTATTTCTTGTCTTTTTGGTAAAAACATGTAAGGTGCTATCTTGTGGGTTTGATTTGCATTTGCTGATTAGTGGTGTTGAGCACCTCTCCTTTATCTGTTGGCCATTTGTGTATTGTCTTTGGAGAAATGTCTATTTAGATCCTATGTCTGTTTTTAAAATGGATTGTTTATTTTTTCTTTTGAGTTGTATGAGTTCTTAATATATTTTGGGTGTTAATCCCTTATGTATATATGGCTTCCGAATATTTTATAGGTCGCCTTTTTATTTTGTTGACGGTTTCCTTTGCTACGCAGAAGCTTTTTAGTTCAGTGTAGTCTCACTTGATTATTTTTGCTTTCATTGCCTTTTTCTCATTTGGTGTCAAATTAAAAAAAATCATTGCCAAGACTGATGTCAAGGAGGTGTTAAAATTTTATGGTGCAAAGTCAATGGAATTAAGGAAAGGCTGGTAACTCCTTTAATTATTGAACTAATAATTAGTTGTAGCTTTTATTTATCAAACCCACACTGTGTGCTAGCCACCATGACTAGCACTTATATACATATCTTAGTTCAAGACAACTTTAAATATTCATTTAAACTAACAAAAGTAAATAGAGTTAATAGTCTGACTCAACCAAAATATAAAAATAATAGCTATAATTGTAATTATTATATTTTAATTTTAATTGGTCCATAATGAATGTTATTAACTAATTTACAAAGAGGTTAAATTTTGGCCACAGTCACACAGCTAGAAAGTTGAGGAAATGGGCAAAAATTGTTCTTAGTGACTCTAAAACTATTAATTCTCCAGTTATTATATTGCTAAATATTATTGAGTGTATCTCCTTGTATAGATATTTTAGTAGTAGCTTTAAGGCTTCCCTGATAGCTCAGTTGGTAAAGAATCTGCCTGCAATGCAGGAGACCCCAGTTTGATTCCTTGGTTGGGAAGATTCACTGAAGAGATAGGCTACCCACTCCAGTGTTCTTGGACTTCCCTTATGGCTCAGCTGGTAAAGAATCTGCCCGCAATGCGGGATACCTGGGTTCAATCCCTGGGTTGGGAAGATCCCCTGGAGAAGGGAAAGGCTACCCACTCCAGTATTCTGGCCTGGAGAATTCCATGGACTGTGTAGTCCATGGACTTGCAAACAGTCGGACACGACTGAGTGACTTTCACTTTCACACTTTAAGTATTGCATTAAAAATATATGTAACTTGTTACAATCTACTGTTGTTGAAGTTTTACCAATATGAAGTGTAGAAACTTTACCTCTAAAGTTCCTTTGCCCTCCTCTCATTTTTAATCTGATGGTCTTAAAATATCTCCTCTGTATATATTTAACACCACAACAGACAGTTACACTTTTTGCTTCACTTGTCAAACATAGTATAGAAAACTCAAGAATAGAGGGTAAGTCTATTATATTTACCCATGTTTTTGCTCTTTTTTATGCTCTTCCTTCCTTCTGGGATTTATGAGGCAAAAAGAAAACTCAGAGAACTTACCACTGTGTTGTTCCTTTTGTCCCTAGATCCTTGCAGGTCTGCCTTTGCTTGCCAAGCCTTACACAGTTATCTTAAATTTTTTAATATAGTGGCCAGGGTTTTTAGCTGTTCTTAGTGGGAGGGATGGGGAGAAGTACATGTTTTCCATCTTGGTCTGAAACTGAAAGTTACTTCATTGTACTTTCAATATATATATATAAAAATCGGCTATGCTGGAGTTTTATCTGGTTTTCCTGATAGTGTGCTATTTGGGAGGAAAAAGCTTGGGGCCTTTACATCTCTGGATTGAATTGTACTTGACAACTCTAGTGATAGAGTTGCCCATCACTGGGGTTAAAAAAGTACATATAAAAGAGATTCTCTAGCTTCTCTTGCAATTCTTGGAAGTGAGCAGTTTCTTAATAACAATAATAATAAAAAAATAACTAACATTGATTTTGGTTCTGCCATTTATTGACTTTATGACTTTGGGAACGTTATTTACTCTCAATGTGCCTTAATTTCCTCCACTGTAAAATGGGGATAATAGTACTTGAAAGGTTGTTGAGAAGATTAAATGGTATCATAATTGTGAAGTAATGAGAAAAAATACCTTACATTCAGGAAGAACTATATGAATGTAGCTGTTATCTTCATTATTCTTAGAGTAATAGGCCCATATGATAGGTGTTATTACATTCATTTTAAGAATAAAAAATTCAGGCTCAGAGTAAGATGCCTTGCCTGGTTCTTTTTTGGCCCAGTTCTATATAGGTATTCTTAGGATATATACCCAGAGCTGTCTGACCTTACAGTGTGTGCTTTTCAAGGTATGATGCTATCCATCACCATCATCAAATCCCTCTGCATCCTGCATTTTCACCTAGCATTATGTGTATTTCTCTTCATACTTGACATTTTAACCCAAGCCATAACATCTCACCAATCACTGTACCATAATTTATCTAACCTTCTCTTATTTTTGGATATAAATTGTCTCTCTCTCATCCATCTGGCTCATGCATTAATGAATGCTTGCCAATATCAGTATATTATTTTTTATAATGCAGTAGTAACGATTGACCTTTAAAGGGCTTTGTGCCTTTTATATGAAGATAGAAATGTATTTTATAAAAATGTATATCCCACTAAAAATTTTCAGTAGCATAATATGTTTATTATACTTTTGAATCTCTGTTCTGTAGAAACTGCTTTAAATCAATTTGAATCTGAATTTTTGAATCTTTATTGTTATTTAGAAAGAGTTCTGTAGAAAGATTGTGCATCTTTATTCATTAGTTGTGTTGTATGAGACTTGGAATTTTTGCCATATGTCTCCTGGCCCTTATTAAATGTAATGTTGGAGGACTGTGCAGGTTATCAAGAGTTGGCTTAAATGTAAGTCTTTGATTTGAAATTATATTTGGATTTATTTCTTTCTGAGCATCTATGGTTTACATTTTCTGAATGTAAATATAGATGAATCAACATGAAATGACTTTGAAGAATTAGAGCTAAGATTCAAAGTCTTAATTTTATTTTTATTTTGCCTAGGATTTTGACTATAGATATTAAATGAATACATGCACACTGTAATATTTGTGCATTCACTTTTTTTGTTCTACAAATATTATTATAGTGCTTGCTTTGTTTTAGACACTGTTCTAAATCCCTGCTCTTCTGATACATACCTTTTAGTATAGAAAAGAAATAAGCCAATAATTATTGTGATAGTGTGATAGAGAATAATGGGGGATGGTGAGTGCTTTTCTTTTTTTTTTTTTTTAAAGACAAAGTATTGTAGCATTCTTATAGCGTTTTATAGTCACTCACTTTTTCTTGCTGCCCAGGGTCCTGGTTTTGTTCTGCAGCCCACCCTTGGGAATAAATTCTATTAGTCTAATCATAATGTAATCCCATTTCACTTGACAGTGGTTGAATTTTCAAGGGGTGGGTTGATTCACTCTTGGTTAATAGGATGTGCAGATTTGGGAGAGACATCTTTTAGTAGTTTCTCTCCTTTATAATGCGACTGACTAGGACAATTGTTCTTTTTCACATAATTACTTGTGGCTAAAGTTAAGATAGCCAACTTGTTAGCACAAAGAGAGCTAGGGCGAGGACGGAAGCTGATATGCCAAGCGGGAAAAATAGAAAGATGAAAAGGGTTTTTTGACTATTTCATGGAACAGTTGAATTAGTTCACTTTAAAACCTTTTTTTAATCAAGTAATTGATGTCCTTATTTTTAAGAAATTATTTGTTTGGCTGTGCTGGGTCTTGGTTGCTGCGTGGGCTTTTCTCTAGTTGTGGTGAGTGGGGCTCCTCTCTAGTCCCAGGGCAGGGGTTCTCTTTGCAGTGGCTTCTCTTGTTCTGGAGCATGGGCTCTGGGCTTGTGGCCTTCAGGAGTTGCGGCACATGGGTTCAGTAGTGGTGGTGCCCGGGTTTAGCTGCTCTTCAGCACGTGGGATCTTCCCAGACCAAGGATTGAATTAGTGTCTCCTGAATTGACAAGGGCGGAACCTTTACCACTGAACCATCAGGGAAGCCCTGATTTCTTAATTTTAAAGCCATTTTAAGTGGGATTTTCTCTTACTTCTGTCCTAACATGTCATAATTGATACGTGTTGTCAGGGACTATCCCTGAAAAGAGGGGACATTTAAGTAGAGGTTTGAATTACAAAGAATAAGCCAAAGGGATTGCAGGTCAGGTAGAAGGTACAGCAAGAGTGAAGATCCCATGATAGGTAAGAACTTTACATAGTCTGGAAACTGACAGAAGGCTGGAATACCTCGTTCCTATTGAGCAGGGAAAAGATAATAGTAATATTTATAAATTGCATTACAGTTTCTAAACCATTTTTACTTATTTAATTTGATCTTCACAGTTAAATGAAGATATACTATTATTACCATTTTGTATTTTGGTAAACTCCCCATATATTTATAGCCAGTGATTTATTTGAAATAGTTGCTCTTTCTACTTTATTATGTTGGCATATGAGTATATGTTATGTCCAAAATCCCCTGGAGAAGAGTGTGGAAACCCACTCCAGTATTCTTGCCTGGAGAATCCCATGGGCAGTGGAACCTGACAGGCTGCAGTCCGTAGGGTCACAAAGAGTCGAACACGACTGAAGTGACTCAGCACACAGCATACATATGTTATGTATGTATTTGATAACCAGATAAAATGATAAGATGTATGTTTTATTTGAATTTGTTAGTGTTACCACTTTTTGGCTGTATTGATTTGTTTAGGGCAGAAAGAACAGATGCCAAGGCCAGTTTTCTGGATCCATTTGAATAGTATAAATTAATTGCATCAGTAAACACAACCTGGTGTGTTGAATTAAGGTGAGTGACATGCTCCTGATAGAAACCATATAAATGTGATTATGTGTTTGCACTTCATAACTAGGAAGGCTAATTTCTAAGATATTAGCTGGTTTTAGTGAATTAATAGAGTATTTTGTGCTCATGTATTCAGGATGCCTGGCATTTTAAATTCATATGTGCATATACTGTGACCTTACTGATAAGTGTACTGTGAAAGCATGATAGATAACCCTGTAAGTAATGAATAAAAATTGAATTTTGTAATCTTGGTAGTTGCTATATGAAAATATCCTTTTCTTTCCTTTCCTGTCACTCCCTTTTTTTCCCCTTCCAGGCTTTCCCTTCTCTCCCTTTCTGTCTTCTCTTCCTCTCTTCCTTCTCTCCCTTCATTCCACTTATCAGTTTAGTTATTTAGGTTTCAGCTATCATTAAAGGACCGTTTTAATTTATGATTCTATTTTTACTTGCTTTTACCTACTTCTTCCTTAAATTATTAAACAAAATGTTATTACTGCTCTTTTCACATATGTGGAGAATAGACAGTAAGAAAGATTTTAGGTAAGATCTTTACTTAATTTGAAAATGAATTAAGATCAGTTGAGAAGATATTTAAGTAAATAGTTGTGGACTTGTATTAATCTGGAATTGACTTGAATTATATGTACATAGGACTTTTTAAATATTTGTACTTTATAATTGATAATTAGCTTTTCTCTAAAAGTTTCATTTGATTTCCTTTTATCAACCTGAAGCCTTTAAAATATAACAGTTAAGCTTTTAACCTTTGCTACATTATAGTAGTCGTTCTTTAAATTTGTTGAAAATGATTTTATTTTTCTTTTGAAGTTTTAGGTGTATTCTGTTACATTGATTTACTTTAAGAAGCACTCTGTAACAATGATTCGCCTTTTACTCTTTCAGTTACTAAAAAAAATCATTCTAAAGATGATAGCTATCTAAACCATAGTATACATTTACTATAATCTAAGGAATCATTATTATTTGAATATTTATGATCCTTTCTTGTGGGTTGAGAAGAAGTTAGGTTACTAGAAGGATACAGAAAAGTTTCATTGTAGTTAGTTACTTTAGTTAGTTACTTTTGTTAGTTTTATAGTTACTTTAGTGGATTCTCATTGTCTTTGAAATGTGTAAAAAATAAAATTTTCACATTAACAATTGGATTGAAGTTGATCATATCTATAGAATAATTACTTTTGATTTCTTTCATTAAAAGTAAGTCAGTATACTGATGATTTTGCTGAGGAAAATCTCATAGAAACTCAAAATGCAAGCACATAATTTAACCATTTACTGAATTAGCATTCTTCAGTTATTGACATTTTCAGTTATATTCACAAGACAGTTTAAATTTTGTTAAATTTTTTCTAATAGGTTTTTCAACTCTATTGAAGCATTACTTACATCAGCAAAATGTGCATACAGTAAGTGTACACTTAGATGATTTTTCTTAAATCTGTACCTTCATACAACTGTCATTCCCCTTTTTAATCAGTTGTATGCATGCTCCCTGGCAATCAGTCATCTGATTTTAGTCACTATATGTTAGTTTCTCTGTTCTAGAACTTCATAAATGTGTATTTTTGTCCCTGGCATCTTTCAACAGGCCTATTTTTGAGATTCATCCATGTTGTTATGTAAATCAGTAGTTCCTGTTCGTTAGTCACTCTGTTGTGTCCAACTGTTTGCGATCCCATAGACTATAGCCTCCCCTGTCCATGGAATTCTCCAGGCAAGAATACTGAGTGAGTAGTGATTCCCTTCTCCAGGGAATCTTTCCAACCCAGGAACTGAATCCACGTCACCTGCATTGCGGGTAGATTCTTTACCATCTGAGCTACCAGGGAAGCTAGTTCCTATTTACTGCAGAATAATATTCCTTTTATATGAACCTGTTACCTGTTGATTAGACACTTGGATTTTTTTCAAAGTTTGATTCATTGATAAAGTGGCTGTGGTGTCTTCTATAAATATTTGGTGGAATTCACACATAAAGCCATGTGGACCTAGAGTTTTGTTTCTGGGAAGGTTTACTAATATACATTCATTATCTTTAATAGATATAAGGCTTATGCCTATTCAGGTTATCTATTCTTTCTTGAATAGCAGTTGGCATTGGCAGTTTGTTCATTTTAAGAATTTTATCCATTTCGGGACTGGTTTCATATATATATTGACCCAAAGTTGTTCATAATATTTCATTATGATCCTTTTGTAGAATCTGTAATGATGCTTCCCTTTTCATCCCTTATGTTGGCAATTTATGTCTTCTTTTTTTCCTAAATTAGTTCATCCAGAATATTATTAATTTTATTGATCTTTTCAAGGAACTAGTTTTTAGTTTCATCAGTTTTTTCTTGTATTATTTATCTGTTTTATATTTTATTGATAAAGTTTATGTTGTAAAGCTTTTTTGTTGTTGTTCAGTCATTAAGTCATGTCTGACTCTTTGCCACTCCATGGACTGCAGCACGCCAGGCCTCCCTGGCCATCACCAACTCCTGGAGTTTACCCAAACTCATGTCCATTGAGTCGGTGATGCCATCCAACCATCTCATCCTCTGTCACCCCCTTCTCCTCCTGCCCTCAATCTTTCTCAGCATCAAGGTCTTTTCCAGTGAATCAACTCTTTGCATCCGGAGCCAAAGTATTGGAGCTTCAGCTTCAGTCATCTGTCCTCTCAATGAATATTCAGGGTTGATTTACTTTAGGATTAACTGGTTTTATCTTGTAGTCCAAGAGACTCTCAAGAGTCTTCTCCAGCACCACAGTTTGAAAGCATCAATTCTGGGGCTCTCTCCCTTCTTTATGGTCCAAGTCTCACATCTGTATGTGGCTACTGGAAAAACCATAGCTTTGACTAGACAGACTTTTGTTGGGAAAGTGATGACTCTGCTTTTTAATATTCAGTCTATGTTTGTTATAGTTTTTCTCCAGGGAGCAGATGTCTTAATTTCGTGGCTTCAGTCACTATCTGCAGTGATTTTGGAGCCCAAGAAAATAAAGTCTTCTACTGTTTCCATTTTTTCCCCATCTATTTGCCATGAAGTGATGGAACCAGATGCCATGATCTGAAGTTTTTTTAATGTTGAGCTTTAAGCCAGCTTTTTCACTTTCCTCTTTCACTTTCATCAAGAGACTCTGTAGTTCCTCTCACTTTCTGCCGTAATGGTGGTGTCATCTGCATGTCTCAGGTTACTGATATTTCTTTATGCAATCTTGATTCCAGCTGTGCTTCATCCAGCCCTACCTTTCTCATGGTGTACTCTGCATATAAGTTAAATAAGCAGGTGAAGCTTTTACCTATTCCACCAAACTTTCAAATGCTTGCCTGCTTCTTGAAGTATAATGTAGACTTTAAAACTATATTGTTTTTTTCTGCTCATCATACATACATCTTATGACTTTGTTGTAAACCCTATAATATTTGTCATTTTAGTTTTAAAGAATCAAATTTATTTTACTTTTGAATCAAATTTATTTTAAGAGATTAAAAATGAGAAAAAATTTCATTTATACTTACTCATACACTTATTCATTGTTTACATTCAAATTTCCATCCACAATCATTTTCTTTCAGTCTGAAAAGCACCCTTTTAAGTATATCTTGTAGTGTGTATCTGTTGGTAACAAGTTCTTTCAGCTTTTGTTTCCAGAAAATGTATTTATTTTGCTTTTATCTTTTAAAAACTTTTTATTTTAGAATTACAGAAAATTTGCAAAGAAAGAGTTTTCATACACGTTTTGTCAAGGTTAGCCTAATGTTAGCATCGTCTAATTAACAAGGTGCAATATTATTTGCTTGACTACACACTGTATTTGAATTTTACCAGTTTCTCCACAGTGTCCCTTTTCTCTTCCAATATTTAATCCTCGATATCGTGTGTCGTTAGACTTCTCTAATCTGTGACAGTTCCTTAGTTGTTTCATTTTTTTTTTTTTATGACCTTGATAATTTTGAAGAGTATATTATGGTCAGGTATTAATATTTGATTAGATGTCTCTCAGTTTGGGGTTTTTTGGTATTTTTCCCATTTTTAGGCTGAAATTTGGGTTTGGGGGTTGAATACCACAGAGATAATGTGCCATTCTTCAGTACCAAGTAGAGTTGTTTCATCACTGTAAAAAATTTCCCTGAAACCCCTTGGTAATCAGCCCTTACTTACACCTTCTGTCCTTGGCAACAGCTAATCTAGTGTTCACTCTGTAGTTTTCTTTTTTCTGTAATATCAGATAAATGAATCACACAATATGTGTCTTTTAGTTCTATCTTCCTTCACCTAGCAAAGTGTCTTTTTAAGATTCACTCATTTTGTTGAGTGGGCCAATAGTTTGTTCCTTTTTATTTATTTATTTATTTATTTATTTATTTTTTTTTTAAACTTTTCATCTTTAATGAAATGACTTTGGAAATAACATACATTTCCATGACACCAACACTACAGTTTTCGGAGTCACAGTAAGATACACAGAATTATATCCGTAATTATATGAATGCCAACATTTGAAGCAGTAATTTCTGTTACATGGCAAACAAAATCAAGAAAGCAACCATCAAACAAAAGAGACCCATAGCTTCAGACAAGGCAAATCCCAGGATAGCATATGAGAACAGCTGCTGCTTCAGTGAAGGGTTTCTGGCATAACCAATGATGAGACTGCCAAAGACTGTTCCAATACCAGCACCAGAACCAGCCACTCCTACTGTGGCAGCACCTGCACCAATAAATTTGGCTGCAGTATCAATGTCTCTGTTGACCGCACTGGTCTGAAACTCCCTTTGGATTAACTGAGACACACCATTCTGGGTTCCATTAAATACCGTAGAGCCCTCTCCAGTCCTAGTCTCTGGTCGAGATAACACTGATGCAGAAATTGGTCTGTATGCAACTCTGGATCCAGCTCTGATCAGAGCTGGGGTGCAGGCAAGCTTGGTGCAGGCGAACATCTTGCACTCTTCGGGGCAGCGCAGCTGGAGGACTTGGGTGACAGGAGACGTGGGCTCCTCTCCCGCTTCCTCTCTTCCAGTGAGGTGGCAGCGGCCGCGGCGGCAGAGGTCGAAGGAATGGGGCCAGTTTGTTCCTTTTTAATGCTGAGTAGTAGCCCTTTGTTTTTGATAGATTATCATTTGTTTTGATAAATGAATATTCTCATTCACTTATTGAATGCCATGGTGATTTTCTCTCCAATTTTTGTCTGTTTAGATATGAAGCTACTATAAACATTTATGTATCAGTTTTTGTGGGAATATGAGCTTTCATTTTTCTTGAGGTGATGCCTAGATGGGAGTGGGAATCCTGGGTAAGTCTATTTTTAACTTTGAAACCTTAAACTTCTTAAAGCAAACATAGGAGAAAATATATTGACCTTGGATTTTGCTTTGAAGTATTAGATATAATATCTAAACCACAGTCTATTAAAAATTATATTCAATCAAAAGATTAAATTTTTGCTGCATGCAGGACACTGTTAAAATGCAAAGACAAGTTACAGACTGGTGGAAAACAATTGAAAAGTTACATATCTGATTATAGACATGTATCAAGAATATATAAAGAACTCTGAAATCTCAAATGTAAACGATCTAATACATAAATGGACAAAACATCTCAATGGACATTTCACCAAAGAAGCTATATGGATGGAAAATAGGCAGAGGAATAGATGATCACATGCTTAGAGAAATTGAATGCAAATGAAATCTACATTGAGATACCACTACACATCTATCAGAATTGCTTTAAAAAATTGAAAATACCAAATGCTGGATAAATTGCAGAGTACAGGAACACTTATTTTTTGCTGGTAACAATTTAGGATGTAAATTAAGGATGAAGAAATTGCTTTGGAATACAATTTGGCATTTTCTTATAAATGCACATTTTTCATATGACCCAGCAATCTCAATCCTAGGTATTGACCCAAGTTAAATAAAAGATTACAAAAACTTGCTCTTGTGTTTGAAGGTATTGTCAGTGGATAGCAAAGGGTAATTTTGCCGTTTCTTTTTATTTCATCACTTGTAAAAGATATTGTTCCGTTTCCCACTAGCTTGTATTTTTTTCTGATAAGAAGCCCCCTGAAATTCTCTTTGTAGCACCTGTGTATTTTCCCCGTGTGACTAATCTTCTTCTCCAAATCATGGTTTTATTTGTATTTAAAAATACATTGGAAATTCTGCTTATGCCCATGACTAAGCTAGTTTTCAACATGTTACTTCAAGTTTGATGATAGGTTTTGTTTTGAGAAGTCCTTTTTCAAACTGAAAGCCAAAATCGGGGGAATGCCTGTACATTTCCAACTGGCCCCAGAGCGATTAATGTAAATTGTTTTCTTGCTAATGATGATGAGGGACTTTAAAGTTTTAGCACCTGGCCAGATTTTAGTTCACGATGATAGTTACTTTAAGATGACATGACTGTGCTGAAAGCTGTTAAACACTGTAGTATCTGAAGATAAGTGCTGTTAACAGTGGCTGCTTGAAAAATTTACTTTTTTTTAAAGTCAAACTTTCCAGTTTTTTTCTTTCTGTATAATTTTCTCTTTGAGTAATTTTTTTAAAAATTGACATATAATGTTGTATTAGTTTTAGGTATACAACATAATGATTTGATACATGTATATTGTGAAATGATTACTGTATGAAATCTGGTTAACATCTGTCACCATATATAGTTACAGTATTTTTCTTGTGATGAAGATATTTTCTGTCTTCAAATTCACTTAACTTTTCCTCTGCAGTATCTCATATGCTCTTAATCATTACCAGAGAATTTTTTTAAATTTCTAGATTTTAAAAAAATTTATAGATGTTGCCTTTTTGTTAGTTCTTATTTTTTATCAATGTATTCATTTTCTAAAATTTAAATCCTAGCATATATTTTTAGTAATCGTTTTAGGGTCCTTATTTGCTGTTACCATCACTTTGTCTTCTGGGTCTGTTTTAAATTGACTGATTTTCTTCTTGGTTGTGGGCCACATTTTCCTTCTTTTTGGCCTCACAGAAAAAAATATACATTTCTGGAAAAGTAATTCATAATTTCTTCAACCATGTTTCTATTGATGAGCAATCATGTTATTTCCAGTTTAAAATTGTTGCAAACAATGTTTTAATGAATACCCTTCTGCTGTGTTTTGCTCACATGTTAAAATGCATCTTAGTATAAATTTCTGCTAGTGGAGTTTCTCATCAAAGGACACGTTTGTGCAAATATTTGACGTATTATGCCATATTGCCCTTTGCATAGGGTATACATATTTTATATTAGTTAAATAAGTACTGAATTATTTTTAAGCTTAGAAGAAAATCCTCTAATGAACATGATTCATGGCAGAACACGCCAGGCTCCTAGAGATTTGGTTCTGTAGCACACTGTCACAGATTCATCTTTTGACCTTAACCTTGTTAAAGCCACTTGAATATAACTCTTGGAAACTTTCACATAGTCAGATACCAATAGAAGTAGCTGTTGTGGTCGTTTTCTTATATTGAATATGCGTGTGTGCTAAGTTGCTTCAGTTGTGTCCGACTCTTTGCAACCCTCTGGACTATAGCCCGCCAAACTCCTCTGTCAATGGGATTCTCCAGACAAGAATACTGGAGTGGGTT
Organism: Cervus canadensis; assembly: GCF_019320065.1. Classification (NCBI taxonomy): domain Eukaryota; kingdom Metazoa; phylum Chordata; class Mammalia; order Artiodactyla; family Cervidae; genus Cervus; species Cervus canadensis. Next base: position 72,530,967 of record NC_057391.1, read on the forward strand.
GCTATTTCCTTCTCCAGATACGCTGAGTATAAGAAAAGTTAATTTGATAGTGTTGTAATAGTACTACATTTTGTTGTTGTTCCTTCTAATGGACTGGTTACACTATTTTTAAGAAATTAATTAGGTGGTATTGTTTATATTCAGTTTTTACTGAATTAATCAGAACGTTAATTGCTGCAAGAAGAGGCTTTTGGGGGTACTTGTTTTAGTGACATTACTGCCCTTGTGATTCGAATCCACTAGAATATTATCCTCGAGGGTAGAGATTTTTTTGTCTGTCTTGTTATTACAGAAACTTAAAACTCCTAAGGTAGTGAATTACTGCTGCCTTATTTTTGGTTTGGGGCTTGAAGTGCTGGAGTGTTTGCTCTTTTTTTCTAGTCACCGCCGTAGCCTGTAACAGCTTTTTAAATACCTGCATCACAGGTGATCTCTCTCCATGTTTTTTGTAATTTTTGGTTAGTTGCTGAATAGTGTGAACTTTATATCTTTAAGTGTCTGTATTTTATTGTATTTCTTTAAAGAACATTGAATTTTATTTTTATAGTCATTTATTTCCTTTTGGATCACTTTGAGCTTGCTTTTACAGCTTGTTTTTAAGTTTTATTGTGAATCTTGTTAGCATAGCCTTTATTCTGTGGCTGGAATCATTAGACTTGTCTCGAGCAGATCTGGGCTACAGCCCTTGAGCTAAGAATGGACTTTACATTTTTAAACAGTTGTAAAGAAACGAGAATAAAAGGTAAGAATATGTGGTAGAGACTGTATGTGTCCCACATAGTCTGAGATATTTACTGTCTTGCCCTTTACAGAAAACATTTTCTGATCTTTGATCTAAGACTTGCTTAACCCTAACTTATAAAATGTTTTATTTCTTGGCTTTCTACTGAATAGCCCAGGTTTTCTGTGATATTTTCATTCTGTTTGGTTGGAAGTCATATGTTTCCCCTTTGTAAAATCTCTGAAAAATGTACAGCTTTCAGCTACACATTTAATTTTTCTTTCCTTGGTATTCTTTGCAAGTCTTATGAGGCCTTACTATGCATGCAGAACTTAGTATCTAGCTGGATACTCTAAGGATCACCTCTGCACATTTCTGGAGCCTTTTCTCTGGGTAGCTGTCTTCACTTTGGTACACTGGCTCACAGATTCCAGCCACCTTACATTCCCTTAACTTTTTTATTTATTTTAAAATAAGATAATGTTTTAATACAATATATTTTTTAACCAAAGTTAAGTTTTAAAAAAATGAGTTGACCATGTATTTCTGAGTTTATTTCTGGACTCTCTATTCTGTCCCATTGGTGTCTGTTTTCATGCTGGTATCATACTGTTTTTGTTTTAACTTTTTATTTTATGTATGGCTGAGTCACTCTGTTGTGCACCTGAAACTATTAAAACATTGTTAATTGGCTATACTCTCTAAACTTGTTTTGTTTCTTATCTTCTCACCTCAAGAAGATAGCTGTGCTTTCCTTGAGTTATCCATTTTTGTCCTGGTGTTCAATAAAGTTTAGTTAGAAACCTGCAGTGAACATAGGGCTTAACATTTGGTTGTTGACCTTCTCTCAGGCATTACAGTCTTGTCTGACCTTTGCCCAATGTCTGAAAACTGTTTTCCTAAATTTTTTTCTTTTTCTTTTAGTTTTCTAGTTGTTTATATGTGAGGACAAATCTATATTCTTTCATGGTTAGAAGTGGAAGTCTGTTTCAATTCAGTTCAGTTGCTTAGTCATGTCCGACTCTCTGTGACCCCATGGACCGCAGCACGCCAAGCCTCCCTGTCCATCACCAACTCCCAGAGCTTACTCAAGCTCACGTCCATTGAGTTGGTGTTGCCGTCCAACCATCTCATCCTCTGTCATCCCCTTCTCCTCTCGCCTTCAATCTTTCCCAGCATCAGGGTCTTTTCTAATGAGTCAGTTCTTCACATCAGGTGGCCAAAATATTGGAGTTTCAGTTTCAGCATCAGTTCTTCCAATGAACACCCAGGACTGATCTCCTTTAGGATGGACTGGTTGGATCTCCTTGCAGTCCAAGGAACTCCTAAGAGTCTTCTCCAACACCGCAGTTCAAAAGCATCAATTCTCCGGTGCTCCGCTTTCTTTGTAGTCCAACTCTCACATCAACCATAGCTTTGACTAGACGGACCTTTGTTGGCATAGGAATGTCTCTGCTTTTTAATGTGCTGTCTAGGTTGGTCATAACTTTTCTTCCAAGGAGCAAGTGTCTTTTAAGAAGTCTGTTTAGTAAACATTGATAGAAATGATTTTAGACTTTTGATATATTATAAACTAATAATTATACTTTTGTCAAATATCTTATTTGTTGTAAACTGAGTTTAATTTTTATAGTATTTGTAAGAGTTATTAGCAGGATATTAAGAAAACTGTGATTAAGATTCAGTTCTGTCCTACATCTTGGATGCCTACTCTGTGTCTCAGACTTTGTACATCTTGCTGGGGACAGAAAAAGTAACACGTGAATTGAAGGCCAGGTACTCAGTCTGGCAGGGAGAGTAGACCTATGTATTGTCTATTGCTGCGTGACAGATTACCCTAAGACTAAGTGGCTTAAAAAACTTAATCTCTTGGCCAGGAATCTGGCCATGGCTTTAGCTGGATCTTCTGGCTCAGGATCTTTCAAAAACCTGAAATTAAAATGTCAATCAAGCTGCAGTGGTATCAAGGCTTGACTGGTGGAGGATCCATTTCCAAGTTCACTCACATGATTGTTGGCAGGAATCAGTTCCTTTCCACACGGGCAGCTCACAGTGTGGTAGCTTTATCTCTTATAACCTTATCTCAGAAGTGAAATTCAGTCCTTTTCCATTCAAGAACTAAGTCTTTAGGTCCTGCCCACACTCAGAAGGAGATTACACAAAGATATGGTTATAGGACAGGAGGATCGTTAGTAGCCATTTTAGACATTGCCTTAATAACACATGGTATATAAATTGCATAAAATATTATAATTGTGTCTATAAAATAATGTTTTATTTTATAAAGGAATAAAGTTTCAGAAGGAAGCCTGACACGTTTTGATCCATTTACTATTTTGCAGATGAAGGGTAGTATGTGAATCTCAAACAGAAATGAATTCATAAATACTTGACAAGAAAACAACCCACTCAAAGAAGAAATCTCAGCAAATACTGTTTATAGCTTATGTAGTTAATGTTGAAATATTTTTGCTAATAAATTTGAAATATTTTCACTAATAAATTCATCCACAAATAAACTGAGTGGCTTTCATATCAAAGGTTGTACATACTTCCTTCAGCTATCCCATTGTCTTTGCAGAGTGAATCTTCTAGATGAGGAAAATTAAGACATAGAGAATTATTTTTAATGGCTGAAAGGTAGCCATAAGATTGCTGATCTTATTGGCTTTTTAGACCAGTTTATTTTAATACTTAAGGGGTGTCTTGTATATGTTAATAATAATAAACCCTAAAGTTGTTGAATGATTTTATTTTCCTTATAATGGCACTGTCCTCTGCATTCTACATTCATATTTGCTTTCTGGAGCATAAAATGCAGTTGAGGTTGATGTGCTCAGATTTTGTATCATGTATCATAGAGGCACATGCCATTATGACATCTTCACTCACTCATTCATTTATTTATTAAAAAATATTTGTAACTAAGTTTTAAATACTGTACTTTGGATACATCAGTGAACATGGATAAAAATCATTAAGTTAACATTTTGGTTGGTATGGTTCAAAAATAAACAATAAACATGATAGGTAAGTAAGCACACATTCATTATAGATAAGAAAAAAGTTATATATGTGCTCTTTTAAACCGTACTAAGGAAAATTACATAGAAAGCTACTTGGTTTTCAGCTTATTTTTGTTGATCACTTTTTAAAATATTGGTTAAAACAGCAAACTTTGGGGAAATATTCTCTAAAGACAGAATTAAAATCATGCTATTAATTAAGAAATGACCATGTTTTGCTCCTACAATAATTTCTTGCTTTTCATATGCAATATCAACATTACTGTAAAGTGCAGTAATTTAGTGGGCTTCCAAGGTGGCTCAGCAGTAAAGAATCTGCCTGCCGATGCAGGAGGTGCCGCAGACGCAGATTCGATCCTTGGGTCAGAAATATTCCCTGAAGGAGGAACTGGCAAACCACTCCAGTATTCTTGCCTGGAAAATTCCATGGATAGAGGAGCCTGGCGGGCTATAGTCCATGGGGTCACAAAGAGTCGGACACGACTGAGCAACTGAGCACAATTTCTCCTCTTCCACGTAGTAATTTAATATCTTAAATATTTTTGATGGCATATAAAATCCCAAAGCACTTGGTATGGCAAAATTTATGTTTCCATGAACTTGTTACTGTTCAAATTATTTTATACTTTTGCTGGCTTTTAATATTTATGATAATTGTTATAATTTTAGGTAAAATGTTACAGCACATCTTTTATTATTTGTTATTGAGGTGATTCTTGTTTAGAAAACTCTATACTTTTGTTTATCACATTTGTCTTTCTAGGTTAGCTTTTTCTATGAAGGGGAAGATTTAACACTTTTAAAGTCTTATTGGTATAGCTTAGGATTGAGTAGAATGTATTATAGGTTCAACATATGGTAATACAGCATTTTACAGTGGTGCATGTATTGTCAGACAGTATTATTAACACAAACATTAATACTTCTTTTGTCAACTTACTGAATTAAATACATCCCTTAGGCCATTAGGGTGGATTTTTTAATTGAGATTTGGGGTTCAAAAGGACAAGAATCGTAGTCATGTTCTTTAATTGTTGAAACCATTTCTTCAACTTTTCTGTCTAGTCTTTCATAACTATTTAATTAATGGTTAAGCACACATCATATTGTTTTGTATATAGAAACTATTTCTTTTCTCTCTTCTCTTTTACAAGCACCTCTGTGCCTGGAAATAAGACTTTACTTACATAGCTCTGGAATTATCAAATGGTATTAAAGTTATATCTTTGCCTACAGATTTTTTCCTTGGGGAGAAAATTGTTTTGTTTCCAAAAAATTCAAAGCTTAAAGATGTAGAAGTGACAAATGAAACCAATAACCTAGCCTGAGAAAGCATATCCATTTTGTAGTGTAAGATGCACGGTAACTAAAATTTAATGGGTGTTAGACTTCTGTTGCAATTGTTGATATTTTAAAATAAATTTGAGGAAGGAATAATCTACCATAATCCATACGAATCTTTGCTTATGATGTTTGGAGTGGTTGCCAGCTGTGTAATGGCTGTGATAACCTTTACTTAGCTAATCTACCTGTCACCTGCAGAGTGGGATGGTGTGATGGCAGCTGAGCAGTGAGAGCGGGGTGGAGTTGAAATTTTGTAGAAATGAATTCACTCATACAGCAAACATGTTTCAGTTTGAGATGATGGAAATATTAGCCCAGAATATGTAGTTGAGTACATTTTGTTTGGTTTTGAGTGGGTTTTCAATGATACAGTCTTTTAATCTTAGTATATGTGCTATATTGCACAGTGATGTTATAAGGAAAAGTAATAATGGGGTATGGAGCACCTTCAGTCTTAGCGCTAATTAATTTATGTTGTAGAGACTTGATTTAACATGGAGATGTAAAAGCTTTTCCTTTTTTTCTTGTTACATTATTTGCCAGCCTGTTGGCTACTTAAAACCAATATGTTTCTTTAACTCCATGAATCTCAGCTTATGCTATTTCACACATCCTAAATAATTTAAATACATTTCTTTCTCTTTCTACAGCATGTAGAGTCCATGAAGCACAGGAAAATAAAACTTCCTACTCATACCACCAGGAGGATCTCTTGAAAAGAGTCACCATAGGACTACAGGAGAGACTAATTTGTCTGAAGCATCATGTGCTGAAACAACAGAAGGCTACAACCTTTGCACTGGTTAGAAACGGAGTGATGATGTTTTTAATTCTTTGAGCTCCAGGACCCCAGGAGAGTGAGTTGAAACTCTGAAAATGCGGCCATGGACTGGTTCCTGGCGTTGGATCATGCTCATTCTTTTTGCCTGGGGGACCTTGCTGTTTTATATAGGTGGTCACTTGGTACGAGATAATGACCACCCTGATCACTCTAGCCGAGAACTGTCCAAGATTTTGGCAAAGCTTGAACGCTTAAAACAGCAAAATGAAGACTTGAGGCGAATGGCTGAATCTCTCCGGTAGGTTCTAAGAAACTGAGGGAAGAATGGTGAAATATTATACTTTGTTTTTAGGTGCAGGGCTTCAGTCAGCTATTAAAAAAATACTTAATGATTTCTATAAACTGCTATTTTTGCAAAAATTTAAATATCTTAGTAAAGTACTTTTTGTACTGCTTCTCTATGTAGTTAACGTAGAGAGTTACTCTCGTAGATCTTGTTTTACATATGAATTTTAGTATAGAAAAACTGTGCTATTCAATTTATATACTTATATTTTGTTTCAAATTATCTTCAGCATTTTGATAGTTTTAATAAATTAAACTTTGTATGATTTGAATTAGTCCATATTAAAATTTTCATCATGGACTATAATAAACACATTATAATAATTGAGAGACTAATTTAGTCTAACTGTAACTTAAGAAATGAAAAAAATTCATTCTTAAAACAGCTGTATCTGGAATCTAGAGATTTATTCTAATTGCTACTTCTAGTCTATTAAAAAATGTGACAAATATCTGTTAGAAGTCATCAACTTTTGGGAAAAACAAAGTTCTGTATTTTGGGGAGCAAGTGAACATAGTGTTAAATAGATAATCTCTATATTTGTTTTCAAAGTTATTGAATTTAGAAGTTCTTCAGTATCTTCTCATTCCTCATACTTATTGAGGGTGATTGTATATTTAGTGCTTGCTGTCTCTCCAGACAGCAGTTGAAGATTTGAGTAGATGAAAAAGTGAGACTCATCTACAGGTGGTAATTGACTCTAAGGGAAATAGTGTAGAGAAAAAGAATACAAAATCATTTCTTTTTTAAGAAACAAATGAACTGAGGAGTTGAAAGTGGAAGCTTCTGTTGTGCATGGAGCCTTCAGAGTAGTTGGAGAAGGAGGACTGGAGAGAGCCATGCTGTGGAGGCTGAGGAGCCTTCTACATTTCTACATTCTATGAAGAAATGTAGGTGTCAGCATCATCCACCCCTGGTGCTTCCCTGCCCTCACTGCCGTTCACTCTTTATTTAGAACTCAGTTCTTCCCTTTTTGTTTAGTTTCATAACTTTTCTTCACCCTGATATTATTTTTGACCTCTTTATGTTCTTTGGAAAGCTGGGATATGTGTTAAATGAGTTTTACAACAATGAATGAAACATCATCCCTATCATTTGTAGGAGTAGTACCCATCAGCAAAGTACAAAGTAATCAGGAATTAGAAAGCGGACAGATTCCTTTTTGAAAGTTGTGTATCATTTCATTTCCTTGTTGAGAAGAGCCAGGGAGGCTCATGGAAAAGGATGGTCTTTGAGTAGAGTCTTACTCGTTTGTTACGGGAACCAAAGATCAATAATTAGAAGTTAGTGATAATAGCTGTCATTTGTTGAGGGTTTGTTTCATGCCAAGTACTGTGCCAAGGACTTTATATGGCTTATCTCATTGAATTCCACAACTTTTTGATGGGATGCTGGTTCTGATTTTATAACCATTTTACAGATAAGGAATCAACAGAACATTAAGTGATTTAATTTTTCCCAGGATCACAGTTTTCACAAATGATGGCACTTACTTTGAATCCTGGCAGTTTGAGTGGAAAGCCAGGGAACTGGTGAATTGTTTTGCCTCTCTGAATAGAGTGGCTTCCCTTGTGGCTCAGCTGGTAAAGAATCCGCCTGCAATGCAGGAAACCTGGGTTCGATCCCTGGGTTGGGAAGATACCCTGGGGAAAGGAACAGCTACCCATTCCAGTATTCTGGCCTAGAGAATTCCATGGACTAACTGAGTGACTTTCACTTTTCACTCTTGAGTAGAAACCAGTGAGAAGTAAATGATTCAGAAATCTCAAACATCTCATGTAGCAGATCAGCAAGAGTAGTTAATTTTGGAGAATCCTTGTAGTAAGATCTTATTCTACATTTTAGGAATTTTGCTCCTTGGAAAAAGAGTTGCCTCTTAATTTAGGCTTATAAAAAATTGCTAACTTTCCCCCTAATTTCAACTTAAATACTGATACTTCAGTTGGCTTATTTCTAACTGCCAGGCATTAGGTTGGCCAAAAAGTTCGTTAAGGATTTTCTTTAAGATGTCATGGAAAAATCCTGAATGAACTTTTTGGCCAGTCCAATATTTGTTTCTATGGCATGAAGGAAAACTTGCTTTAATATGAGTTATTCCTTCTGCAAAATAATCTTTTGTGTTTCTTAAGTCACTTTCTTTGTAGTCTTTCATGTTGCTGAAGAATTAAGTGCTCAGCTTCTCAAATGTAGAGACAACTTCTAAGAGTGTAGATATTTAATATGTCATGTTATAGCATATATACAATCTGAAAGCACAGATGAAGCGAATGAGCCTGTATACACACACACACACAAATAATTTCAAGAAAATATGTAATTAATTAGGGAAGAAAACTTCCTCAGGCCTTTCCATCAACTTTATTGGTAGGACCATTTGTGTCTTCTCCAAAGAGATTTTATTTTAAAGTCCCTGATATCAAAGGAAGAGCAGTAGAGGTGCTGGTGGCATTGGTTCCTTTTTCTCCCTTTATTGTAATATTTCATACTCAGTTTTCTTTGTCTTTTTTTATAAGAAAATATGTTCAGAAGGTAGACTATGTAGAATTAATTCAAATGTCTATAAAGCTAGATTATTTTTTTGAGATACAGTATGTGGATTGGAATTAGAAAGTAACCCAGAAGCCTGCATGTGTGTGTGCTCAGTTGTGTCAGACTCTTTGCAACCCTATGGACTATATAGCCCACCAGGCTCCTTTGTCCATGGGATTATTCCTGCAAGAATACTGGAATAGGTTGCCGTTTCCTCCTCCAGGGGATCTTCCTGACCCAGGTATCAAATCTGCATCTCCTGTGTCTTCTGCATTGGCAGGAAAATGGAACCACCTAATTCAGTTGTCTTGTAAAGTTAGATTATTTCTTTGAGATATGGTATATGGCTTGAAATTAGAAAGTAAGTTGGAAGTCTGAAACTGCAATTTTTAAACGTTCAGGACAGTCATTTTTTAAAAGCAGTTACCCAACCCTCTAGCTTGTGTTTGCTAATCTTGTTGATAGGACTACAAACGTAGGAAAATAATTTGCAGATCATCACTCTAAGGGATACGAATGTTTTAGATCAACACGGGGAGGTTGCTGTATGTTGTTGTTTTTCCGTCACTAAGTCTTATCTGACTCCTTGCAATACCATGGACTGCAGCATGCCAGGCTCTTCTGTCTTCCACTGTCTCTCAGGGTTTGCTCAAATTCATGTCCATAGAATCAGTAATGCTGTCCAACCATCTCATTTTCTGCCACCTGCTTCTCCTGTTGCCTTCAGTCTTTCCCAGCATCAGGGTCTTTTTCAATGAGTTGGTTCTTCGCCTCAGGTAGCCAAAGTATTAAAACTTCATGTTCAGCATCAGTCCTTCCAGTGGATATTCAGGGTTTATTTCCTTTAGGATTGACTGATTTTGATCCCCTTGCAGTCCAAGGGACTCTCAAGAGTCTTCTCCAATACCACAGGTCAAAAGCATCATGCTGTGTGTATCTCTGTGTGTGTCTATATGTATATTTAATTCTGAATTGTTGATGAATAATTTCTATATGGTAAAATTCACTCCTTTTAGCATAAATGTCTATGAATTTTGACAAATCCTTACAGTCATGTAACCAGCACCACAGTCAAATTATAGAAGAATTCTGTCTCGCTCCAGAATTCTGTTGTTCCCTTTTGTAGTTAAAATTATATTCTACCTTCTGTCCCTGGCATCTACTGATCTATTTTCTATTCTGTGTTTCTTTTCTGTTCCAAAATGTCATACAACTAGAATCATGCAATAGATAGCCTTTAAGTCTTTTTTTTTCTTTAATTTAACATGATATATTTGAGATTCATCAGTGCTACTTTGTGTATTGGTAGTTCATTTTTGAGCAGTATTTCATAGTGTGTTTGTGTCAGTGTTGTTGTTGTCTTTAAATGCATTCGCCAGTTGAAAGATGTTAATATTTCCATTTTGGGGGCTATTATGAATGAAGCTGTTAAAAGCATTTATCCTGAGTTTCTGTGTGTGAGTTTTTATTTCCCTTGGGTAAATACCTAGGAGTGGAATTGCTGGGTCATGTGTAAGTGCATTTTAACTTTGTATAAGAGGCTCCCCAGATGTTTTCCAGAGCACTTGAACTATCTTCCATTTGCAGCAGCAGTGCTCGAGAGTGACAGCTCTCACCTTTGCTAGCACACGCTGTTGCCAGGTGTTTTTACTTTAGCTGTTTTAATAGCTCTGTGGTGTCATCTCATTATAGTTTCAGTTTGCATTTCTGTAATGATTAATGATGGTGAGCATTTTTTTATGTGCTTATTTGCTATTCATATATGTGCTTTGGTGAAGTATCTACTCAGATTTGTTGCTTATTTACAAATTGAGTTATTTGTTTTCTTATTGAATTCTTTTTAAAAACTGGGGTTTCATATATAACAAAATGTATATATATATACACACACACATAGATATAAAATAAAAACATAGTAGCATAAACCAATAAGCATTTATTTGCTTCTGATTATTCAATTTCAGTTGGCCTCAGCTGGACTGTTTTTCTAATTATATCTGGGATCACTGATATGGTTGCAGCCATCTAGTGGCTCCATTGTGATTGGGCAGTTTGATGACTTCACACATATTTGGTGATTAAGGGGCCATCAGCTTGTTCCCCTCTATCTGGCTTCTCTAGAAGGATATCCCAGGTTTCTCACCTTGCAGTGATCTAAGAGGGCAAAAGTAGAAACTGCAAATCCTCCTGAGGCCAAGCATGAAAAGTTACACAGTATCACTACTGCCACATTCTGTTAATCTTTGCAAGTCAAAGGGACTTTCCACATATAGGGAATGGAAGTAGGAACTGCAAAGAATTTGTAGCCATTTTGACCCACAGTTCTCATCTCTAGACATAACGTTGAATAGACAAGGTCATATTATAGTGGTTTTGAACAGCAAGAGTTTAGTGTAGGCTTGGTTGATAGATAATAGGAAATCATAATTGGGTTTTCAGCAGAAGAGTGACACTATGAAAATGGTTGAGGAAGATTTATATTTTCAGGTGGATTTGGCCATGTACTTGACTAGAGTGAAATTAACTGGGAAATACAGTATTAATTTAGACATGAGGTGTTGCTGACCTTAATTAATGATTAAATTGCATGGCTTTGGTACCAAAAGTACATCTGCTTATTTTTCCATGTTTCCTTCATGCTTTTATTTGGGTTTCCCCAAACATCCTTTTCTTACTTGGTGATTGCCAGCATCTTGAGTATACATGTAATATCTTTCTTTAAAAGCTTAGAAGTCATCACTTTTTTAGCATGCCACCCTGCAGGAATGCCTTTTCAAATTTCATATTTGTTTTGTCTCAACTTTTACTAATGTGAAGTTGCTATCAGTTCACAGAATCTTTGCTTCTTATTCTTAGGGTTTGAACCTGCCATTCTGCCTCTCAGAGTAGAAATTAGCAGAAAACACCTGGAAAATTACTGAAACTTGTTCTGAAACCCCATGAACAGTGAACTTCATTGACAGATGTCAGAACTTGACAGAACTTGTAACATTTAAGGAGTGCTTATTGAAAGCTTTCCTCTTAATTCCTTATTCTAGTTACACATATTTTGGGGAGAATAATTTTTAAAAATTCAGTGTGAATTTGTAGCCTTTTTTTTTTTGGTCTCGGAAAGAGAAGTTTTCTTCTGGAATTTAGATATTAGCTATAAGCTAAATTTTACAGACCATGAAGGTATAATTAACTTATGGTTATCTGTGTTTCTGAGCTACATACTAGTCTCTTCAGTTGGATTAGAGCCAAATCACGAATCTTCCAGTGGAAAAATTTGTCTGATGCAACAAAAGTATGAAACAGTACCATGGGTAGGAAGGAAACTGATACAGCTTTTCATAGGTCATATCTTACTTCAGTTTGAGAAACTGGTATTAGAAATTGAAGATGCCTTTATTCCTGTTGGTTGTTTGGAGGATTTGCTGTAGGCAACCTTCTCCATAAATGCTTGTCTCATTTGTAAAGAGTGTACTTGTGTTGAGTCGCTCAGTCGTGCACAACTCTTTGTGACTCCATAGACTGTAGCATGCCAGGCTTCCCTGTCCATCAACCATCTCCCAAAGTTTGCTCAAACTCAATGTCCATTGAGTCGGTGATGCCATCCAACCACTCATCCTCTGTTGTCCCCTTCTCCTCCCACCTTCAGTCTTTCCCAGCATCAGAGTCTTTTCCAATGAGTCAGCTTTACGCATCAGGCAGCCAAAGTATTGGAGCTTCAGCCTTAGCATCAGTCCCTTCCAATGAATAAAGGGTTGATTTCCTTTAGGATTGACTGGTTTGATCTCCTTACTGTCCACAGGACTCTGAAGAGTCGTCTCCAGCACCACAGTTCCAAAGCATCAATTCTTCAGTGCTTATCCTTTTTTATGGTCCAACTTTCACATCTGTACATGACTACTGGAAAAACCATAGATTTTACTATATGGACCTTTGTCAGAAAGTGATGTCTGTGCTTTAGAATATGCTGTCTAGGTTTGTCATAGCTTTTCTGCCAAGGAGCAAGAGTCTTTTTATTAAAAGAATGTACTGCTTCTATTCTTATAGCAAGTGAATGGATTGAAGTGTATAGAGCATCTAGCTATAACCTTCCCCCACCTTTTTTTTTAACTTTTACTTTTACAATCCTCCATCCATTATTCCTTGTGCTATCAACAATGTCTTACTTTTCCATATGGAAAATATTCCTTTCCTATGTTAGAATATCTCAGTGAGATTTTTAGTCAATATTCCTAGCCTTCTCAGTCTGACAATCAGATGCTTTCTCCCTGGAATTTGTATTAACCTTTTCGTATATTGCTGTATTAAATTTGCTAGTGGATTGTTTTCTGTGTTAATAAGACATGCTTAAAAAAAAAAAAAAAAGACATGCTTATCTGTAATATTTCCTTCTTACAGTGTCTTTTGGGTTTTAATATTAAGGTTATACAGAAAAATTTTATTCTCAGAAAGTGTTTGTATAAAATGGAATCCATTCTATTTTATATCTTTGTTAGAATTTGACCAGTGAAGCTGTCTGGGCCTGAAGTCTTTTTTTTGGGGGGGGGGTGGGGGAGGGAGGAACATAGGTTGGTTTTCGTAGAGACAGGAGACATGTGGGAAGGCTTCAGATTTTACATTTGTTTTTTTTTTTAATAGAAATTGGACCATGCATGTTTTCTATTTTTTTTCATGTCAATTTTGGTAAAATGTATTTTTCAAGAAATGTGTCCATTTTATCAAGATTTTCAAATGTATTAGCATAAAGCTGTTCATAATTCCTTCTTACTTTCCTACTTTATACCTGTAATATCTGTAGTACTGTTTCCTTTTTCATTCTTGATTTGTTTATATTTTCTCCTTTTATCTTGCAAACAGTTTATTGATTTTATTTATTTTTTTATTTCTCATGTTTATTTTCCCCCTATTGTATGTTTCTTTGTATTTTATTGATTTCTACTCTTAGTTTGTTAATTTCCTTCTTGTAGTATCTTTGGAGGTTTTTTCTTTTTTTTCTGTTTAAAGCTTTTTCAGAAAGAATTTTATATTATTGATTTTAAGCCTTGCTTTTTTCCTAATATATGCCTGGAGAGTTAGAAATTTCACACTAAACACAGCTGTAGAGAGCACAGTTGCATCTTGCCAACTCTGTCAGTGACTTATTTTAATTGATATTCAGTCAAAAATAGTTTCAAATTTCTTTTGTGATTTTTCTTTTTAACTTGCTAGTTATTTAGGACTGTATTTTAACCCAGTGTCTGTTATAAAGTGCACATTATGTTATTGTAATCTTGATTTAAATTAATCATATTCCTCTATAATTGACTACATATTTATTCTTTCTAATGTTATTTATTCCTTCCTGCAGTTTATTTCTTCCATGTTGATCATTTCCCTTCAGTCTGGAGAATATCCTTTAGTATTTTTGGCAGTGCAGATTTGATGGCAATAAATGTTTTTTGATTTTCTTTTTTTGAAAACTTTTAAAACATATGCAGTGTTGAGATAATTTTTGCTTGTATAGACTTTAATTTGGCACATTAGAATTTAACTTTTTTAGCACTTTAAGCATGTTATTCTATTGTTTTCTAACTTACATACTTTTTGTTGGGAAGTCAGCAATTTTACTTGAAGTTTATCTTTTTCTTTGGTTACTTTTGCATTTTAATTTTTGTCTTGGTGTTATACAAGCTGACCGTGATGCCCAGAAGTGACTTTGTTTTTATCTAGTTTGAAATTCACTGAGCTCAATTCTAGGATTTGATGTCATAAGTTTTAGAAAATCCTCAACTATTACCTCTTTAAATACTGTTTCTGGACCATTCTTTCTCTTGGAACTCCACTTACATGTATTATTACATTTCCTTTTATGGTGTCTCACATGCCTTTTTTGTGTCTTTCACAATCTAATTTGTGTTTGTACTTCATTTTATATGTTTTCTTTTGAACTGTCCTCCAATTTATTTAATCTGTCTTCTGCATTCATTCTGTTAAGCACACCCCATTAGTAATTTTTTATGTATTTTGATTCCAAAATATCTAGTTCATTCTTTTTTATGATTTCAAAATTTTTTGTAAATTTTCTATTTTTCATAAATTTTGTCCATGTTTTTTAAAGAATTTCTTTAAGTCATTATTCTAACATAACTATTATATTGTCTGCTAATACCTGGATGATAGCTGGGTCATCTTTTGTTCATCTTTTCCTATTGATTATTGGTCAGATTTTTTCCTCTTTACATGTCCAGGAATTTTTTTTTTTTCTCTTTTTTAAGAATTCTGGGGTGGGTTGCCATTTCCCACTTCAGGAAATCTTTATTTTTGTTAGATAGTGTGACAAAATATTTGAAAATATGATGTCTAAAAGTAGTATGGAAATTATGGGAATTTCCCTCTAATATAGATATATTATTTCTGGGACTATTATTTCATCTGGTGCAATTAGGGATTGAGCTGGGTCATGGCTAAATTATGGTTTTAGTAATACTTAGCCCACTTCTTTTTCTTGCCTGTTACTTAGGCGTAAATCTTCCCTGCTTTTTAATTGAGCACTTGATGGATTTCTTTCAGCACTTAAATATTGTGGGAAATTTAGTCTGCCTTTTAGATGTGTTAAGCCTTTCTCATTGGCAGCTTAAGCCATGTATCATATAAATATAGCAGACACTGAAAAAAAATACTAATTATGACTTTAAGGTAGGTCTCAAATAGGACTTTGCCTTGTAATATCCAGGACTGAGAAATTTTAGTCTGTCTTAAAATTGCTGTCTAGCATCCCATGACCATTGGTCATAGCAAGCACTCTCTTCCAACAACATGAGGCAATTTTACACATGGTGGACATCACCAGAAGGTCAGTACTGAAATCAGATTGATTATATTCTTTGCAGCCGAAGATGAAGAAGCTCTTTACAGTCAGCAAAAACAAGACCTGGAACTGACTGTGGCTCAGATCATCAGCTCCTTATTGCAAAATTCAGGCTCAAATTGAAGAAAGTAGGGAAAACCACTAATCCATTCAGCTATAACCTAAATGAAATTCCTAATGATTATACAGTGGACGTAACAAATGTATTCAAGGGACTAGATCTGATAGAGTGCCTGAAAAACTATGGATGGAGGCTCATAACATTGTACAGAAAGTGGTGACAAAAACGATCTCCAAGGAAAAGAAATGCAAGAAGACAAAGTGGTTGTTTTAGTAGGTCTTACAAATAGCTGAGAAAAGAAGAGAAGTGAAAGGGAAAGATATTCCCAACTGAATGCAGAGTCACAGAGAATAGCAAGGAGAGATAAGAAAGACTTCTTAAGTGAACAATACAAAGAAATAGAGGAAAGCAATAGAATAGGAAAGACTAGAAATCTCTTCAAGAAAATTGGAGATACCAAGGGAACATTTCATGCAAAGATGGGCACAAAAAAGGACAGAAACAGCAAGGACCTAACAAAAGCAGAAGAGATTAAGAAGAGGTGGCAAGAATACACAGAACTATACAAAAAAGATCTTAAATGACCCAGATAACAATGATGGTATGAGTGCTCATCTAAGCCAGACATCCTGTGAGGTGCAGTCAAGTGGGCCTTAAGAAGCATTATTACGAACAAAACTAGTGGAGATGATGGAATTCCAGCTGAGCTATTTCAAATCCTAGAAGATGATGCTGTGAAAGTGCTACATTCAATATGCCAGCAAATTGGGAAAACTCAGCAGTGTCCACAGGACTGGAAAAGATCAGTTTTCATTCCAATCCCAAAGAAAGACAATGCCAAAGAATGTTCAAATTACCATACAGCTGCACTCATTTCACATGCCAGCAAGATTATCCTCAAAATCCTTCAAGTTAGGCTTCAACGGTACATGAACTGAGAACTTCCAGATGTATAAGCTGAGTTTAGAAAAGGCAGAGGAACCAGAGATCAAATTGCCAACATCCACTGGATCATAAAAAAAGCAAGGGAATTCCAAAAGAAAATCTACTTCTGCTTCATTGACTATGCTAAAGCCTTTGATTGTGTGGATCACAACGAACTGTGGAATATTCTTAATGAGATGGCATTATCAGACCACCTTACCTGCCTCCTGAGAATCCTGTATGCAGGAGAAGAAGCAATAGTTAGAACTGGACATGAAACAATGGACTGGTTCAAAATTGGGAAAGGAGTACGTCAAGACTGTATACTGTCACCATGCTTATTTAACATATATGAAGAGTACATCATGTTAAATGCTGGGCTGGATGAATCACAAGCTGGAATCAAGATTGCCAGGAGAAATATCAACCATCTCAGACATGCAGATGATACCACTTTAATGGCAGAAAGTAAAGAGGAAGCCTCTTCACTAAAGAGCCTCTTGATAAAGGTGAAAGAGGAGAGTGAGAAAGCTGACTTAAAACTCAGCATTCACAAAACAGATCATGGCATTTGGTTCTATCACCTCATGGCAAATAGATGGGGAAAATGTGGGAAAAGTGTCAGATTTCATTTTCTTGGACTCCAAAATCAATGTGGACAGTGACTGCAGCCATGAAAAGACTCTTGCTCCTTGGAAGAATACCTATGACAACCTAGACAGTGTATTAAAAATCAGAGACATTACTTTGCCAACAAAGGTCCATAGCTTTGATTTTTCCGGTAGTCATGTGTAGATGTGAGAGTTGGACTATAAAGAAGACTGAGCACTAAATAATTGATGCTTTTGAACTGTTATGTTGGAGAAGACTCTTGAAGAGTCCCTTGGACTGCAAGGAGATCAAACCAGTCAGTCCTAAATGAAATCAACCCGGAACATTCATTCGAATGGCTGGTGCTGAAGCTAAAACTCCAGTACTTTAGCTACCTGATTCAGAGCTGAGTCATTTGAAAAGACCCTGGTGCTGGGAAAGATTGAGGGCAAGAGGAGAAGGGGGCAACAGATGGTGAGATGGTTGGATGGCATCTCTTGACTCAATGAACATGAGTTTGAATCAACTCCGGGAGGTAGTGATGGACAGGGAAGCCTGGCATGCTGCAGTCACAAAAAATCAGACAAGACTTAGTGACTGAACAACAAGTATTCCTTCAAATTAAGCTACTGTACCACGGACAAAACTGGCTATAAATTCGTTGTTCCTATAGTTTCCAAATTTTCAAAATCTTTTGTGGAATCCAAACCTGTACTTCATGTTATACCTAGAATCAGTAAGTGCTCCCTAGGTAAAAACATGGACTAGTTATACAATGCTGTTCTCTGGACTGTTAGTTAATTTAATCCTGCATTTAAAAATACCTCTCTAATGGCTTTAAATGGGTTATATTTTCAAGTTACTTGTTTTTTAAATTATTTTTATTGTTATTACAACAGGGTTTCCCTGGTTGCTCAGTAAAGAATCTGCCTGCAGTGCAGACCTGAGTTTGATCCTTGGATTGGGACGATCTCCTGGAAAAGGGAATGGCTACACACACACTCCAGTATTCTTGCCTGGAGAATTCCATGGATGGAGTTGTCTGTCGGGCCTACAGTCCATGAGTAGAGTAGGGTTTGCCATTAACTATTATATTCTACCTGAAACCTAAACTACCTAGGTTGAAAATTGTTGGAATTCATTTATCTTAATACAGCTGCTATAAAGAGATTCCCATTAGTTCCTATATTTAGGTCCCTAGAGCTGTTCTGTTTCTTGCCCATTTAAGGTCTGGTTGTTCAGGTTTTCCTTTGATTTATTTTAAATTTTTTCTCCCATCGTACCCCCTGTTGTGTGGTAAAGGAAAGTAGGAGTTTGGGCAGGTTGGAAGTTTTTTGTTTTTTTTAACTAATATCAGTGATCTCTGCTTCATTGACCAATATAGTGAATCTCTTAGGAGAAAGAAATCAAGGTGAAATCTAGATAGATTGAGCTTGATGTGCTTTCTAAACCTGTCCAGTAGAAGCTCGGAAAGTTAATCTAGAAGTCAGGGAAAAAGTCAGGATGAGAGAGAAAGATACCTTTGAGAATTATCTATATAGAAGTGATTGCCAGGAAATGTGTTGCACAAGGTAAAATTTCTATGTTTATTTCAGGTGACCCACAGTCATCATAGGTTTAGAGAGAAGGAAGTGTGGGAATATTTTTAAAGGAGATTTTAAAGCATATCTGGCAGAACTCCTTTCTGTTAGTAGTTTGTCAATAAATAGCTCTTTAGCTAATGGTAGTTGATAATAAAAAAAAATAATTTAAATACTTTCCTAGAACTCAGAATACTTGTTTCTTTTTAATAGAAAGGAAAAAAATTCATATTAAATATTTATCATAACATTAGATTTCATAAAATGTACATGTTCCTCAGAGTGACTGTTTACCCTGAGAAAATAGTTGACTTTTTTTGGCCTAGAATACAAAAGTAGAGAAGGTTGATTGGGATAGATAATCATATTCAATAAATTTGTAAGTCTTTACAGAGACAAAATAGTTGCATAATATACTAGGTCATGAAGGAGTATAGAATAGGTTTTGTTCCTTAGGATTTGGCTTTCATAACTGAATTATATGAATTTTTTTTTAAGATGATTGTTGCTTTTACATGTGGGAATTATATTTGCCCACCATGAGCTTTACTTAAAATATAGGAATTTTAATTATTCTTTATAATGACTCAGAAAGGCATTTAGGGGAGACTGCACCGTTCTTTGAGAAAGGTGTCACATGAATAAAGATATTAAAATCCTGAATATTCAATGGAAGGACTGATGCTGAAACTGAAACTCCAGTACTTTGGCCACGTGATGTGAAGAACTGATGCATTTGAAAAGACCCTGATGCTAGGAAAGATTGAAGGCAGGAGGAGAAGGGGACGACAGAGGATGAAATGGTTGGATGGCATCACCGGCTTGATGGACACGAGTTTGAGCAAGCTCTGGGAGTTGGTGATGGACAAGGAAGCCTGGTATGCTACAGTCCATGGGGTTGCAAAGAGTCAGACATGACTGAGCAACTGAACTGAACTGACCATGAGCTTTATTTAAAATACAGAAATTTTAATGATTCATTATAATTGCTCAGAAAGGCATTTAGGGAAGATTGGGCTGTTCTTTGAGAAAGGTGTCACATGAATAAAGATATTAAAATCTTAAATAACCAAGTTGAAATTATTTGAATTTTGTGATTGAGTTTTGTCATATAGACAGAGTGAGTATGCATTAAATATTTTATAATGTTTGAATATTTGAATTTAGGGGCTTGATTAAATAGTTTTAAATCTCTTATTCTTTATTCTTTTATGTTAGTATTACTGAACTGATAATAGTTTCAAACACATATTACTGATAATTAAAGATAAATAATAATAGGAAATATGGCCATAGTGATTCATCAGTTTCAGTGTTACTTCATTTATAGATGATGCATAATCTGCTGTAAACAGTGTACAAGGAAAAAAACTTTCCTGAGCTATTTCTCTCATCTTTTAGGTGGACTTTTATTTCACTGGGAACTTTTTTTTAAATGTTTTTGAGTTGTCATATTGCCATTTTGTAATTCACTTAGGTAAAATCATGAAACATAGTGGTTGTTTAGCTTGATCAGGATTCTAGACAAAGCTGTCTGAAAGAGAATGAATGTAAAAAAGTCTTCAATGTATTGGTTAACTTATGAATTACAGTAGCTAGAAGGCAGTATAGTGTAAAATGGTACACTATGCTTACCTTGTTGCTGGTTCAAATAGCATAAATTTGATCTTAATACAGTCTTTTTGTTCTTTTAAAATGTATGCAAATGCGATTGCTTGGCAGAGATAACTGTACATCAGAAATGCATAAGAGAGTATAATGTTTGGAGAGAAGCCGAGGTGCACTTAATAAATATAGAATACTGTATCTTCAATAAAGACAAAAAGGACACTCAAAAGTATAGTTTAATGTTAATTCTCATTTATATTCAATAACACTTCAAAAATATTATCTGTTACCAAATGATATGTACAGAAGCTAAAATGACTTAGTCATTTTTCTGTAAGTCAGTGACAGAAGTAAAAGCAAAATCTTCTGAGGAATTAGGAGTTTATATCTAATTTTCAGTACACTCCCAGTTGGTCATTTTTAAATACCTTCTCATGTTCCTCTTCTGTTAAATATTATCTTCAGGACAATATGTTTTACTAGCCTACAGATAATGAAAAACTATCCTATTTATTATTATGATTACTTTTGATAGTTGTTAAATGTGATCAAAGATTTCCATATACCAGTATTAGAGAATTGTTACATCTTTTAGTTATATAAATGCACCTGTGTAAGCTATAGTGATGGTGTTTCATGTTTATTGAACTTAACGGTAGTAATAGTTTATAATCTGTATAAATAAATACAGATGGCACATTTGTCACAGTTTGCTATGATCACAGTACTGCAGTGTTTAATGAGGGTCATAGAATCTGTGGGAAGAAACCACATACTGTAAGTTCTAAATTTATTTGGCCAACCATACATAAAATTTTTGGAAGTGGTATGACCGTATGGAGTGGGAGTAGATGTAATGCATCTAAATGTAGCTTCCCTTGGCCCTTTAGAGTTCCTGATAGAGTCATAAACTGCTTGTGCATTTGTCCACATTAGGTAGTATCTTGCCAGATCTGGGTTCATTTCTTGTTATGCTATAATAATCCTTATATTTGGGCCCAGTGTCACCTTTTTTGGAAGACTGTACACAAACTATGTGTGTTTCCATTTAAGGAGATGTGTACAAACTGAGATTTCTTAGTTTTTGAGCCAAACCTAGCATCAGTCCTTATTCTGATCCTTGAGAAGAATACAAAAGTCATTTCAGTGTATCTCAGTATTCAGTGTACTTCCTAGCATTATGAGTAGTACATTTCTCCACATACTGATAGTGGTATGTACTGTGCCTTTGCATGCGTGCATACACACACACACACACGCATGCGCGGGTATGCATAGAAGTTTGTTGTAAACCAGCCAAGTCATTATTTGATTTTTTTTCCTTTAGAGCAATTGGTAGCTTTCAAAATGCAGAAGTCAGTGAGGAAGATAAACCTCTCCCCCATAATTTTGCTCAGTTTAATAAGTTACAGTGTTGGCAAGACTCAGATCGAATCCTCCACACACAAATGTTTGTAAGTGGGTACAAAAACAGTCACAACTGTTCTGTAACTTTGTCAGAGGGCATGCTCTTAGTCTTTTTTAGTTGTTTTTATAGTGTCTTTTATGAAGGGTTCTCTTGAGGCAGTTGTGACAGTTGTTCTGATAACATGTTTTGGTGTACTTTCTGTTCAGGTGTTAGAGAATGTCCGAATGAGTGCCTGGACAACATATGGTTTTGAAACCTAGACCATGGCTGATTCATGTCAATGTATGGCAAAAACCACTACAATATTGTAAAGTAATTAGCCTCCAACTAATAAAAATAAATGAAAAAAAAATTAAAAAAAAAATAAACCTAGACCTCACATGTAATTCCAAACGTTGTGATCTACTGGATTTACTATGTTTGTACATATTGTTTACAAAATTGTTCGCAAAATGCTTCTACATTTCTAGGTTCCCATTTTCATATATATTGAGTTAATTTTACCAGTAAAATAATATTTGTAGTATCTACCAAGCTAATAACAAACTACCTTTGATTGTAAATGCATGACATGATGTGCATGTATGCTCAGTCCTGTCCAACTCTGCAGCTCCATGGACTGTATAGCCTGCAAGACTACTCTGTCCATGGGATTTTCCAGGCAAGAGTATTGGAGTGGGTTGCCATTTCCTTCTCCAGGGGATCTTCTCAACCCAGGAGTCAGACCTGCGTCTCCTGCGTTGACAGGGAGATTGGTTACCACTGCACCACCTGGGAAGCCCTTGATTAGAAATAGAGCTGGCTAAGGAACTTAATATTAATCACTGCCCTGGTAGTATGAACTTTTCCACAGCTTTACTGACATACAGTTGGCACATATCACTGTGTAAATTTAAGATGTGCAGCGAGATGAGTTTTGGGGCAACGGGAAAGCCTGCAGTGGGTCTTAGCTGTCGTACGTGGGATCTTTGTTGTGGCACACAGGCTTTTCCCTAGTTGTGGTGTGTGGGCTCAGTAGTTGTGTGCAGGCTTAATTGTCCCACAGCATGTGGGATCTTAGTTTCCTGACCAGGGGTTGAACCCACCTCCTCCACATTGGAAGGTGAATTCTTAACCAGTGGACCACCAGGGAAGTCCCCACCGTGATGATTTGGTATATGTATATATTGTGAAATTTTTACCATAATTAGGTTAGTTACGCATTCATCACCTCACAGCATAGTTATCTTTTGTGTCTGTGTGTGTGCTGTAAGATTTTCAAGATATACTCTATTAGCAGCTTTCAGGTATATATATAATACAGTGTTCTTAATCACAGCCACATTAGATCCCCAAAACTTATTCATCTTATAACTTGAAGTTTGTTCTCTTTGATCACCTTCATCCATTACCTCACCCTCACTCCCCTATCCCTGATCCTGGAAACCATCAATATACTCTTTGTTACTATGAGTTCAACTTTTTGAGAGTCTACACATAA
Source organism: Cervus canadensis (assembly GCF_019320065.1). NCBI lineage: Eukaryota > Metazoa > Chordata > Mammalia > Artiodactyla > Cervidae > Cervus > Cervus canadensis. The sequence continues at coordinate 72,554,204 of NC_057391.1, forward strand.
GTGCTGCTGCTGCTAAGTCGCTCAGTCGTGTCCGACTCTGTGCAACCCCATAGATGGCAGCCCACCAGGCTCCCCTGTCCCTGGGATTCTCCAGGCAGGAACATTGGAGTGGGTTGCCATTTCATACAATATTTGTCTTTCTTTCTCTGATCTATTTGACCCTGGAGCCATGCTTTCAAGGCTCATCTGTGTTGTCACAAGTGGTAGAATTTCCATATTTTATCATGGCCAAATAATGTTTGATTGTATGTATATACATTACATATTCTTTATTCATTGATTTGTTGACAGACACTTAGGTTGGTTCCATGTCTTGGGTATTGTGAACAATGCTGTGGTGAACATGGGAATTCAGATACCTCTTGGAGATGTTGATTTCATGTTTTTGATATAATTAGTGATATTGAGCACTTTTTCGTGTGTGTACTTGTCAACTTTTATGTGTTTTGAAAAATGTCTATTCAGTTTCTCTACCCATTTTTATTTATTTATTTGTTTTCAATCTTTTCTTTTTTAAATTTTTTTAACACTAAAAGCATTTTGTATTGGGGTATAGCTGATTTAACAATGTGTGGTAGTTTCAGGTGAGCAGGTATACATATACATGTATCCATTCTCTCCCAAATCCCTCTCCCATCCAGGCTGGCATATAACATTGAGCAGAGTTCCATGTGCCTCTGCCCATTTTTAAATCAGATTTTTGATTTTTGTTATTGAGTTCTTGAGTTTGTTATCTATTTTTGACTATTCAGTTCAGTTCAGTTCAGTCGCTCAGTCGTGTCCAACTCTTTGTGACCCCATGAATCACAGCACGCCAGGCCTCCCTGTCTATCACAAACTCCCAGAGTTTACTCAAACTCATGCCCATCGAGTCAGTAATGCCATCCAGCCATCTCATCCTCTGTTGTCCCCTTCTCCTCCTGCCCCCAGTCCGTCCCAGCATCAGGGTTTTTTCTAGTGAATCAACTCTTCTCATGAGGCGGCCAAAGTATTGGAGTTTCCGCTTCAGCATCAGTCCTTCCAATGAACACCCAGGACGGATCTCCTTTAGGATGGACTGGTTGGATCTCCTTGCAGTCCAAGGAACTCTCAAGAGTCTTCTCCAACACCACAGTTCAAAAGCATCAATTTTTCGGCGCTCAGCTTTCCTCACAGTCCAACTCTCACATCCATACACCCACTGCATATGGCTATCCAGTTTTCTAACACTATTTATTGAAGAAATTACCCTTTCCTCGTTGAGTATTCTTGGCTTTCTTGTTATTAGTTGGCTACATATTCAAGGGTTTATTTCCGGGCTCTTGATTCTTTTCCATTGATCTGTGTTTGTTTTTATGCAAATACATGCTGTTAGGATAACTATAGCTTTGTAACATAGTTTGAAATCTTGAAATGTGATGCCTCCCACTTTGTTTTTCGTTTTTAGGGTAGCTTTGACTGTTCAGCATATCTTGTGGTTCCATACAACTTTTCAGATAGTTTTTGCTACTTTTATGGAAAATATCACTGACATTTTGATGGGTATTGCATCAAATCTTTAGATGTAATGTCCTTTCCATTTCTTCACTTTGAGCCTCCGTGTGTCCCTAAAACTGAAAGGAGTCTCTTGTAGGCAGCATATATAGGCATACCTTAAGAATCTCAGGTTCAATTCTAGACCACCACAAGAAAGCAAATAATACAAATTTTTTGATTTCCCAGTTGTAAAGTTTATACTATATGGTAGTCCGTTAAGTATACAATAGCATTATATCTAGAAAATATGTATATACCTTAATTTAAAAGTATTTTATTTCTAAAAACTCCTAACCATCATCAGAGCCTTCAGCAAATTGTAATCTTTTTGCCAGTGGAAAGTCTTCCCTTGATATTGGTGGTTGCTGACTGATCAGGGTGGTGGTTGCTGAAGGTTGAGGTGACTGTGACAGTTTCTTAAAATAAGTCAGTAATGAAGTTTATAGCATCTTCACCAGAAGTAGATTCCCTCTCAGGAAACCACTTTATTCATTCATAAGAAGCAACTCCTCATCCATTCAGGTTTTTCATGAGATTGCAGCAATTCAGTCACATCTTCAGGCTCCCCTTCTGATTCTAGTTCTCTTGCCGTTTCTGCCACATCTGCAGGGACTTCTTCATTGGAGTCTTGAACCCCTCAAAGTCATCCATGAAGATTTGAATCAGCTTTTTCCAGACTCCTGTTAATGTTGGTATTTTGACCTCTTCCCATGGACAGAGGAACCTGGAGGGCTACAGTCCATGGGGTCGCAAGAGTTGGACACGACTTAGCAGCTAAACCACCACCACCACTATGAATCATCAATGTTCTTAATGACATCTAGAATGGTGAATCCTTTTCAGAAGGTTTTCAGCTGATTTTGCCCATATCCATCAGAGGAATCACTGTCTGTGGCATCTATAGCCCTACAAAATGTATTTCTTAAAGAGTAAAACTTTGTTAGCAGGCTTAAAAACAACTTGAGTCTAGTTCTGTGTCTTTTGATTGAAGAATTCAGTATATTTACAGTTAGAACAATCGTTGATATGTAGTGTCTTTTGATTGGAGAATTCACTATATTTACAATTAAAACAGTCATTGATATGTAGGGATTTACTGCTGCTGCTGCAGCGGCACTTCAGTCGCGTCCGACTCTGTGTGACCCCATGGACTGCAGCCTACCAGGCTCCTCCGTCCATGGGATTTTCCAGGCAAGGGTACTGGAGTGGGGTGCCATTGCCTTCTCCGAAGGATTTACTAATGCCATCTTAATATCTGTATGGGCCAAAATATTGGAGAAGAACAGATACTCCCAAACTCACTTTGTGAAGTCAGCATTACCCTGATATCAAAGCCAGATAAATGAAGCAAAGCAGAAAACTACCGACGGCTGTCTCTGATGAATGTGTAAAAATTCTCAACAACAACAAAGCATATCTTTAAGTATTTATTCTCTAAGAAAGAGTGAGATATTTGCCTAATAAAGAGTGAAATCACTATCCCTATAGTGTAAGAGCATACACCGGGATACACAAACACATACACCACATGTACTGTGTGCTAAGGTATTTTAACGTATTTTACTGACAGTGTGGCACATTTGTATAGAGACTGACTATTATCAGTAGTCCTGTGTAAATTATGGTTTTTATCTTGTTTCTGTTATGTTTCTAGTAGCATTTGTATACATAGAACTTCTGTTTTAGATCAGATGTATGTTTGCCTGATCTACTTATCTAAGAGAAATAAAAAGTTTTGCAGAAATCATAAATTATATAAATGTTTTTTTTTAATGACCACTTTAGTTCCACTAAAGTATAAAATTGTTACACCTGTAGTTGTCTGTAAAGTGATTCTCTGTAGTGAGGTAAGAAATCTTAAGTTACATGAATAATTCTTACTAGTCTAGTAAGTAAAAACAAGCCTTTGCTGAATTGAATTATGGGTTATATTTATGTGCAAAGATAAAACAGACTTAGTAATATTTTAAGCTTCTATATTTAGAGAACCAAACAAACTAAAAAGTGCATTTTGCTTTCAAGGTTCAAACCTCAAGAGAATGAAGCTTCTGTGTATATTAAATGTATCTGTGCATGTCTAAATGTCCATACGTTCATACTCTTCTCCCCTGCCCTGAGTTACTAGACATTGTACTAAAAGCATTAATGGACTGTTTTATATTAACCCTTTCCTTCCTTTGTAACCCTCTTAAAGAAGGGACTGTTTCATTCATCTCTGTATATTCTGCAGTATTGAACATAGCACCTCCTTCACAGTAACTTTGAATATGTTTTTAGGAAAGCATTTATTCAGAGTTCTAATACCAAAATATTCCAGAGAAATTCACTATAAGGATTATTGTGTTTTTTTTTTCCGGTAATTGTCCTACCTGTTCTTTATTTTTCTTTTGTTGAATCCAAACTGCCTCAAGGCAAAATTCTTGAGACTAATTAGTTTGGGAAGCACCCTGACATTTTCTATGAATAATATTTGAACTTTTAGGAAAAAAAAATATGTATCTTTACATCAAAGTGTAAAAATTGACAAGAATTAATGGTAGCTATAGGAAGATAGTTGTTTAAAGTGTATACCACATAGGTGGCCATTTTGCCTCTCCTCTCTTTACTGAATTCTACCTTTCTCCTTTCCACATATTCAATCACTAGGAAAGAGTAGGCCTGGAGTTGTTTCTTTGACTTTAACTGCTAAGATTATTAATGGTGTTTAAAAACTTTATAAGACTATGATCTGTACTTCTAGTTGATGACTGCTTTTGTTACTTTATAAATGAGAAACAGGATGGTTTACATGTTATGTTTAATGTAAAAGAAAAATTGAAAATAATTTCATACTCTGTATTTTCTTTAACAGAGTAATTAAAATTTTTTCATTGGGGTATAGTTGATTTACACTGTTGTATTAGTTTCAGATGTACAGTGAGGTGAATCTGCTTTACACACATACATACATCCACTCTTCTTTAGATTCTTTTCCCACATAGGCCATTACAGAGTATTGAGTAGAGTTCCCTGTATTATATAGTAGGTCCTTATTAATTGTATATTTTTATATAGTAGTGTGTATATGTCAGTTCGAATCTTTCAATTTATCCCTCACCTCCCCTCCTTACTCCCTGGTAACTATAAGTTTATTTTCTACATCTATAAGTCTGTTTCTGTTTTTGTAAATAAGTTCATTTGTAGCCTTTATTTTTTTTAGATTCCACATTTATAAATGAGAAATGGATGCTTTGCATGTTATGTTTGAAACTGAAAGTGTTAGTTGCTCAGTCGTGTCTGACTCTGTGTGACCCCGTGGACTGTAGCCCTCCAGACTCCTCTGTCCATAGGATTTTCCAGGCGAGAATATTGGAGTGGGTTGCCATTTCCTTCCTTCTCCGGGGGATCTTTCCGACCCAGGGATCGAACCTGGGTCTCCCGTATTGAGGGCAGATTTTTTATCGTCTGAGGCACCAGGGAAGCCTTCTAAATGATGGAGCTCCAGTCCAGAATACTGGAATGGGTAGCCGTTCCCTTCTCCAGGGGCTCTTCCCAACCCGGGGATTGAACCCAGCTCTCCAGCATTGTAGATGGATTCTTTACCAGCTGAGCCACCAGGGAAGCCCAAGAATACTGGAGTGGGTAGCCTGTTCCTTCTCACCGATCTTCCCAACCCAGGAGTCAAGCCAGGGTAGATTTATAAATATAGATAAATATTGATTCCACATTTATAAATGAGAAATGGATGCTTTGCATGTTTATTGTTTAAAAAAAAAAGCTTGAAAATAATTTCATACTCTGTAATTTTGTTCTTTAATAGGGCAGTTTTTTAAATATAAAATTTGGAAGGAGAATGATGCCAGAATAGTTTATAACTAGACTTCTGTTTTCATGGAACATCCCAAAGTAGTGGCTTTCAGTGTGGTCATTAGCATCAACATTTCCTTAAAATTCTTAGAACTCCAACATGTTTAAGCCCCATCCCAAAGTTATTGTATCATACACTGTGGAGATGTGGCTTGGTGTTGTTTATTTTAGCAAGCTCTTTAGGTGGATCTGATATATAGTAAAGTTTTCAACCACTGCCCTGAAGTATAAAAGTTTGATATTTAAATTCCTGACAGAGAAACTTCGTAACAGAAAAAGAAACAAATACAACCAATGAGTGAGTAGTCCTTGGGAATTTATCATGACAGTGTTAGTCTCAGGCATCTGGAAGAATTTACTAATGAAATAAAACATGTACATCTTGTTTCCTGTTAGGTGAAGCGCTTCATGCAATATGATAGAAGTGATGCTCAGATCTGTTCAAAAGCATTTATTGGGCAGTTTCTATTTATTCACCTTAAGAGGACAGATTTTTGTTAAGACCTGTATTGACTCATTTATATAGCCAGAGCTGTTATATAATAGCACTGGCCTTGAAAGAAGAGTGTCAATTGATTATTGTTGTATATATTTGTGACAAAAAATATAAACCAACATGTGCAAATTTTAGCTTACCCATCCCAGCCTTGTTTTCCAGTTAAAACCTACTAAGATCTTTTTCTTTCCATAATTCATCCATATGTGAGTTGGTATGTTTTATTATTAATAGTAATAAATATATAGATACAAACTATTTTTACTTTTTTGTTCTACCCATTTTTCCTTCCTTGAATGATGCCTTTATTTCCAAATCAGCAAGGATATATTTATTTATGATTTGTATATTTTCTAATAGGACTTTTGCATATTTACATAAAAATTATAGTTAAAGTAGCTGCCTGTGCATTGACAGTTTTGACATTTTTATTTTCTCAGTCTTGGCTGACTACAGCTTATTTTGTCTATTACATCTGACTGAGACCATTAGAATCTTGTTGCTGAAACTGTAAGCCATGGTGTTAAATTTCCCTCTGAGGTATAGAAAATAGAACCATATACTTGAGTGCACTTTGCCTCAAAGGGGTGTAGCCTAAAAGGAGCATAAATGTTAATGTGGTAAATATAACCAGCTTTTTCTTCATAGTATTTCTTTCATTTAGATTTATGTAATTTTTCCTGGAAATTTCATGCTATTCTGAGATATTTTAATCTAAAATGTATTTACCTTGATATTTTTAGATATTTTATTAATGTTGCCATTTCATGATCTCTGCTTACCTACTAACCTTTACTCTTAGTACTTTCTAGTTTGCATACTAAACTTCTGCTTTGTTGAGCAATCAGTAGTTCTTCAGAAACACTATACTTTCTTACTCTGTTCCCTTTTACATTTTACTACTTTGCTGATTCAGCCCCCACTCTCATCTCTCCTGAGCATTTTTAGTATGTCATAAAACCAGACATGAAACAAAGGACTGGTTGCAAATTGGGAAAGCAGTACATCAAGGCTGTATATTGTCACCCTGGTATTTAATTTCTATGCAGAGTACATTATGCAAAATTTCGGGCTGGATAAAGCACAAGCTGGAGTCAAGGTTGCCAAGAGAAATATCAGTAACCTCAGATATGCAGATGACACCACCCTTATGGCACAAAGTGAAGAGGAACTAAAGAGCCTCTTGATGAAGATGAAAGTTCAGTTCAGTTCAGTCACTCAGTTGTGTCCAGCTCTTTGCGACCCCATGGACTGCAGCACACCAGGCCTCCCTGTCCGTCACCAGCTCCCAGAGCTTACTCAAACTCATGTCCATCAAGTTGGTGATGCCATCCAACCATCTCATTGTCTGTTATCCCCTTCTCTTCCTTCCGTCAATCTTTCCCAGCATCAGGATCTTTTCCAGTGAGTCGGTTCTTTGCATCAGGTGGCCAAAGGATTGGAGTTCCAGCTTAAGCATCAGTCCTTCCAAAGTAATTGTCTCTGCTTTTTAATATGCCGACTAGGTTGGTCATAGCTTTTCTTCCAAGGAGCAAGCATCTTTTAATTTCATGACTGCAGTCACCATCTGCAGTGATTTTGGAGCTTCCCAAAATAAAGTCTCTCACTGTTTCCATTGTCTCTCTGTCTGTTTGCCATGAAGTGATGGGACCGGGTGCCATGATCTTTAGTTTTCTGAATGTTGAGTGTTAAGCCAGCTTCTTCACTCTCCTCTTTCACCCTCATCAAGAGGCTCCTTAGTTCTTCCCGACTCCCTGCCATAAGGATGGTGTCATCTGCATATCTGAGGCCATTGACACCTCTCCCAGCAATCCGGACTCCAGCCTGTGCTTCATCCAGCCTGGCATTTTGCATGCTGTACTTTGCATATAAGTTGAATAAGCAGGGTGATAACATGCAGCCATGAAGGTGAAAGAGGAGAGTCCATGGGGTTTCAAAGAGTTTGACACAACTGCGTGACTGAACAACAGCAGCAACTAGTGTTTAGGATTCAGCCCAACCATGTCTTTGTCTGAGAATCCATTCTTGATCCTTCTCATCTGGATAAGGTCCTCTTTCTGTCTGTTCCTGCACTTGGCTAACTACTGTCACTGTACTTGTCACAGTGTGAAAACTATACAGTTTTCTCTTTGAATCTTCGGTCTTTTGAAGTAATGGACCATTTCTTAATCCATTGTTGTATTACAGTGCTGAGCTCAGAACCCAGTACATTTAATAAAATGCCCATCAAATGAATGAGGAACAAATACATGGATGAATAATACTGATTGATTTGGTGGCGTTTGTATTTGACTGAAACTCATTCCTGTATTATCAATTGATATTTGTCATTTTAGATGTGCTAATCCATGCCTGTTATATCTTTGATCCCACACCTTGGACCTGGTGAATGTTGTTACATACGTGAATTGGACTTTAAGACTATATTTTTATAAAATCATACAATGACATATTTAGATTTAGGCATTTCATAATTAAAGTCTAATCTTCTTAGAGGCTTCTTTCTTTTAAAGATTTGTTGATCTGCCTTATACCCCATTTGTCTAAGCATTGCTTTTGCATATTTGGGTTCTGTTTGGAGTTATGGGTTCCATTGCATTGTGGATTATTTTGTGACCTAGATAGAGGATTCTTGTTAATATCATATACTAGTTTCCTCTGAAATTCTGCGTTCTCATATCATTATGGTAGATTATTAGACATAATAGTTTTGTAGTTTAGTTAACTATGATAGTTATCAATGTTATAAAATATAAACACATACCCTGTTATTCATAACCAACAGGAAGACCTAATAAGTGACTTATAGTCTCTAGCAACCTAAACAATATTGAATTGATTTGGATTGTTGAACACAATAAGCATAAAAAGAAAAAGGAGAACCCAGAGTCAATTGTAATTCACTCAGCCTATACAATACTTTGATTTTTAATGCTTAATCAGAGAGCACATAGAGATCATTGTTTTTTCTTCCAGCTCCTTATTTATATATTAATAATCTCCTTTGTTGTGTGAGAATAGGAAGATATTTAGGAAGACATGGTTCACATTTATGTGCTTTAAACTTTTTGGATTAGATCTGAATTAGCAGCTAGGAGTTTTTGTTTTCTTCTTAATACCGAACCTTGAAACCTCTTATTCAAGGATGTGAATTGCTATCTATAACTGATGCTATTTGCTTACCAAGGACATTTATTTTTCAAAACTGGAACTAAGATGGAAAGGTGGTAGATTAGGGTGTTAACAAAGAGCAAGTAGAGAGAATAAGTCAAGATTTTGAAGGTATATTAATTCAAAGTCACATTCTAATATTTTAGTGTATTCTGTATGCCATAATCTAGGTACTTTCACTTATGTTACTTTTAAGTTATTTAATCTCAAGTGAAAATTGTAGTTTATTTTGCCATAAGCTCTTCTTTTACATCTTTTCAATGCTTAACTTTTTAGTTTATATATGTTTTCATTTGACATATTGGTTGGTCAAATTTTATTCATTTATTTATACACTTAACCTTTGTAGTCAGAGAATTCTGAACTTATATTTCATCTCTGTTGTTCAGTTTTTAGCTAGGTGAATCACTTATCCTCTGAGCCCTAAGTTTCTTCATTCATAAACCAAGAAATTAAACTTCTTGGTTAAAGCTTATTTTAGTTTTGGGCTCCAGAATTCCACTTAACCACAAAATGGGATTATTTTGTAGGAATACATGGATATCTTTTGGAACTCAGTAAAATCAGGAAGCAAGTCAAGACCTCATAAGTCTCTAGAAATGGAACTGGGAAGCTGGTAGAAACCTGGACTTTTAATTTCTGTCTCTGTCTCTCTTTGTCTCATCTCTGTCTTTTCCTTATTTATTTTCTGACTCTCTTTGTATATCTGCCTTACTCTTCTCTCTCTTCGCCTGCAGATCAGCTTTCGTTGTTTTAGTGTGCATTTAGCCAAACATGGGAACCTGACAGCTCCTAAATTTGTGTAACTTCAGTTTGAGTGACCAAGTGAGACTAAATGGTGGCCCTTAGTTTATATACTAAATCTCCAGGAGAAAGAAACTAATTGATCTAGCTTGTGTCAGGGGGGTGTGTACCCTGTCCAGTCCACTGTGGGTTAAGGAGGGAGGGTTCCATAATACAAACATGGCTACTCTGTAGGTGGTGGCAGGGGTTAGTGTTAAAGTGGGTGATAGCTGGTGGCTGTCCACTTAATGGTGCGTGCACACAGACCACACACACATACACACACACACACACACACACACACACACACACACACACCCCAGATTCTGTCCACTTAATGGTGCGTGCACACAGACCACACACACACACACACACACACACACCCCAGATTCTGTCCACTTAATGGTGCGTGCACACAGACCACACACACACACACACACACACACACACACACACACACACACACACACACCCCAGATTCAAAACATGAGTTATTATTTAAAATTGCAAAACATGCGTTAGTTAGTAACCAAAGGCTGTTGGAATTTCTTAACTACTTCATTGCTAGGCAGTCTTTGAAGGGTAGGAAGATGAAGAGATGGTTCTAGTGGAGTATTAGTTGCATTGCTCATGCTGTCCCTGTCTGCTTTAACAATATGAAAGTGGAGTAATAAACTCCTTGAACTAATAAGTCATATGTAGGCACAGTCATTGATTGTTTTTAGTCATTAAATAGTGTCAATTAATTTGTATGTATTCATTGTGTAAGTTAATGTAATGTAATATAATGTAACTGGTAGAAACCTAACCTTGAAGGTATTTTTGGCATTTGTGGTGGCAGAGAATAAATCATCTGTCATTCTCAAAACATGCATGTGGCATTGGAGTAAAATTCCTTTAAAGAGTTTTCTGGCACTCTAAAAGGACTAGTTAGAGACTGTTTTCAAGATGTAAGAGAATATTATCCTCTTTGTTCAGAAATATTAAGAAAATAACATCAAGTGGTGATTTCTTTAATCAGATGGAAAGTTGAAGCAATCTTGATGAATTCACTAAAATGGTTTGCTGTGGTTGAGTATTATGAAACAGTTTTCAGATGTTTGTGTAGCAGGTCTAAAAGTGACCAATTTATAGAAGAGGAAGCAGATTATTTCATTAGCTTATATGTTACTATTATATGCCATGAATCTAAGGTAAATCTGCACAACGGTATGTGGCTTCTATCCCTGGAAAGAATAAAGTCTGATGTAAAGGCTAATTCTTTTTAATTGATGGTCTGTCATTTTATATAGGCTTCCCTGATAGCTCAGTTGGTAAACAATCTGCCTGCAATGCAGGAGACCCCAGTTTGATTCCTGGGTGGGGAAGATCTCCTGGAGAAGGGATAGGCTACCCACTCCAGTATTCTTGGGCTTCCTTTGTGGCTCAGCTGGTAAAGAATCCACCTGCAATGCAGGAGACCTGGGTTTGATCCTTGGGTTGTGAAGATCCCTCAGAGAAGGGAAAGGCTACCCACTCCAGTATTCTGGCCTGGAGAATTCTATGGACTGTATAGTCCATGGGGTCACAAAGTGTCGGACCCGACTGAGCAACTTTCACTTTCACTTATATAAGACTTCAAGAGACCTTATATATTAGTATAAAGAAGTTCTAAGTTTTAGATGTGATTAAAATAGAAGTTTAGTCCCATATTAAAACAGAATAGAAGATACAAATTCATTATCTAAAATTAATATTTAAAGCTTTAGAAAAAATTATTTATGTTTTTGAATAGATTATCAATCACAGATTTTTTTTTCCTCCAGTTAGATGGTATTTTGGGACTCTTTGGATGTTACATACCTTCAAAATATATGTTGCGTGTGACATACCATATGCAGTTTTGACCATGGTAAAGTTTTTTGATGAAGGAATTAATATAGAAATGACTTAAATAAAAATTTGTTAATTGGATATTTGTATGAAGGAAATCAGAATATGTAAAGAAAATGGGAATTTGGAGGCTGGAGTAAGCATGCTGCTTATAGCACTTTTCCTTCTCTATTGAAGCTCAAAAGTTTAGTTGGTTTCTGAGTAATTATTAATAAACCATTTATTACCTTCTGCATAAAAGGCAAACATAATTCTACCAGGTTTATAAAACATGTAGCCCTCCCTGAAGTTAAAGGCTTATTTATGGTTTTAGGGATCATATAGTTAACTGCAGATTATCAGCTACAGTAATATGAGCCCAGTGACTCTGTGACTGTGCCTCTGGCTGATAAAGACATTAATGTTGACAAAGTATAGCAGCAGCATCAGTTAGTTGAGAGTATGGCTCAAGCGCAGTATATCATTTTATGAGAAATATCCCTTTAAACTTTTACTAACAAACTGCCTTAGCTTTGAAATGAGGAGAGGCTTTAAGGCAGTTTTCCATCAGAGAAGACAAACACAAAATTCCTTGCCAAGTAATCTTTTAGAATCTTAAATTGCAGACCTCTGCCCCAAATTATATCCTTCATCTGAGGTGTAAAGAGCCTCTCCTGACAGTTTTTGTAAACCACGCTTAGGTATTTAATTCAGTCTCATATAAATTCTTATAACTTGCAGAATATAAAACAATCTAACATTATTTCCTACAAAAATAACTACCAAAGTTTACTTCTGAAACAGCTGTTAGAATGGCATATTACCTTTTAATTCAGGCTGTTTTTCATAATGATATAGAGTTTGAGTCGTTTGGCCTAGTTGATGTCAAAGACCATGATTTTAAAGAAAGCAGCCACAAGTTGAATCCACTCCCGAAACTGTTAGATTTATATACAGAGAAATTCTCTTTTATGATTAGAGAGAGCATTCTTCATCTTGTATACCTTTAAGTACCTGTCTTATTGATTCCTTACTCTGTCTTTGAACAGTGCCTATTTGAGAGGTGGGTTAAATTTTTCAGGCAAGAAAAGAGAATAAGCTGCTCAAAGCATATATTGTTCCATTAGCCTAATTCTTTAGTTATCTATTTTTACACTGAAATTATATTTAGCTGTTTATGTCATGACATCAGGATTCCCCAAGAACAAGTAGAAAAAAGTAAATTGGAAGCGGCATTAGAAGTCACACTTCATCACAATGCAGTATTGTATCAGTTACTCCACAGATCATTGCTGCTCACTGTGAGAGGGGACCTGTGCCAGAGAGCGCACACCAGGAGGCGAGGCTCTTGGGGCCGTTTTGTCGGTTGCTGACCATACCTCGTGTCCGACTCTTTGCGACCCCATGGACTGCAGCACACCAGGCCTCCCTGTCCATCACCAACTCCCAGAGCTTACTCAGACTCATGTCCATTGTGTCAGTGATGCCATCCAACCATCTCAGCCTCTGTCGTCCCCTTCTCCTCCTACCTTCAATCTTTCCCAGCTTCAGGGTCTTTTCAAATGAGTCAGCTCTTCGCATCAGGTGGCCAAACTATTGGAGTTTCAGCTTCAACATCAGTTCTTCCAAGGAATATTCAGGACTGATTTCCTTTAGGATGGCCTGGTTGGATCTCCTTGCAGTCCAAGGGACTCTCAAAAGTCTTCTCCAACACCGCGGTTCAAAAGCATTAATTCTTCAGCACTCAGCTTTCTTTATAGTTCAACTCTCATCCATACATGACTACTGGAAAAACCATAGCTTTGACTAAACGGACCTTTGTTGGCAAAGTAATGTCTCTGCTTTTTAATATGCTGTCTAAATTGGTCATAGCTTTTCTTCCAAGAGCAAGGATCTTTTAATTTCATGGCTGCAGTCACCATCTGCAGTGATTTTGGAGCCCTCCAAAATAACGTCTGTCACTGTTCCATTGTTTCCCCATCTATTTGCCATGAAGTGATGGGACCGGATGCCATGATCTTAGTTTTCTGAATGTTTCACTTTCATCAAGAGGCTCTTTAGTTCTTCTTTGCTTGGTTCTTTTAGACGTTATAATGTCACCATTGCCTGTAGTAATATATTGCAGTTAAAGGATATATGAAAATGATTTATTTTAATAGGTATTAATATTCCTACTTGTTCTTATATTTCTTAATTAGCTTATTTAAAAGCACTTCTGTTTCATTTTCTTCCCACGTCAGCTCATAGAATATTCTCCCTCTCTTTCATTCCATCTTCCTCTCTCAGTTTTATGGTTTCCTGACCTGAGTAATGGTTGATTTGAAATGATAGCCAAAGTAAGATTCTAGCTGTGTATAATATGAAATAGTAGGAAATAGCATTAACATGCGGTTGTAAATCTGGATAATTTAAGCTGCTCCCCTTTATAATTATTTATATTTTTTATTAAAACTTCATACTAGAAGCAAAAAGAAAAAAAGTAAATATTATTAAAAGGATTTAAAAAGTTGTTACATAACAATGAAGACTGAGGAGTGGCCTGTCTGGTTACCACAGTTCCCTTCGGAAATAATGGCTTCTGATTTCCTCAGAACTGACACGACTTAGCATATGGAAGTCAGACTGCCTTGCCTCAGAAAGATAATGTGCTTCATGGTATTGTAAAGCATAATTACTGAAATAAGTAAAGTGGAAATAGCAAGGGATAGAAATAGTAGCTAAAAATTAAATTACTGACACTGAAGTAAAGCTTGCCTCCTGTCACAGAGAGTGAAGATGAAAAAGCAAGAAATTAAAACAGAGAGTGTAATAGATAATGGAGGTCCAGCAAAGATCCAACATTATGCTAATTGCAAGAAGTAGAGAATCAAAAATGTGGAGGAGAAAAATTATTCAAAGATAGAATAAAGTTTTCTCTGAGAAGAATTAACAATTGAATCCTCAAGTCAAAATGATATTTTGAGTCCTAGGGATTTTGAGTGCTTGACATACCTAGGTTAATTGATAGAACTTTGATATTTCTCCAGGTATTCAGAAAAAAAGGGCATATCATTTCAGAGGAGAAGGGCAGAGAAAGACTCTTAGTAAACCTCTTCTCAGGGACAGCCAGTGCTGGAGATCAATGTAGCAATAGCCAAACACTTCTGAAGTAAAGAGGATGTGATCCAGAAATATTGTTCCTAGCCAAGATACCATTCATTTATAAAGTCAGCAAGCAGACATTCCCAAATACTCATGAGGCCCTCTTGAAAAAAAAAAAAATCAGTTAATAATGAAATCCAGCCAATTAAAAGGTAAAACAAATTGGTAACAAGATTGGCAGCAACTCTATTTAATATGAAATAAAAGATATTTTTAATAAAATAAAAGATATTTATGCAGTTTATGATTGTGGATCTGATATGTTATAAAGTTTGACTGTGAAAAATAACATGCCAACAAAATTTTTTTTTGATAGGATGTATAAATATTCTTATATTTTAGTTAATAACATCTACAATTTTAAATATACTTATAAAGATATTAGTCTACAAATACTTCTTATTTTTTTAACCTTAGAGCTTTTAGAAAATATCCATTTGAAATTGAGCAATTCCTATATTTTCACTGACATGTTTCTGTTAAATTCAGGTAAGATTAAATTATTATATTTTAAAAGCACAGACATTATCATCCAGTTTTTTTAAGTGAAAATTAAACTTTATTTTAAAATAAGTGCTTACAACAATTTTCAGCTTTTGAATTGCCTCCCAATGCTATCCAAGCAGCCTGTACATTTTGCCAGACAGTCCCTTGGAATGAGACTATCATCCAATTTTTATGAAAGCTTTTAAAATCTGTTTTCATATGGGCATTAAAATGCCTAGAATTATGTTAATGTAAATGTTAGCTTATTTTAACTTTCTATGTAATTGTGTTTGAGGTATCTCTCTTCATACTTCTTTTAAAATCACTTTAATCCTTTCAAAGAGTGTGTACTAACTTTTATAAAAATTATTAAAGTAAGTATTTACTTATTTAGGAAAAAGTTATAACTAACAGATTAGAAAAAAAAAAGTAGGGCCCAGAAATGAGGTAAGTCAAATATTTAGTTTGTTTTATAGCTCAGAGAACGTCCATGTCTTCTCTTTGTCTGCTGCTCTTTTTACTCTCTAATAATGGATGGAATTAAGATGTTTCTGGAGTAGTGGAATATGGAGCCACACTGTGTTACAAAAGAACAAATCATAGGCACTGTGTGTGTGCATTGCATACCCATGTGTGTGTGTCTGTGTATGCTGGATTTTTTTTATTTAGGCAAATTTACCTATTTTAGTACATGTGCTATGCATATTTTCTGAATAAAATTGTATTATTTAGGTAGTGTTTAGAAGCAATTACAAATTAGGCATAAAAGATGTCAGCACAGTCTTAACACTGAATCTCATGCATTCTTCAGTTCAGTTCAGTCGCTCAGTCGTGTCCAACTCTTTGCGACCCCATGGACTGCAGCACTCCAGGCCTCCCTGTCCATCACCAACTCCCAGAGTCCACCCAAACCCATGTCCATTGAGTCGGTGGTGCCATCCAATCATCTCATCCTCTGTCGTCCCCTTCTCCTCCTGCCCTCAATCTTTCCCAGCATCAGGGTCTTTTTAAATGAGTCAGCTCTTCGCATCAGGTGGCCAAAATATTGAAGTTTCAGCTTCAACATCAGTCCTTTCAGTGAACACCCAGGACTGATTTCCTTTAGGATGGACTGGTTGGATCTCCTTGCAGTCCAAGGGACTCCTAAGAGTCTTCTCCAACACCACGGTTCAAAAACATCAATTCTTTGGCGCTCAGCTTTCTTTATAGTCCAACTCTCACATGCATTCTTGGACTGTTAAAATTTTGCTAAACATTGGTATTACTGGGACTTAGATTTGCACAGTTACTTGGTGTATGCTTGCCTAATTTTATAAAAGCAAGTGTAACAATATTAGTTGTGTGGTAACATTACTAATTTGCTTGTTTGGGGGAAAGGTAATCAATCTGAATTAATGACAATTGTGAATTATATAATGAAGATAAATACAGCTATACTGCTCTTGAGTTCATGTGAGCCAGAAGAAGTCTAAAAAACTGTTTCTAATTAGAAAGCCCTCTGAACCTGATATATAGTACCATCTATTTATACATCAATTATTACTGTACTTGTGTTCTGAAGAAATTTGTTTTTTCCTTAAAATTCTCACACCAACCTTTGCCCCAGTGAACTTCTATACAATTAACTTTTAAAACAAATATTCCTCTATGGTTTAAGAAAACTGACCCTTTTCACTCATTTAGCTTGATTTCCTACTACTCCTTTGGCCAAAACGTTTGTTCAGGTTTAAAAACCCAACAAATTTTTTGTCCTGTCCATTATTTTCTATTCTCCTATGTGCTATATACTCCAGCCATATAAAATTATTTCCACATTTTCTTGAATACAGTGTGCTCTTTCATATAGCTCTTCCTTCTGCTTCAGGTAATTTTCCCTTCCTTCATCATCCAAAATCCTTAATGCTTAGAATGGGTTGAATGTGACTGCTCTTTTTAAGTTCTTAGCGATACCAGACGTTCTCTCTTCTTGCTCTAGTCCAAACTCTTATATCCAAATCATAACTGTTATTATATAATGTAGTTCATATTTCAAAATTTGTGTCTGACTCTTCCACCTGGTTATGAACCTGGTATAGTAGATGTTTCTGATTTGTGTTTGTGTCCTTCTGTCCTGTAACAAGCACTAAATTGTTTTTTGATTGAACTATGATTCTTGCTCCTACAGAGATCATATTATCAGATTTTCTTTCTTTCCTTTCTTTCCCTCCTTCTTGTCTTTCTCCAGCATTTCTTTCACTCTCTTTCTCTTTCCCTAATTCTGTTTTTTTTTTTTCCTTTATCAGTGATATACAGAAGACAAGAAATTTAAGTAGTAGGTGTTTGCCAGACGGAAGAGAATCCAGGTTTTTGAGAGATGATCCATAGACACAGTAAAACGTTCAAATACTACAAAGGGTATACACTGGAAAATAATTGCCCACACCAACTCAGCCTCCAACTCCTGGATTCCCCTTCCCTTTGTGTATCCATTCAGAGATATCTCCCTGTCTGGGAGGAAAGAAGCAAATACATGATATACCAATGTGTTACTTCTCTGGTTAGAATGATCTCCTAGCTGTGTGTTTGGTGTTTGAGAGCTCTGCCTACTTGATTTTGTCCTTATGAGTTCATATTTTTTTTTCTTTATGACTGTATAAAAATCGCTTTGTTGACCATGAGTTCACAGGTAGAAAATGTGATATTTTAATAGCCACTTAAAACATGAAAAACATTAATTCTAAGACTCTGGAATTGGGAATGACTTTGCAGCGAGCCTCTTCAACCCAACAAAGTCAATTTGTTTTTCACATGGGATAAAAAGAGACAGGAAGGGGGCAGTTTGTGCCTTTGCTGAAGTCTGAACACCTTGACCTAACTGAAGAGCTGTTCTTCTATCTTTGCTTCATGGGGCCAAAAAATAGATGCCATTGGGAAAATCCCTTGAAATGTCTCTCTCTCTCTCTTTCCTCTTCAGCAAGCACTGGGGAACACTTATAATTGAAATGGTTTCATTACCTAGATGGCAGCATGGTGGTACCCAGTATGCTCACTGTCTATTTCCTAAGTGCGGACTGGTGTCCAGAATACATTAGGCATAAGAAGAACTTAGAGTTCTTCTGTGAAACCTGTAATTTCTCCTCCAGAGAAAAGATTTCAAGACACTGCCATGTAACTGTAGGGTTCAGTACCTCAGTGAAATCCTACTTAAGATGTTGTTTTCCTAGTTTCCTGGTATTTGTTGGAAATAGATTTCATACATCAGGCTGGAATTTATATGCCTGAGGGCAAAGGATAGTAATCTTTCACCTCCTTCTGCCACTCCATCTGCCTTGATAAAAATCTCTGTGGGAAGAAGTGTTGTTAGTGCTATATTTTGGGAATTTGACACATTTGTAATTTCATCAGAAGGGGAAAACAAACAAAAGCATTTCAGTATTGACTTGGGAAAATGTTACATCCTGCAGCTTGGGTTATTTTATCTATGTTTTGTTAACACACATGCGTGCACACACACACACACATATTTAGCACATAGTATAGTACAATAAATAATGGAGGAAAATAGAAAGTACTTTGTTGATACCTGAAAACAAAGCCTAGGGCATAAGATGAATTGTTCCTTCATAAGATTAGTTGTGTGAATACATTTGAGTGTAGTATTAGTTTAAAATTTCCCATTTCAGTATGAAGAAATTCAAATTTCTTTTACCTTTGAACTTGATATTAGTAGTCTGTGGCCTATCACTGTCTTTGATGAAAGGCCCCCAAAAGTTTATATTTAGTTCAGGTTTAGATTGACGTATTTAAGAACATGAAAGTGGCATGAGATTCTACCTCTGAAAGCTTAAAATACATTATGTCTTTTAACTTCAGCTTCCTTGTTCTGACAAAGCAGGACGGTATACAAGAAAAACCCAAAAGCTCTGAAAGGATTAACACTTGGTTGTTGATAATGTTTACCTCACTGGGGTGTTGTGTAGCTTCCTTAGCACTGGCAAAGCAACTTAATACTGCTGGATGAAAGACAGTTAAGTTATTAAAGGTTTGGTAGTGCTGTTATGATGGTGATGTTGCAAACCAGTGATCATTTTTTCATTGGTGACATGGAGGGAAGCTGAGATATAGTGTGGTTTGAATCTAGAGTGCTTTATGAAGTAGGTCTCATCTTTAATATGTCAGCTGAAAGTCAGCTGTTGCCTTTCTCTTAAACTATTCTGGTGTGTAACCAAGACAAATGTGTACTTTTAAAGCAGACTTTTGTGGTGTGTGTATGTTGCAGGGAGGGGGGTTGTGTAACCTAGTAGGAGTGTACTTTACAGATACAGTTAACAGTGCAAACAAGTCTCAGATGGATTATAACAATTCTTCACATGACTTGGTTGTGACTAAAAAGGTATAAAATCTATTGCAAGATAATAATAAAAAATTCTTAACTGGGAATAAACAAAGGTCATTGCTTCTAGATCTCACCTCCTAGTTCTTTGGAAAATTTCCGGTTGCTTATTAACTGAGGGATTAATTATGAGGGCTTTTCTGCAGCTTTGTGCATTTGCAGCCGTATGTGCAGTTGATGTTTTGCCAGCTCCATTCTTAAAATAGGCACTGAATGCCTTTGGATATATATGAGGATTTTTCACTTTGGTTTTGTGTCATCATTGTTTCTTTGCTGAAAAATCGTTCACAAAAAATGATTGTGTGAGTGTGACTTGAAGTAAAGTATGCATTTATAATTTATGGACAGAAGAATGATTGGGTTCCCTTTATTCTAGCAATGGCTTCTGATAGGGAATGTGATTGTTTTCTTTTAGAGAATGAATGCACAAGTGATGAGGTCTTCATTAATTATCAAAGACAAAGATCTGCTCAAACTTCAGCCTTTGATGGAAAGCAAAGAAAGACTCTGCTAGAGGATGGACTTGCATTTGGGAAATGTCATTCTTTCATGCAGGTAGCCTGCTGCTGCTGCTAAGTCACTTCTGTCATGCCCGACTCTGTGCGACCCCATAGACGGCAGCCCACCAGGCTCCCCCGTCCCTGGGATTTTCCAGGAAAGAACACTGGAGTGGGTTGCCATTTCCTTCTCCAATCCATGAAAGTGAAAAGTGAAAGTGAAGTCACTCAGTCGTGTCGGACTTTTAGCGACCCCATGGACCGCAGCCTACTAGGCTCCTCCGTCAATGGGATTTTCCAGGCAAGAGTACTGGAGTGGGGTGCCATTGCCTTCCCCGGCAGGTAGCCTAGTTCTGTCTTAATAATGAGGGCTTCCCTGGTGGCTCAGTGGTAAAGAATATGTCTACCAATGCCGGAGATTCAAGTTCGTTCCCTGGTTTGTGAATATTCCCTGGAGGAGGAAATGGCAACCCACTCCAGTATTCATGCCTGGGAAATCCCATGGACAAAGGATCCTGGCAGACTCCCAATTCATGGGATTGCAAAAAGAGACACAACTGACTGAGTGACTTAACACTGACAGGTTCTAATAATGATACTAGTGGAAGTTTGCAGACATATTAATCACCTTTTCCTCTAAAATAATCCCTATGGACCTTCCATCCAGTGATTTACTACAATTTTGTTTGAACATGAGTGGGTTATTAGCAATGGAAATAACACATTTTATGTATTTCCGTCTTTTTTTTTGGGGGGGTGGAAACTTGTTGGGAAACTATCTTCAGTCATTCTTTAATGCATCATTCATTTGCTAGCCATTTCTTGAGCATTTACTATAGGTCAGCACTTGGGCCGGGTCATGTTTATTGATATGATATGAATATAATATGGTGGCTGCTGTCTGAGTAGAGAATTATCATTTGTGGATGTTATTGGGTGTTTTGCACTGATTCCTTCCCAAGATCCCTCCCTTCTCTACATCCCTTCCTTTTTCTTTCAAAGCAACAGATAATATTTGAGGTTATTTTATTAATATGTTTCACCTGATACTGTAGCCTATCTTCACTGAGTCTTCCAGAAATTCCTTAGCAATGACAAGATGGTTACTGTTTTATAAAGTGCTTTTTGTTTTCAAACAACATATTTACTTTGTCCTTCTATATGTCTTAAAGTATCAGTGTACTGTAATATCATCTGGGCTATATGAACTTAACTAATAACAATGGAATACCAGACCACCATACCTATGAAAGTGTAAGTCACTCAGTCGTGTCCAACTCTTTGTGACCCCATGGACTATACAGTCCATGAAATTTTCTAGGCCAGAATACTGAAGTGGGCAGCCTTTCCCTTTTCCAGGGGATCTCCCCAACCCAGGGATCAAACCCAGGTCTCCCACATTGCAGGCAGATTCTTTACCAGCTGAGCCACAAGGGAAGCCCACCTTACCTGAATGCAGGAACATATATGCAGGTCAAGAAATAGGAGTTAGAACCAGGAAGAACCTGTATGCAGGTCAAGAAACAGGAGTTAAAACCAGACATGGAACCCTGGACTGGTTCAAAATTGGGAAAGTAGTACGTCAAGGCTATATATTGTCACCCTGCTTATTTAACTTATATATAGAGTACATCATGTGAAATGCAGGGCTGGATGAATCACCAGCTGGAATGAAGATTTATATTCCTGGGAGAAATATCAGTAACCTCAGATATGCAGATGACACCACTCTAATGGCAGGAAGTAAAGAGAAATTAAAGAGCCTCTTGTTGAAGGTGAAAGAGAAGAGTGAAAAAGCTGGCTTAAAACTCGACATTCAAAAAACTAAGATCAGGGCATCCAGTTCACTTCATGATGAATAGATCGGGAAACAATGAAAACAGTGACAGACTTTATTTTCTTGGACTCCAAAATCACTGTGGATGATGACTGCAGCCATGAAATTAAAAGATACTTGCTCCTTGGAAGAAAAGCTATGGTAAACCTAGACAGCATATTAAAAAGCAGAGCCATCATTTTGCCTACAAAGGTCCATCTAGTCAAAGCTATGGTTTTCCCAGGAGTCATGTACATATGTGAGAAGGCTGAGTCCCGAAGAATTGATGCTTTCAAACTGTGGTGCTGGAGAAGATTCTTGAGAGTCCCTTGGACTGCAAGGAGATCAAACCAGTCAATCCTAAAGGAAATCAACCCTGAATATTCATTTGAAGGACTGATGCTGAAGCTGAAGCTCCAATCCTTGGCCAGCTGATGCGAAGAGCCAACTCACTGGAAAAAAACCCTGATTCTGAGGAAGATTGAGGACAGGAGGAGAAGGGGGTGATAAAGGATGAGATGGTTGGATGGCATCATCAACTCAAAGTACATGAGTCTGCACAAACTTAGGGAGATGTTGAAGGACAGGGAAGCCTGGTATGCTGCTGTCCATGGGGTCGCAAAGAGCTGGACATGACTGAGCAACTGAACATCATTAACAAACAATTGAAATGAAGTTTGTAAAATAAACTGACAAATTGCTGATCTCGAATCTAATCTTTGTCAGTAGAATTGAAATTAATTTCTGTTCCGCTTAGATTGTGTTGATTTTTTTTTTGACTTTTGGAATGATTATTTTTTCAGTTCAGTTCAGTCGCTCAGTTGTGTCCGACTCTGTGACCCCATGAACCGCAGTACACCAGGCCTCCCTGTCCATCACCAATTCCCGATTTTTAAACTTAGCTTAAGTAAATATACACAGAGATGATTCCATGTAAATGCATATGCAGAATGGAAAGGTATAATTTTGATGTGGTATGATTTTTAGCTATAGATCTATATTAGAAAAATCAGTTTTTTACTTGGTGTGAGTATGCATGAAGATTAAATTTACTTATTAGTCATTGCTTTGACAGCAGCATTGTTCAATCAGAATTCTTGATACTGGTGTATAATTTTTATAGAATTCTTTCCAAAGCTATTAATTCACTTGGAGCAGCTATCAGGCTGGTGTTCTGGGGAAGGATTGTATTCCTTTCTTCATATGATAGGCTATTTTAATGTGACCAAAATTTTTAAAAGCCACCCTCCTTTCATGTACCTTCAGATTTTCCTTGGAGACTATGGTGTGAGTGTGCAGAATAGCTAGGGAAGTTACTAAATCTTACTTATTATCTTGATAATTTTCAGCTAATGTCTCCAAGATAGCATATTAAGAAACCAGATAAGAAACTATACAATTCTTTGAAGACTTATGATATTCTCTTTAAAAAAGTAGATCATAGCTTAAAATTTGTGAAAATTTCTCTCATAGGACTTATTATATTCTAGTTTATTGAGTTTTCCAAGCAGGGTCCCGTGTAAGCACTTGCTTTGATATGGAGAATTTTATTACTACTTTTTTTAAAAGATCAGTCTTTCTGGTTATCTCAGCAGCTGAATTCGTATGACAAAACTTCATATTCTTTATAATCTTTATAAAATTTTAGGAAGGTACTGTAAAGATATTCCATAATAGTATGTGCTGTTCTACAATAAAACATGGTAAAAATGTCAATATTTTTTATGTCAAGGTAACATTTATTGAGCCCCAGCTATTTTGAAGCATTTCTTCTTCAGCATGAGTCTTTGTGGTGTGATTGTTATTTTCATAGTGCAGATAGGGAAATTATTATAAAGATTATGGTTATTTAACCTTAGGAAATTATTATAAATATATTAATAACCTTTCTAAGGTTAAATACCTTGTTTAGAGTCACACAGCTAGTAGGACCCTGATCAAAGTCCGTCTTCCTCTAGAACCTATGGTTTTAACCTCTGTACAGCTACCCTAACCAGCAGTTAAGAAGGCACTGATACCAATGGTCTTTACAGTGAGGGTGATGAATTAATCTAAATTATTGATACTTACTAGAATGTTATATATCCCAGAGTGTCTTGGCTTGGAGTAAAGGATATGCTAGTGTAACAAAAGTTTTCTTTGGAGGCCTAGAGACTCTTTATCTATATCTTAAAACAACTGAGGATAATTAGCTCTACCATCACTGCCCTATGTGGACAAATATATCCTGGTAACATTGATATGGATATTTATAGCTTATGCCATCTCACAGTGAATTTGTCCTTCATGTATTTTGATTTATTCCGTTAATTAACAGAAGGGAAGAAAACAAGCCTGGATTCCAGTTCTGGCTACACTGCTTATTAGCTTTGGAACCTTGAACAAAGCTGCTTAACCTCTCTGAACCTCACTTTCATAGCTATAAGGATACCTCTTTTTTCTTGATTGTTCTGAGTTGTTGTAAATGAAATAGTTATCTTAAATGTTAATCATAGTACCTTGAAGATAATGAGAGTATATATGATAATAGCTATTATTTTCATTATTGATGTAGGACAAGAGCAGGGAGTAAATTTAAAAAACAATAACAGAACTTGCTTTGCAAAGTTGAGTGTTTTGGAAACCAGCAGTGCAGTGATAAGCATTCAGATGGACTAATGGGACCTACCCTTACTTTGAAAACATAGTCCTGGAGATCAGGGTTTTTTAGTGCAAGCTGCCTATTCTCCTTGCTTGGTGTTTGCAATAAGTCTTTCTCTGCTCAGATAAGCAAATAAACAAACAGAACCCCCCAAATGTTATAGTCCTTGCAATCTGTCAATTTGTTTAATTTGAAAGACTTCTAAGTATACATGTTTATATCTTCAGATGTGCATGTATGTGCGTGTGTGTGCGTGTGTGTGTGTGTGTGTGTGTGTGTGTGTGTGTGTGTGTTTGAAAAACAATATATGTATGCATTTGTTTAAATCTAGACTAGTTTGTGTTTGGTTAGGGGTCTTATCCTTAGTTTACTTAGAATTTTAGTAAAAATTTACAGATATCTTAAGAATTTTTGTAATTTTTGAACTTTTTTTAAACAAGCCACTTAATATGAAAACTTAATTTTTGCCTACGCCCAGTTTCCCACCTTATAAATGGGAAATATGCAAAAACAGAACCAGTCATCAGCAAAAAGAGAAAAATATATGTTTTCAGAATATGGTATCCACTCTATATCAGGAATATAAATAAGATAATTTTTCTGAAAAAGTTGGAGGAGAGAAGACAAGAGAAATCCTAAACTCACTGAAAATTATTTGTATTTTTACCCTCCTTTCCATGCATACTTTTAAGTGGTTCAACTCTGCCTTATCTTAAAGCATTTCTTAAAAATTGGAGATATGAAAAAAAAAAAATTGGAGATATGCCTGAAAAGGAGACAAAAGTACTCTTTTGGGAAATGTGTTTTCCAAAATGAGTGTTTTCTAAGATGTTCTAAATTTTTACTCATCGTCAGAAATGGCTTGGTAGTGGGATATCAGCAAGTTATTCAAGTTTGTGCCCTTGTCGTATAAAGACCTTACCGCTGTGTTACAGGGAGCGTCTGCTTAGAAGGATTTGGGGATATGTTCCTGGGCCAGACATCCAGAGTTTCTCTGTGGTTTGCAAGGTTTTCAGTGTTTTGTTGTATGGGTCTGTTCACTTACTGAACTACCAATAGCATTATTATCATTTATCCTTTGAATCTGACAAATCTAAAAGATTTGCAGTAGATTTGAACTGGCAGATAACCAAGGTCTTTGCATTTCTTAATATTGTCATTCACTGCTTTCTTAATTTGTAAGAAGAGCTTTCCAATAATTGTTTATTTTAGTGGGTCTACTTGGTACATAAACTCTGACAAAAATTCAATAATTTGCTGTAAATGAAGTACCCAGAAAATATTCTTACCAGACTCTTGCCCTTTTGAGAATATGAGGTAAATTAGCTGTTACTATTGAGAAATGTTGTTGAAATGTAGAAATTTCTCCAAAACCCAATAAACATTAAAAGTAGAATAACTTGATAACTGATAACCGTGGCTAGAACCATGGTCTGTTCATATTTTCTGTTTCTTCCTGGTTCAGTCTTGGTAGGTTGTTCTTTTAAGCATTTATCTATTTCTTCTAGGTTGTTCATTTTATTGGCATATAGTTGTTTGTAATAATCTCATATAATCCTTTGTATTTCCATAGTGTCCATTGTAACTTCTCTTTTTTCATTTCTAATTTTATTGATTTGGATCTTCTCCTTTTTTTTTTTTTCTTGACGAGTCTGGGTAAACATTTATCAATTTTGTTTATCTTCTCAAAGAACTAGCTTTTAGTTTCATTGATCTTTGCTATTGTTTTCTTCATTTCTATTTCATTTATTTCTGCTATAATCTTTATGATTTCTTTCCTTTTACTAACTTTGGGTTTTGTTTGTTTTCTTTCTCTAGTTGCTTTAGGTGTAAGGATAGGTTGTTTATTTGAGATTTTTCTTGTTTTCTTGAGGTAGGATTATATTGCTATAAACTTTGCCTTTAGAATTGCTTTTGCTGTGTCCCATAGATTTTGACTTCCCTGGTGGCTCAGATGGTAAAGCATCTGCCTACAATGCGGGAGTCCCAGGTTCCATCCCTGGGTGGGGAAGATCCTCTGGAGAAGGAAATGGCAACCCACTCCAGTCCTCTTGCTTGGAAAATCCCACAGATAGAGAAGCCTGGTAGGCTACAATCCATGGGGTCACAAAGAGTCGGACATGACTGAGCGGCTTCACTTCACTTCATAGATTTTGAATTGTGTTTTCATTGTCTTTTGTTTCTAGGTATTTTTTATTTCCTCTTTGATTTCTTCTATGATCTCTTGATTATTTGGTAGCGTATTATTTAGTCTCCATGTGTTTGTAGTTTTTCTTTTTTTTCCCTGTAACTTTTCTAATTTCATAGTGCTATGGTCAGAAAAGATGCTTGATATGGTTTCAGTTTTCTTAAATTTACTGAGGCTTGATTTATGACCCCAAATGTGATCTATCCTGGAGAATGTTCCATGTGTACTTGAGAAGAAAGTGTATTCTGCTGCTTTTCAGATGGAATGTCCTATAAATATTAGTTAAGTCTCTCTGGTCTAATATGTCATTTAAGGCTTGTGTTTTCGTATTAATTTTCTGTCTGAATGATTTGTCTATTGGTGTAGGTAAGGTGTTAAAATCCCCCACTATTATTGTGTCACTGTCAGTTTCCCGTTTTATGGCTGTTAGCACTTGCCTTATATATTAAGGTACGCCTCTGTTGGGTTCATAGTGTGGAAGTATTAAGTCGCTTAGTCCTGTCTGATTCTTTGTGACCCCATGGACTGTAGCTTCCAGGCTTCTCTGTCCATGGAATTCTCCAGGCAAGAATACTGGAGTGGGTTGCCATTCCTTTCTGTAGGGGATCTTCCCCATCCAGGAATCAAACCCAGGTCTCCTGTATTGCAGACAGATTCTTTACCATCTGAGCCACCAGGGAAGTCCAGTGTTGGGTGCATCTATATTTACAATTGTTATGTCATCTTCTTGAGTTTATCCTTTGATCATTATGTAGTATCCTTTCTTGTCTCTTGTAACAGTCATTATTTTAAAATCTATTTTTTTCTGATACAAGTATTGCTACTCCGCTTTCTTCTGATTTCCTTTTGCATGGAATATCTTTTTCCACTCCCTCAGTTTAACCTGATTTGTAAATCTTGCCCAAAATTCTTTCTGTTAACAAGGATGCTTTTCTCATATTTGAAGTGAGCAGGGACAACTATCAGTCTAGATTGTTCTGTTTTTGGCTGCTGGATAATGAAACTATGGTCTAGTTTATACTTTCTATTTCACTTGTCAAAATAAACATCGTCACAGATTTCCTTGGAGAATTGAGCCTAAGACCCACTTAATGTTGACACCACAGTATCTTAGAGCTGAATTTCAATCCAGATTTTCCCATGTGATTATTCTGTTAAAACTGATGTTGTTGCTTGACCCTTCTACCAATCTTTGGGTTCCATTTATGTTTTTACATACTCTGTAAAATGAATAAGCATAACCACAAAAGCAGTTCATTTGAATAAAATGATGTTTTCTCTGAATAGATAGATCTCTTCCATCTATCTAATTTGACAAAGCTTGACATTTGAATAAATGTATTTATTTTTTGTGGTTTTGCTGGAAATATTTTAGTCTCGTGAGTGCCCATTTAAAATTCTAACTGAAAAAACCAACAGACAAATACAAAAAATGAGCATCTGTGAGTTACTGAGTATAATTCTAATTTTCAGCCAGTTTAGTTCATATTTATAAATGGTCCAACTTTATGGTAGTCCTAGTAGTTTATTGGCAAGATGGCAATAATATATATTATAGATTGCTTTTTAAAAGAATTCTTTTTATTGAGTGAAATGATCTGATCTTAGCAGTTCTAGTCCTGCATAGCAATGACTAAAAGTTTAGGCAGATGATGAACAACTATGTTGGTTAATCTCATCTAAATAAAAGATATTTTACTTGATATTTTTATAGCAATATTTTTTTTCTTTTAAAAATTTTAATTATATATTTGTATATATAGTTTAGTATAGTTGATTTACAAAGTTGTGTTAATTTCAGGTATATAGCAAAGTGATTCAGTTATATATATATATGTGTGTGTGTGTGTGTAATGAATGTGTGTGTGTGTGTAGATGTGTATATATATGGAGAAGGAAATGGCAACCCACTCTAGGATTCTTGCCTGGAAAATGCCATGGACAGAGGAGCCTGGTGGGCTACAGTCCATGGGATCATAAAGAGGCCCATAGAGACAAGACTGAGTGACTGACAAACACACGTACACACAAAACATATATATGTGTATTCTTTTTCAGATTCTTCTCCATTATAGGTTATTACAAGACATTGCATGTAATTCCCTGTGCTATACAGTAAGTCCTTACTGTTTCTCTGTTTTCTTTAACATAGTGGGTATATGTTAATCCCAAACTCTCAATTTATCTCTACCTCCTGCTCCCCTTTGAGAGCCATAAATTGGTTTTCTATGTCTGTGAGTCTTTTTCTGTTTTGTAAATAAGTTCATTTATATCATTTCTTTAGACCCCACATATAAGTGATATCATATGTTTGTCTTCATCTTACTTACTTCACTCTGCATGACAGTCCCTAGGTCCATCCACATTTCTACAAATGGCACAATTTCATTTCTTTTTATGACTGAGTAATATTCCTTTGTATATGTGTACGACATCTGCTTTATCCATTCATCTGTCTATGGACATTTAGGTTGGTTCCATGTGCTGGCTTTAGTAAATAGTGCTGCTCTGAACATTGGGGATGCGTGCATCTTTTAGAATTAGAATTTTTTCTGGATAAATGCCCAGGAGTGGGATTGCTGGATCACATGGTAACTCTATTTGTAGTTTTTCAAGGAACCTCTGTATTGTTTTCCATAGTACCTGCACTGGTTTACATTCCCACCAATAGTATATGAGGCTTCCTTTTTCTCCACATCATTCCCAGCATTTATTATTTGTAGACTTTTTGATAATGTCCATTTTGACCTGTATGAGGTGATACATACCTCATTGTAGTTTTGATTTGTATTGTTTAATAATTAGTGATTTTGGAGCATCTTTTTATTTGCCTGTTAGACATCTACAAGCCAAAGAGAAAGGCCTCAGATGAAACTACACGTGTCAACACCTTGATTTTGAACTTTTAGCCTTCCTAACTATAGGAAAATAGTTTTGTATGAGCTACCAGGTTATGGTATTTTGTTATGGCAGCCCTAGCAAACTAATACAGCATATGAGAGTTCTAATTACTCTATATCTCACTGACATTCAATCTTATACTCTTCATTATTTTCCTTCTAATAGGTGAGAAAAGATACCTGTTTTAATTTGATTATCCTGGTGACTAAAATTTTGAAGTTGATCACTTCTTAGAATTAATAATCATTAAAGTTCTCAGCTGTGGTTTGCTTGGTCATCTATTTTGTACATTTTTCTATCAGTTTGTCTTTTCGTATAGATTTAACGGAGTTCTTTATATAATTGAGATAATAATTTAGATACTTAGTTCCTCTTCACTTTCTGCCATAAGGGTAGTGTCGTCTGCATATCTGAGCTTATTGATATTTCTCCCTGCAATCTTGATTCCAGCTTGTGCTTCTTCCAGCCCAGCATTTCTCATGATGTACTCTGCATATAAGTTAAATAAGCAGGGTGACAATATCCAGCCTTGACTTACTCCTTTTCCTATTTGGAACCAGTCTGTTGTCCCATGTCCAGTTCTAACTGTTGCTTCCTGACCTGCATACAGGTTTCTCAAGAGGCAGGTCAGGTGGTCTGGTATTCCCATCTCTTTCAGAATTTTCCACAGTTTATTGTGATCCACACAGTCAAAGGCTTTGGCACACAGTCAAAAGCAGAAACAGATGTTTTTCTCAAACTCTCTTGCTTTTTTGATGATCCAGCGGATGTTGGCATTTTGATCTATGGTTCCTCTGCCTTTTCTAAAACCAGCTTGAACATCTGGAAGTTCACGGTTCACGTATTGCTGAAGCCTGGCTTGGAGAATTTTGAGCATTACTTTACTAGCATGTGAAATGAGTGCAATTGTGAGGTAGTTTGAGCCTTCTTTGGCATTGCCTTTCTTTGGGATTTAAGGTTTAGGCTTTTAAAACTTTGTTTAAGAAATCCATCTCTGACCCAAGGTCATGAAGAATATAAAATTTCTTCTAAAATTTTAAAGTTTTAATTGTCTGATTATTTAATTTTCACATTTTCCAAGTAGGAACCCAGCTGTCTAAGCAATCATTTATTGAATAATTTATCTTTCCCTAGTAATTTAGAATGATACCTCTGTCATATATGTTGCGATCTGTCTCCAGGAACTTTATTCTTAAGTTCCATTAATTTATTTATCTGATCTTTTGCCAGTACCATACTGTTTTGTATTATGTTTAGTTAATTTGATTGGGTAAATCCTCCTCCCATTTACTATTTTGCAAAATTTCTAGTCTGTTTGAAGATTTTTGTGATTCATATGAATATTAGGATCACCTTGTCATTCAATTAAAAGATCCTTTTATAATTTTTATTAAAATTATATCCAATCAATTTGGGCTGTGATTACTTCTTCAGAAAATATTTGATGTTTCTCATGCATATCTTACTATTTGTTTAGATTTATTCCTTCCTTATCATTTTGTTTGCTATTTTAAATGTGATATATTTAAAAGATATATTTTGTAATTTATGGTTATTGTTTAGGGACATTAAACTAATTTTTTATATCTTAATACTGTATCTAGAAATTTTCTTGAACTTAGTGCAGTTAGTTTGTAGATTATATTGGTATTTTTGCGCTAAAGATCATATCATCTGTGAATATCAACAGTTGTTTGTTCCTTTCCTATATTGTAAGTCTTACTCTTTCTTACTGCATTGATTAAGATTTCCAGAACAGCGGTTAACAGAGCAGTGATGGCAGACATTTCTTCTGCTGTTTCTAGCTTTAAACAGAATACTTTTAATTTTGATCTGTGGAATGTGATTTTTACTGTGAATTTTTTGATACATACTCCTTATCAAGTTAGGGAGTTTACCTTCTATTCCTTAAGAATTTTATAATGGATAAATTTTAACTTTTGTCAAATGATTTATTTCCTGTTTCTGTTGAGATAGTAGTTTTATTATTGCCTTTAACTTGTTATTTCATTGAATTTACATTAGTACCTTTTCTAGTTATAAACCAACTGGATATTCTTGATAAAGTCTAGTCATGGTGTATTTTTTAAAATACTGCTATGGTAATATATCACTTAGGATTTTGAAAACAGATTTTTAGTTGACCTTTAATTTTCCTTTTCTTGACCTTTATACCATTTTTTCTATCAATTTTATACTAATTTCAGGAGTAGGAGTTTGGAACTTCCTCTCTTTTTATATTCCATAGGAAAAAATTTGTATAACTGTTTTATGGATATTTTTGAAATTCACATATAAAAATGCCTGGTCTTAGAGTCTTTTTACTTAAATAGCTTTTTGATTACTGATTAAATTTCTGTTTCTTCTTGAATCTATTTTGATATTTCAGTTTCCTCTAGAAGTCATTTTTTTCCATATCTTAACATTAGGTGCCTGAAAATGTAGTATTTTGTGATGAGTTAAAGTTCTTTATCTGTGCTTGTAATTTTCTTTTCATTCCTAATATTGTTTATTTGTGCCTAGGTTCTTTTTCTTAATAAAGATCTTTATTACATTCATGGAAAAATCATTGGAAGTATTAATATTTAAGAAAGGCAACCTATTTTAAATGAACTATTAAATATATTTCTGATGAGAAAAGTTTACTTTATCTGAGAGAGCTGTATAGTCATATCACTTAGGCTACAGATTCACTGTTTTTCATCTTCTAACCACAAAGCAGAAATTTATTGATTTTTATGTTTTTAAACAGAGCCACTGAATTCCGTGAAAAATGGCTTATGTTTGTGTATCAGAAGGACAACATCATGTTTGAAAGATTTTCTTCAAATGTTTTATTCCAGAGAATTTTATAATTTTTGAAATATGCATAATATTAGAAAACCTGAACATGTTGGCATTTTTAATAAGAAATGAAGATTATCTACAGGAAATCCTGTTTCATATTCCATGACATTAAATATAATCAGTGAAATAGGCCAGCCACACAGTCTGCTTTCCTTTCATTCTCTGATGACTAATGATGTTAATCTTTTAATATGCTTATATGTTTTTTTAATTTATTTTGTGTGTGTGTGAAGTATCTATTCAAATCTTTTCTCATTTTTTTTCCACTTGGGTTGTATTCTGATGATTGGATCCTTTATATAATTTAGACAGAAATGTTTTAACAGATACAAGATTTGCAAATATTTTCTTCTAGTCTATGTCATGTCTCACCATGGTCTTAACAGTGTCTTTTTAAATAAAGAGTTTTAAATTTCAGTGAAGTCTGATTTATCAGTTATTTCTTTTATGGATCATGCTTTGGTGTCATATCTAAGAAGACTTTGCCTAACTGATGATCATTAAGGTATATTTCTTGTTTTCTTCTATGAGTTTTATTGTTGTAAAAGCTATTCTTTCTCCACTAAATTACTGTGACTTTATAATAAATCAGTTTTGCATACTATGTATGGTCCTATTCCTTGACCTATTCTATTCTGTTTCATTGATTTCTTTATCTTTATGGCAGTACCTCACTATATTGATTATCGTAACTTTACAATCTTGGTATCAGATAGTGTTAGTCTTTCAGTTTTCTTAGTGTTTCAAAGATTTGTTTTAGGTGTTTGCCATTTCATATGAATTTTAGAATTGGCCTGTCCGTTTCTAAGCAAAGTTCATCATTTTTACTTTGCAGATTTTATCTCTTTTACTCCATCATATTTAATTTTTTCATGATTTTGTTACTATAAGTAATAATGTGCTTTGAAATATCAATTTCCCATTGTTTTTTCCTAAATATAGAAATACATTGAACTTTATATGTTAATTTTGAATTCCGCAGCCTTATCATACTCCCTAAGATTTTCTACTTGGGGACTTACAAGTTTCGTGAATTTAGATGTCCAAATAACTCACCAGAGTTAGATATTATTTTTAAAAATAAGCCTTCTGTTTCACCCTAGATAATATACATGTGCCCCTTTATCTCTTTCTTTTCCTGCTAGAACTGCAGTAATCATAGATTGCTTTGCTTATGAAATTTATAATTTGATTTTGGGAATATATAATTTCCTTAGTCTTCCTTCACTCTTTTTCTTTTTGTTTCTTTTTACTCCTCTGACTGGATAATTTCAAATGAGCTGTCTTCAGGTTCACTGATTCTTTGCTTGATCAAGTCTGTTGTTGAAGCTTTTTGTTGAATTCTTTAGTCATTGTATTTTTCAGGCCTAGGTTTCCTGGGTTTTTTTTGTTGTTATGGTTTCTGTTTTCTTACTGAATTCACAGTTTTGTTATATGCCTTGTTTTCCTAATTTTTATTAGCTGTCTATGTTTTTTCACAGTTCACTGAATTTTTTTCAGAGGATTGCTTTCAATTCTTTGTTAGACAGTTGATAGATCTTCATTTCTTGGGGTGTAGTGATTGGAGCTTTATTAGTTTCATTTGGTGTTTTTATATTTACCTGATTCCTCATGATCCTTCTGTCCTTGTGTGGATATATTCTCCTTTGAGAAAGTGGTCTCTTTTCCAGCATTTACTGGATTACTTAAGCTGGGAGAGACGTTTACCAATCAGCTCTGGATGGGCAGCTGGTAGCAGCCTTAGACAAGGTGTGCTTACATTCAGGGTCTCGATTTAGAGAAGGCTACTGTGTGTGCTCTGAGGTTGAGGGACAGAGCAACTGTTATTTTTCTGCATTTGGGTAGGTCTCAGAGCTGGGCTTCGCATTTTCAGACTGAACTGTTGGCTGGGATCTGCGTTCAGGTAGGGCTGTTTGCTGGGCTCTGTGGTCACCTAGTCAGGCAGGGTTGTGGGCCATGTTCTCTGGCCTGCTGTCCAGGGAGTGCTGTTGGCTGCAATCTGGGAATGAGCAGGGCCATACACTGAGCTCCACATTCATCCATGGTTGGATGGGGCCTCAAGCTGTGCCCCCTGACTTGATGATACCTTTGGCAAGACTGTACTCAGTTAAAGCCATACACAGGGCTCTATGATCAGACGGGAACTCGAGGTGTACTTCTGGATCAGATTGGGATATACACTGTGCCCCAAAACTCGGTGGGCCTATAGGTTGGGTTCTGCAGTTTAGGAGGCTCTTGTCTGTACTCTGCTGTTTGACAGTCTCTTGCTGGGCTTCTTGGCCAGGTAGGCTGCCAGTTGTACCCCACAGCTGGGTGGAGCTGGAGGCTATGCTCAGCGGCTGAGGGGTTGCTTTTTGGGCTTACTGGTTGGGTGGAGCCATAGGCTATGCTTTGTGATTAGGTGAGGTGGCTACCTGGGCATTCAAACTGGGTGGGTTTTGAGGCCATGCTCAGCAAATGAATGGGTTGTAGGCTATGCTGTGCTGCTATACAGCGCCAAAGGCTGATCTCCACATAGTCAGTACCAGGGGCTAGGCTTCAAAGCTGTTGAGGGACACTCTTTGGACTTCCTCAGTCAGACAGGACCAGTGGTCATGCTCTGCAGTTGGGCAGGGCTGCTGGCTTGGCTATCCGCCTGAATGGGCATGTAGGACGGGCATCAGAAACCAGGGTCTCTGGTCACCTGTGAGGCTGAAGACTTATGTTCAGCAGTAGAATGGTGCTTCTGACTCAGTTCTCTGCTTGAACAGACCTACAGAATGGTCTCTGTGGCTGCCTGAGGTACCTGGCCAGCCTTCCTGGTCAGGTTGGCAGTACACTGGGCTTCGCAGTTGGGTGGGCCCACTGACTTGCTTTCCTCCTAAGTAGCCATAGGATGTTCTTCATGGCTGCCCACAATGCCTGGCATTTTTTGCCAGTCTTCACTGTTGGATGAGATTGGAGGCTGTGCTCAGTGCTTGCATGTGGCCAGGGACTTTCTTCCCTGCTTGGGTGGTCATAGGATGTGCCAAGTGACTGCCTAGTGTCTCAGGCCAGGCTTTCTGCTCAAGGTGGGGGGAAGGGTGGGTTGAAGGCTATGCTCAGCAGTTGAGTAGGGCTGCTGACTTGCTTCCCTGTATCAGCAGAGCCCTAGAATTTGCTCCTCCTCCAAGACAGCCCTCTGGCTGAGGAACCAACCAGGCAGAACTGCCAACCAAATTCCCAGACCAGCTGGGGTCACAAGCTCATCTCTGCAAGTGGTCAGAGTTGCTGGTCAGGATCTCAGCTCAGGCCCAACTGCTAGTAGGAATGCAGTCTGCCAAGATTTGCACACTGACTGCTGTGAGCCCCGTCCTCCTTCTCTATCTTTAGCTGATTCTCCTAATAGTCCCCATGAAGTACTTAAGTGGGCCTCCCAGGAAGCATCTGGAATGCTGGGGAAGCTTCATGTCCTCTTACACTCTTTTCCTGCAGGAGAAGCTTTAGGCCCAGGGAATCTCATCAGGGCAGCCCCGCACTGAGCTGGGGGCTGGGGGTTGGGGGTGGGGAGGTCAGAGTGAAACCACTCCTCTTGCTCTTCTCATGCTCTTTCTCTCAGTTATTATGGTTGCGGGGGATACTTCATACTCACCCTTTCGTTCTGGGATCTTCAAAAAGGTATCTAGTCTGTGAATAGTTGTTAGTTACTCTTTCCCTGAGTAGTACTGAAGTCAAGAATCACCTATTTTGCCCTCCATCTTTCTCCAGATTCCAGTTTTATTAAACTGTTGTTTCATACGTTTTATCTGGGTTTTCACTTGTTAAGTCGCTAGGTCATGTCTAACTCTTTGCGACCCCATGGACTGCAGCATACCAGGCCTCTCTGTCCTGGGTTTTCACTTGTTCCAGGCTTAATGATAAATCTGACCTCTGTTACTTCATCTTGGCCAGAAGATATTCTATATATCTTTCTGCACAGTGAATGTAATAAAACATTCGATTACCTAAATATTCAGGTGAAGAGATTGTTCTTACAGATTTACTCTTTTCTGTATGGGATTTGGAAAGAAAAGCCCTTATTGTGTTCATTTTTTGCACTGACTTCTCTATTACTTTTCTTTATCTATAGTTTATCCATAGTTGGATTACATTATTACATATAATAATGTAATATAAATCACTAATTATTTTCTGTTCTATTAGAATTAGATGGGATTTAATACTTAATGGAACTCTGCTGAAAAGACTTTATGCTGTTTTTTCATGCCTGTTTTCCCCTAACATTATTCCATCAAAGTAGGAAGAAATGAGATAAAAAGAAGAACCTGGACATATCTTTCAACTGACTGAAATTTTGTATCACTAAAATGTATTCTGGAAAAGGACATCCTAATCCTATGGTATATTGCTGCCATAATAAATTACAAGAGGTGGTAATTTTATTTTGTTTTCAAATTAATTCCTACAAACCAGCCATCTAATTCAGAAAGCGATTAAGAGCCAAGTTTTAAAAATTATGTACCAGGAAATGCCTCATTTATGAATGTATACGTATTTGTGCTCATAAATTGGGTAATTGTGCACCTAACAACTCTCTTCATTTTACCATTATTCTGTTGTTTGTATACAAATGAAGCTTTTTTTTTAAATTCAAATTCTGTAGCCTGGAACATTCACGATTAGTGGATGACTATCATTTCTGCTTCTGTTCAGTGTTAATGCATATAATTTCATGTGAAATTATAGAATATTTTATTTACTCCAGTATAACTGTAGCTTCCCTGGTGGCTCAGATGGTAAAGCGTCTGCCTGCAATGCAGGAGACCCGGGTTCGATCCCTGGGTCGGGAAGATCCCCTAAAGAAGGAATCCACTCCTCTTGCCTGGAAAATCCCATGGGTGAAGGAGCCTGGTAGGCTACAGTCCATGAGGTCGCAAAGAGTCGGACACGACTGAGCAACTTCACTTTCTTTCTTTCTTTATAACTGTAACAAGAGCTTCTTTACTAAGCATTCATTCTGAAGTTAATTTGGCTTTATCTGTTATATAAAAATACTATAAAAGGTATTAAAGTTTTAAATTACTTTTTTCATCAGGTTGATATATAAATTTAAGTTCTGTCAAGTATAGTTTAAAAATTGTTTTCCTGGAATGATTGCGATGGTACAAATAGATATCCCAGGTTATAGCTCATCTCTAAAATGACTGAGCCCAGATACAGTAGTCCTGATAAGGTTTATTGACAGACACTGTGCTAGCTACTTAGAAACATTTTCTCATTTAAATAGATTATGGAAGAAAAAAATCAGCCCTTTTTTAATCTTCTCAATATTTTTCCAAAAGTATATATGCATATTTGTATATATGTATGTAAATATGTGTGTATGTATTAGTTTCCTATTGCTGCTGTAACACATAACCATAAACTTTTTGGCTTGAAATATTAGAAATTTATTTTCTTACAGTTTGGGAAGTCAGAAATGAGTTACATGGGGCCAAAACCTAGGTGTCTGTGTGGCCACATTCACTAGAGAAACTCCAGATGAGAATCTGTCCTTGCCTTTACCAGCTCCTAAAGATGCCTTTCTTGCATTTGTTGCTCATGACCCATTCTCCCATCTTCAAAGTAATATGCATGACCTTCTCCTCTTTTGTAATAAGATTTCCTTCTACTCCCCTCTTATAAGAACACTTGTGGTTACAATTTATGGCTCACTTGGGTAATCCAAGCCTATTTCCCCTTCTCAGGATCCTGAATCACACATACAGTTTTCTGTCACCTAAGATAGCATTACAGATTCCAGGCTTAGGATGTGAATATCTTTTATGGCAAAATTGGAGTATAGAATACTGTCAAAAGTCACATAAAAACAAAATATGTTAGAAGTAAGTACAGTTTGATAATATAAGCAAGAAATCCTGGAGTTCCTCTGCTATGCTCCAACATTTTATATTGTTGACTGGTAGTTTTCATTCCCAACATAAACAGGACATTAACCGTCAGGTGTTTTTTCTGGTATTCTTCATCTTCTATTCTTGTCTTTCCCTTCCTTGTAAAACCAATGCTTAGTAATCTAAGGTTATAAGTTCATGAACTGGAGCACAGGTTTACGTGGCCTGATATTGTGATTAATTTAGAAATAATTTGCATTTGATATTTGAACATAGACACATTTTCAATTACATGCTTTTGTACTCCTTTTAAGGCTTTTTGTCACCCTCTCCTTCAACTTTGTTCTCAACACTAGTGAAAGAATTGATCACTTTGGCACTAATGGTGTTATTCAGAGTAGTATGATGAGTTTTTAGGTGACAGTTCTAAAGGTTCCTTAATTCTTCAAAGATCATACATCTCTGAGCTAGATTATTTTTTTCTGTGTTCAGTATCTTTCCAGTGTTTATGTCTTACCCTTACCTTTGGAGGGAAAATTTCATTTGGTACTTCTAATATGTGTTATGGTCCAGTGACTTCTAGAGTTACCAATAAATATGTTTTAGCAAAGTAAGCATGTATTTTCTTGCATAACGTATAAGCTAAATGTTTACGTTTTCTTCCTTGAACTACAGAATACCAGAAGGCCCCATTGATCAGGGACCAGCTTCAGGAAGGATTCGTGCTTTAGAAGAGCAGCTTGTGAAGGCCAAAGAACAGATTGAAAATTATAAGAAACAAACTAGAAATGGTAGGTAATCATACATTGTTTCTCCTCTTCAATATACTGATATTAGTACAAATAATTGAAAGCATCCTTTCATTGGAATGTTGGAAATGCTAATACTCTCCATTGCTTGACAACAGGTTTGGGGAAGGATCATGAAATCCTAAGGAGGAGGATTGAAAATGGAGCTAAAGAACTTTGGTTTTTTTTACAAAGTGAGTTGAAGAAATTAAAGAATTTAGAAGGAAATGAACTCCAAAGACATGCCGATGAATTTCTGTCAGATTTGGGACATCATGAAAGGTACTTCCTTTACATTTCATTTGGGACTTAGTAAAGATTATAATCTAAGAATGGGAAATGGGAACCTTTGTTAATTTCCCTGCTGAATGGTAAATGATACCTTCCATGCTGGGAAAGATTGAGGGCAGGAGGAGAAGGGGACGATAGAGGATGAGATGGTTGGATGGCATCACCAACTCAATGGACATGAGTTTGGGTAGGCTCCGGGAGTTGGTGATGGACAGGGAGGCCTGGCGTGCTGCAGTTCATGGGGTCACAAAGAGTTGGACACGACTGAGCACCTGAACTGAATGTTCAGAAGCAGTAGAGTGCCTGAGGGCTCAATGGACGATAATTACCGAATGTAGTTCATCACCAGAAAATATTATTTTAAATGATTTTCTAGAAATCTTTATGCCCTGACTAAACTCCAAAGGTAGTGCTCAGTCAGCTAGCAATACATTAAAATATCTTCCTAAATCTCCTTGTTATACAACTGACATGTGAAGTGGAGTGTGCAGTTTACATTACAGTACATTCATTGGAACACATACTGAGGCTGGCAGTTATGTTTTGAATTGAAACACTGAAAACTTCAGCAGCTTTTTAAGATTTCTAGAGAAAGGTTAATAAGTTTTTGATAAAAAGGAGCATTCTGTTAATTGCTATTCCATTTAGTTGCTAGAAAGAAGAACCTAAAATCTGCCTAGTTAAATTTGTTTCTCCTGTTTGCACATTTCTGAAAATGTGGAGTTTATCTTCCGTGGCAAAGGACACATTTTGGTCTGGTGTGTTCATGCAGAACAAAATGTATCCGAGAATCTTTATAGATATGTAAAACCTGTCCGTAGGCCTATTATATTTGCAAGTCTATATTCCCAGTGGGATTCTGATGGTAATTACTGTCTCATTAGTGAACAATAAAAGAAAAATTGTTGTATTAACACAGCCTACCACTGTGAAGAGGAGAAGAATTACCCCACAACCTAGAGATTCATATATATTAACATATCAGCAATATTGTAGTTATTTTGAAATATTGCTTTGCTGTTTTAAGTGAAATTACAAATAAAATCTGTCAGTTTATTGGACTCATTTTAGTATTAGTGAATCTATAGCAGTTTCATTTCAGTTCAATCGCTCAGTCATGTCCGAATGTTTGCAACCCCGTGAATTGCAGCACGCCAGGCCTCCCTGTCCATCACCAACTCCCAGAGTTTACTCAAACTCACGTCCATCGAGTCGGTGATGCCATCCAGCCATCTCATCCTCTGTTGTCCCCTTCTCCTCCTGCTCCCAATCCCTCCCAGCATCAGGGTCTTCTCCAAAGAGTCAACTCTTCACATGAGGTGGCCTGTTACTCCAGGAGTATTGGAGTTTCAGCTTCAGCACCAGTCCTTCCAATGAACACCCAGGACTGATCTCCTTTAGGATGGACTGGTTGGATCTTCTTACAGTCCACGGGACTCTCAAAAGTCTTCTCCAACACCACAGTTCAAAAGCATCAATTCTTCGGTGCTCAGCCTTCTTCACAGTCCAACTCTCACATCCATACATACTCTATAGCAGTTTAAGAGCATAAATTTCAAGCGGCATTGATTTACTAGGTCACAGATTCAGCAGTCCCTTTGAAATTTTTGCCTAACTTGCAGTCAGGTCATACTTAGACCTTTAGACCAAATATGGACTGATTCTGTCCTTAATGCTTCTCCACCCTAAGCTGATTTTGGGCACCAAGATTCTGTTAATTGGAGCTTTGTGCTTCTGTGCTTTGCTTATTGCAGTTTTTTAGGAAAATGCAGATCTGAAGAGGATTTTAGTTGGGCAGACTCTATGGTATTTTAAAGGATAAATTTTGGCTCTTCTGATAGAATATTTAATTTTAAAGTTTGAGTGATTTAATTACTTGAAAATTTAATTTTTTCAATTCAGTTCACTAGCTCAGTTGTGTCCAACTCTTGTAACCCCATGGACTGTAGCACGCCAGGCTTTCCTGTCCATCACCAACTCCCAGAGCTTGCTCAAACTCATGTCCATTGAGTTGGTGAAGCCATTTTATTTTTTGGCTTTTTCCAAATTAAAATAATTATTTAAAAATTATTTTGTGCTTAGGTTCTGTGACTGTATGTAGGAATTGAAAAAATATGTGGAAATAAAAAAATGTTGGGCCCTGAAAAGTTGATGCAAATCAATGTTAATTTTTTTGTGAGTTGAGTTAAATCTTAAATACATTTTGTTTCTTGACACTACCTTTTAGTAAATGTTAAGTAATAATATTTTGCTGAAAACAAAAAAGGCAGGAGACCCAAAATACCCAGTTTCTTTTGCTGTCTTAAGCAGAACTTAAAATGAACTTAGGATACAACTTCACAGGGTAGTAATTTAACTCGAGGCAGCCAGATTAGAATACCGTATTACAAATAATGAACAAAGGACAACCAAAAATTAGAGAAATAACCTTTAAAGTAATGAATGTACAAATAGAGAGGATTTGTATGTATGTAGCATATGCCATCTTACTGTTAATTTCCAAGATCTTTAAGTATAAGAATTAAAACAGACCTTTGTCTCTGGTGATTTTTACATTACACAAAATCCCCATTTTCTTTTTATGCTGGCCCAAATTATAGTCTATAGTCTCTGGACTGAAAGTCTATGTTCTCTGAAAAAATTAGTTAGAGGTTGAGTCTATCAGTTTTCTTGTTCAGATTTCCCTTTGAATCACTCATCATTTTTTTGTTCAGAAAGACATCAGTTAGAGCAAAATTACTTATGGGCTTTTGTTTTTTCAGAATGGCTTTCTTTATGTGTTAAAATTCTGTTCCCATAGAAACTCTGATCTCTTTTTTTTTTTACTTTCTAAATAAAC
Source organism: Cervus canadensis (assembly GCF_019320065.1). Taxonomy (NCBI): domain Eukaryota; kingdom Metazoa; phylum Chordata; class Mammalia; order Artiodactyla; family Cervidae; genus Cervus; species Cervus canadensis. The sequence continues at coordinate 72,596,522 of NC_057391.1, forward strand.
TTCATTGTGTCATAATTTATTTACAATGAAATGTACATAATTTAGTCTATAGTTCTGTGAGTTTTGACAAATGCTCCTAGTTTTATAACCACCACTGCAATCAAGATACAGAATTGCTACTGCCCTAGGAGAATTCCTTCTGCTCCTTTATAGTTAGCACCTTCCCACCCCCAACTTCAGTCCCTTATACTCACCAAATCTGTACCCTGTCCCTATAATTTTGCCTTTTCCAGAATTTTATGTAAATGGGATCATACTATGTAGATTTTTGAGTGTGGTTTCTTTCACTTGGTATAATACATGTGGGATTCACACATGTTGTTTTGTGTATTGGTAGTTCATTCCTTTTTATGGTTAAGTAATAAGCATAGTATGGATGTACCACAGTTGGTTTATCCATTCAGCATTTGAAGGACACTTGAGTTTTCTATTTTTTGGCGATTATGTATATATGAAGCTACTATAGACATTAACGTATACGTTTTTGTGGAAACATGTTTTTATTTCTTTTGGATTAATACGCAGGAATGGGTTTGATGGGTCATATATGGCGTATATCATGGCATCTGGTCCCATCACTTCATGGCAAATAGATGGGGAAACAGTGGAAACAGAGGCTGACTTTTATTTTTCTGGGCTCCAAAATCACTGCAGATGGTGATTGCAGCCATGAAATTAAAAGATGCTTACTCCTTGGAAGGAAAGTTATGACCAACCTACACAGCATATTAAAAAGCAGAGACATTATTTTGTCCACAAAGGTCCGTCTAGTCAAGGCTATGGTTTTTCCAGTGGTCATGTATGGATGTGAGAGTTGGACTATAAAGAAAGCTGAGCACTGAAGAATTGATGCTTTTGAACTGTGGTGTTGGAGAAGACTCTTGAGAGTCCCTTGGACTGCAAGGAGATCCAACCAGTCTATCCTAAAGGAGCTCAGTCCTAGGTGTTCATTGGTACTGATTTTGAAGCTGAAAATCCAATACTTTGGCCACCTGATGTGAAGAGCTGACTCATTTGAAAAGACCCTGATGCTGGGAAAGATTGAGGGCAGGAGGAGAAGGGGACGACAGAGGATGAGATGGATGGATGGCATCACTGACTCGATGGACATGGGTTTGACTAAACTCTGGGAATTGGTGATGGACAGGGAGGCCTGGCGTGCTGCAGTTTATGGGGTCGCAAAGGGTCAGACGCGACTGAACTGAACTGAACTGATATGGAGTGTATGTTTAATTATGTAAGGCATCACCAAGCTTTGTATTCTCACCAGCAATGTGTAAGATTTCCAGTTGTTCCATATCTTGTTGCCCTTGATTTTGTCAGTTTTTATATTTTCTCCCCTCCATTCTAATAGTGTAGTAATATATCATTATGGTTTTAATTTGCAATTCCTTACTAATGTTATTGAGCATCTTTTAATGTGCTTAATTGCCACCCATATATCATCTTTGGTGTAGTATCTTTTCTAAATCACATGCTTGATTTTGGGGAATTGTCTTTTTATTGAGTTATAAGCATTCTGCATTTTATTCTGTATACAAGTCTTACTGGTGCATTTTAGAGAGCTCTTTCTGAGAGCCATGTGAAGGAAAGTCTGTTGTCAGGAAATTAGAAAGATTTTACAGAAGTCCAAGTAAGTGATAATGAGCTTCTGGACATGGGTAGTTGGCAGTAGGAATAGAAAGGGATAAATGTGAGAAAAATAGAAGTCTCAGAACTTGGTGACTGATCCAGTGTATGGAGATGGGGGACTCAAAAGTAATTGAGGACTTTGTATTTTGCTGGAAGGATAGCTTTCATAAATGGAGATCATTGTTTCTTGTTTAGTAATTTGATTTTTTCCCCTGACAAAGTGTAGTTTCCTGATGCCTGGAACTCTAAATTCAATACCTTCTCTACCCTGCAGTGCTAAGCAATCATTACTTAGTTTGCATTCAGTAAGTTATGTCTTTTTTATTTAGTATATGCATTCTTTGATTATTTCACACTCTACTTTGCACCCTGTGCAAAAACAAAATCCTATTCCATTGAAAGATTTATTAATTTTGTGCAACTAAAGAAAATTATATAACTGAGGTCAAAATATTCTCTTGTAATTGAGAATCGCAAAAGGTATGAAGGGTAAGTTACAGGAGAAAAGTCATTTACCTCTAAGTATAAAGCTAGAAGCCCCAGTTGATTTTAACAGTGGATGCTGCAAAACAGTATTTGTTAGAAATCACAGAGTATATAGGGGAGGAATTGGAGGTGGGCATCTAAAGTGTTATCAGAGTCATGCTGAAGGGAAGCCTGTGGGACCAGAAGAAAAACCTGACATTCTGTATTTTTGTACTCCGTGCCCTTGACTCCATGTTTGATTTACTTTGGAGGATTTAAGTGATCCCTGTATCTAAAAGTAGTCATGAGACTGCAGTTATCCATCAATCACTAAAAATACAGTGTTTCCAATTTGGAGTGTAATTCTGATTCTAAGCAATGAAGTATGAACTTCCTTTGAATGTGAATGATAAAAAATAATGTTGCTTACCAAATATATCTGATCATTTGTTTATATTTCATGGACCCTGTGCTTAGTAATTTTTTAAATGCATCTAAAAATATGTGGAAATTGAGGGGGGAAAAAAACCCACTTTGGCTCATCATAAACTTAGGGTTGTTAGAGTCAGAGAACTAGTTTAGATTTTATGTTTTATCCCATAGTGCTTCTCTTCCTTCAAAGAAGAGGAGAAAAGTAAAATGAATATGGAACATTATTTTCTTTTGATGACTGTGAGCTCTTGGTTCCAATCTATTTATTTTACAGATGAAACTGGAAATTCAGTTTAATATTGAAAAGGAAAAAATATGTATCCTTTGTTGTTTTTACACATTTTTTCATACTCAGTTTTTATTGTCTCTTAGGCCTTATAGTTTAATATGATAAGTGAAATTGCACATCTTTCATTTTAATTCTTCAAAGAGTAATATACCATATTGAAAGTATATAAATCAGAAGTCCTTTTATATATGTTTATTAGTGTATATTAGATTTCTTTTTATTTGTGTGAACAATATGAATGGTTTATAGCAATGTTATTATGGAAAGTATATTTTAAATAAGTCAATTCTAAGAGCAGAACTCCTTTTTCAGTGAATAAATTTCCTAGAACCCTAATATAAAACACTAAATGTTGAGTTAATCACAAATATTGCTAATGTCTTCAACTGTCATACTAAGTAGAAAAATTTTAATTTCTAAACATTTTTAACTCGTAAAGTCATGGTCATAGATATTATGAAGATATTTGAAATTCAGTACTTATCATCTGATAAATAGTGGCATATCTCACAACAGTCTCTTCTCAACATATAGGTAAATTAGAAAGTCAATGGGGGAAGTCAAAAGTGCTCAGTGCCAATTGTTAAGAATTTTTGTGTGTCGTCATTACCCTAAGTCTTTTTCAAGTTTCAGCAAGGCATCAAGAGCACCTAGAGGGTGTCTTAAAACACGGATTACTATATCCCATCCTCAGAGTTCCTGATTCAGTGGCCTGGAGTGGGGCCCGAGAAATTTGCGTTTCTAACATCTTCCTAAGTGATACTGTTGGTCTTTGAGAACAGAGGCTTTGCAGAATCCCTGGTTCTCTTTCTTGGTTCACCACTGATAGAGGCTGTGTTAGGTTTCTTAGAAAAAATCATGTCTTTATATGTTGGTGCGCCTTATCAGTAAACTGGGGGCGGGGAAAACTCTTTTCTTTTGCTCCCCACTTGATGCTGTTTCTTTTAGTGAGGGGACCGTATTTCTTTTCTAGAATGTGGCTCTCATTGTTCATTACTCAAAATACCTACCATTAATGCAGCCTGGATTCCAAATATCATGTGGGTTTTAGCTCTCCTGAGATTTTTAGCAAAATGCTGTTGACCTGATTAGCCTGTTACTTGGGAGCTAGTTAATTAATAATATTCTTTGACTTTTAGGAGTTTTTATTTTTTAAGAATTTAGAGGGGCTGAGGTATAATAAATAAATACAGAGTAGAATAGTATTATTACCTGGTATATTGATCTCAAGCATTAATATCATTTGATCTTTCAGTTGATGATCATTCTAATGATTCTATGTGACCATGCTTCATAGTAATAACATCGCATTTACTTGATGCTTCTGATATCATTGATCATGAATTGACCCTGGCCTCTTTGAAATAGCAAGAGGGAAATCAGCAGTTTAGAATGATTATTTTTGTCATTATGACTTGATTACTTATGTAATAGTTTTAAATTCAGTGCTTAGATTTATGATTTTTAGATTTGGCCGTTAGTTTCTGAGGATATCATGAAAAGTTTTATCTTGCCACACTTTTTGCTTGTTCAGAAATACATTTCACTTAATTGTTGTTGCCTTGGCTCTTTTTGTCATCTTTATGGTGCCAGACACCAGTTTATGAAATAGTTAACTGGAGTTGTTTCTTTTTTATTTTAAATCATACCAATTATTAAAGGACAGGAGGGCTCACAGAACTGATGAGCTATTTCTCAGTTACGTTGACTGAAACTACTGAGAAGCAGCCTAGTAAAGTAGCAGTCTCATTGCTCCTGCATGGTTTGCATCATCTCATTACCAGTGATTTGTAAAGCAGCTTTGCTAAGACTGAGAACAGCTATGTTTCCCAAATGATGAATGATACTTATGACTAATTAAGCTGATTAGCTTTTTGCTACTGTGTGTAGGGGAATATGTAACAAAAATAACTTCACATCAGGCAAGGGGTGCGGTATCTGACTGGTTATAGAGGAATATTGGTAAGTTAATATCTCACAGGTTTATTTGATCAGAATTGCTAGTCATAACCATTGTGGTCCAATAGCTTGTTTTTTTTTTCCCTCTCTTTATAAAGTAGACTCTCCTCAACTGTCTTTGAAAGGTTCAAGAACTGAAATCTTCATTCTTGAATAGTTAAGTTTTGTGAACCTTCAACACTATCATTCTTTGTATTTTATTTTATTATATATATAATCTTAATTTTTTCACATGTATTTTGATTCTTACATGAAGCTGGAATGTAGATATTTCTCCAGTTTTTAGTATCTTTAGGCAAAATGTTTTTGTATGATTGTTTTCCTACTAAGGAATTTAAGTGATACTAGAACATTCCTCTTAATATCCTTGGACAAAGGGAGACATTGTCATATGAAGTTACTCTTATTCAGCTTGTTACTGAATTTCTATCAGCCGGATTGTGATTCTCCATCTTCTGTAAGGAAACATTCTCTCCTGAAATAAAATTTGCATTGGAAGAAGAATCTGGTGGAAAAGTGTGTCTCATCTAGTGGCCCTAACTCTTGTTTTGTGTGACCCACCCTTACATCTCCTTGGGTATGGTTTCCAAGCTCAAAATTTTTTTTTACATTAAAAATACTTAATTTACTAAGGATTTCCTATGTGCCAGTCACTGTGATAAAGGCTCTCTGTTCATTTTCTTGTTTTATCAACATAACAGGAGACACAAGAAACACAGGTTCAATCCCTGGGTCAGGAAGATACGCTGGAGAAGGAAACAGCAACCCACTCCAGTATTCTTGCCTGGAAAATTCCATGGACAAGGAGCCTGGCGGGCTACAGTCTAAGGGGTTGCTAAGAGTCAGACATGACTGAGCACGCACGAGCAATACTATGTGGCAAGCCTCCTTATTTTACAAAAAAGCTATACTTAGGCCTAGAGAATTTAGATAGCTTATGCAATTAAGTAGCAGAGCTGTTCTATCTAAATTCTTTCTCTTAATTGCTAAATACTTCTCTGAGCTTTATTTTTCTCTTCCACACATGGAGATATAATTCCTGCAATGTAGCATTGTGATGATTAAATGTGGGAAAATATATAAAACACTTTCCACAATTACTAACACATTGTAGAATCTGGTAGACTGTAGTCAGACCTGCCCAAGGAAAGTCCCATAGGAGATAGATATAGAAAATTCCTAGATCTTGCGAGGAAGGCACTGTTAAGGGGAGATTGTCACAGTGCTCAACAGGAAGAATTTCAAGGTCTGAAACCTAAACATAAGCCTAGTGGACCTCACTCACCAAATAGCATAATTATTGCCCTATGTGGTGGTATGAGCTTTTTTTATTGCTGCCCTTCTGGACTCCTGTATGCCTGTGTGGGCTGTCAGAATGGCGGTATTCTAAAATTCCTCCTGAGACAACATGGGAGGCAGTGGGAGCACTGTTTGCCTGTCTGTCTCCTGGTCACAGTTTTATCCTTTGCACGGTTTGCTTCTGTCCCAGGAGCAAACCAAAGTATTGCACCTGATGCATATTGACCTGTGGATTAGGTTTCATGGTGTACCCTCCCTTAGTCACATTTGCTTTAATAAATGCCAGTTCCTTCACCTTGGGTTTGAATTACATCTTCTGTGCCAGCCGTTGGGGGGAGTTTCCCTCTTCAGCATTTTGAATCAGGTATAAATAATACTCTGCTTGTGGTTCTTCATTGGCATAATTGAGAGAGACTTGAACATTTAAAAACAGTTTTGTGAATATTAATACGTATAAAAATAGGAAAATTAACAGCAAGCATAAAGAATATAAATGCAGGCCAGCTTTGGAAGAAGGGTTTGATATTTGTCAGCTATGAGTCACAGATGTTTGTCTGGTCTATGACTTATCTTCAGACATGTGTATTCTACCCTCAAATGACCAGTGCTGTTCTGCTGGTCCTTTGCCTGGATTTGTATTAATATTTCCCAGGCTTTAATACCTCAGGACTTTAGATTCACCATCCACCTCCTAGATTTTTGGTAATCTTCATAGTCAAAACCAAGTCAGCCAGATTATCAGCTTTTGGACACTTCTAGGAGATTTGATTTTAGGATGAAGTCACTGAAAATCCAGAATTTCTGTGGAATGGTTTTCAGGCACCATGTTTTCTTGTAATGGGCTGGGAAACTGAATCTTTCTGTTTGAATATCCTCATGTCTTTAGCTAACAGGTTGACCCTTTAAAAAATGTGGAGGTTTGGGACTCCAATCCATTGCACATCAAAAATTCACATTTTGACTTCCCCAAAATGTCACTAATATATAACCTTCTGTTGACCAGAAGCCTTACTGATAACATAAACAGTTGATTAAGCCATGCTTTGTGTATTGTGTATCAATATTATGTACTGTAGTCTTACAATTAAGTAAACTAGATTTCTGTTTTTGTGCCAGTACCATACTGTCTTGATGACTGTGGCTTTGTAGTATAGTCTGAAGTCAGGCAGGTTGATTACTCCAGTTCAATTCTTCTTTCTCAGGATTACTTTGGCTATTCAAGGTTTTTTGTATTTCCATGCAAATTGTGAAATTATTTGTTCTAGTTCTGTGAAAAATACCGTTGGTAGCTTGATAAGGATTGCATTGAATCTATAGATTGCTTTGGGTAGAATAGCCATTTTGACAATATTGATTCTTCCAATCCATGAACACGGTATGTTTCTCCATCTGTTTGTGTCCTCTTTGATTTCTTTCATCAGTGTTTTATAGTTTTCTATGTATAGGTCTTTTGTTTCTTTAGGTAGATATACTCCTAAGTATTTTATTCTTTTTGTTGCAATGGTAAATGGTATTGTTCCCTTAATTTCTCTTTCTGTTTTCTCGTTGTTAGTGTATAGGAATGCAAGGGATTTCTGTGTGTTAATTTTATATCCTGCAACTTTACTATATTCATTGATTAGCTCTAGTAATTTTCTGGTATAGTCTTTAGGGTTTTCTATGTAGAGGATCATGTCATCTGCAAACAGTGAGAGTAAACTAGAGAAAAGGAAATATTATTAAGGAAATCATAAAGAAAATACATTTACAGTACTGTACTATATTGATACTAGAAGTTTATGTCCTTTGTTTACAAGATGAATTGTCTCTCAGTAGCTACATCTATACTGTTTTATAAGATACAAAACATTACAGGTATTATACATATTAGAGTAGAAAGCAAAACTGAAAAGGTGGCATAAAAATTCATTTATTTACAGCTATAACAATACATATACCTGTATCAACAATAATTGCTTTAAAGGAGGAATATAATCAATATAATTGCTTTGTGGTAGCCTAGACTATAAACTAATAAATGAATTGTTATAAAATTTTTATAGCAGTTTTACAGTCATATACATAACACAGTATTAGAAATATTACATTTTTTAAAAAACCTATGATAATAGGCTAATATGCAGTTTCTCTAATTATGAAGAAGGAATACTCTATAATAATATAACTCTTTGAAAGCAAAGTTATAAAACAGTAAGAAAACTAGCACATTATTAATATTATATTAAATATCATTCACTTTATGCCTATGGATGAGTACCAGCATATATTTTACACATTTATGATACATCTTTTTCTCAAAAATTCTTTTGCTATTTCCATAGTATGTGGTTCATCTGTGAGTTTTTTCAAATCATCTCAAGTCTGAAAAATTTTTTCCAATATTTGTTTTTAAAAACCTGTGTATAACTGGACCACTTGCACAGTTCAAATTGTGTTGTTCAGGGGCCAACTGTAGGTTGAATTTAAAGTCATTTCCTGGACTTGTCTTCTTTATGTGATCTGCGTGGGGAGGCCAGGAAAAAACTATTTACAAAGCAAGCTCAATTTAGTTGACTATAGGAGTAGAGTGACTTATTTTGTGATTCTGATTGCATCATCATAAAAAATTAGTGTCCTTTTTTTTTTTTTGGTCTTTGGTCTTCTAGTTATGAGACTGGTTATTCCACTTTCTTGACAGAGATTGAGATGAATATGAATTATTGATTGCTAAGACTTAGTACTGATGTAGCTTGGTAAAAACATTCACTTTTATGTTTTCTAATTTATTAAAAAATACAGAGATCAGCTTTCATTCCCAGTGGTGAAGTAATGATTTGATTACTATGACATGAAAGCATAAACCATGCCAATGTTTGTATTTCAAAGAATTTTCCCCTCTAAATTATACCTGATGTAGTTTTTACCTGCTTGAGACTGTATAGTGATTGTTGTGGAATGTATTGCTATTTGTCTGTGTGTATGTTTATCTTTAATGTAACGCCATGCAGAGCATATTGAATTTCCTTTATTCCTTTGACATTTGCTGATAGACTGATTATTTATCCCACTGTATTACCTCTCCAGAACCAACATTGTTTTTTAAAGTTGAGATTTGCAATAAAAATTGTGATTACTCCTATTTAATGGGTAGGAAAAAGCAAATGACTGTGTTTGGATATGATGAAACCTATGAAATGTAAAAAATAATATAAGAGTAATGGAAAAGAGGCATTATAAAACTGAGAAAATAATTTAAATAAAATTCAACAGCCCTATAACACCATTATAGTTAAAGACATCTCCTGTTTCCATGATGAAGGCACACAATTTCATACGAGCGGTGACTTTTCCCCTAGCAACTATAAAATGATATTGTAGGCTACATGATAGTCCATAGGGGCCTCAGTTTTGTAATCTGAAAAAAACCTGAACCTCTGTTCAGTGTATAAGACTGTAAGTTAATTTCTTAGGGAGGCATTAAGTTGTAGATACGGTTTTTCCAACTAAAATTGCTCTTTCAATGAAAAGAAGTGTTTTGAATCTTAGATTGCAATAATAAGTATAAAAATAGATAAAGCATCATGTATTAGATTCTTGCCCTATTTTAAAAGGGTAAACATGGAAATAGTCAAGCTGTGAAGTGTCCTGTGCATGAATAATGTTGACACATTGAACAAATGCCTGAAATGGTTCACAGAAGACCCTGTTACTCCAAAGCATTGTATAAAACTGTTCCAGTCTTAGTTGGGTGAATATTCTAAACTGTAGCTATGATTTTGAATTTTTATTTGTATATTATTAATAGTTTTGCTTTACTCAAAGGGTCTATTACCAGATATTCTCTGTGTATTATATTTAGTTCTGATGGGTTTCTATGACAGTAAATAAAACTTTAATTTTTCCAGTGGGCTGCCATTTCTTTGTTCCTAAATGGTTTATCATTTAGTTAAGAACCAGGACTAAAAGAGAACTGAGGCTGTCATATACTCCTACAGAAGTCACAGTTGTTAAGGGCTGGTTTCATTATCTGTTAAATGAGTCCTTACTGATCAGTCCCTTTCTTCAGGGTGCTATAAAGCACTGACTATCGGGTCATTTTTCTGACTGGCCATTAGTCCCACATACACTGTCATCCTCATACCCAATGGATCCTTCCTCTTAGAATCATTAGTAGGTCCTCCTCAGACACAAGGTAAAAGCTCTGAAGCAGCTCTCTGAGTCATTCTAGCATAAATAGCAATGTCTTAGTGTATTTGGGTTACTGTGACAAAAATACCACAGATGCATGGCTTATGAACAACAGAGATTTATTTCTCACAATTATGGAGGCTAAGAAGTCCAAGATCAAGATACTGGCTGATTTGGTGTCTGATGAATGACCTCTTTCTGCTTCATAGAGGTTGCCTTCTCACCATGCCATCAATGTGGCAGAGAGGCTAGAGAGTTCTGTTAGGTCTGTTTTATAAGAGCACTCATCTCATTCATAAGGGCTCCACTCTCGTGACCTAAGCACTTCCCACAGGTCCGACTCTTGAATACCATCACACTGGGCATTGTTTCAGTGTATGCATTTAAGAGGACCACAGATGTTCAGTCTGCAGCAAGCAACCACCACATATATTACTACTTTGTTTATATTATCATTAAGCCTTTAAAAAACTATGGCAGGTATTAAAAAACTATATGGCAGGTATTATAATACTTATTTTAAAATGAAGTAACTATATCTCAAAGATGTCAAAAAAAAAAAAAAAGGCTAGTAAGAGATAGACCCCAAACTGAGAGACCTATCTGGCTCTCAAAGCTTTTTCTCCTCTGATTTGGAATCTTTCTGATTTGCTTATATACAAGGAATGGTGTCCACATTTTTGTACTCTGGACCCCTTACTTTGATATTTGTTGTACGTGTAACATACAAAATACGTGTTAATATTGTTTATGTACTCAGTAAGGCTTCTGGTCAACAGTAGTGCTATTAGTAGTTAAGCTTTGGGTGAATCAAAAAGTTATATGCATTTTCAACTGTGTGTGGGGTGGGTACCCCTAATCTCTGAGTTTCTCAAGGACCATACTTTTCTGATAAATAGAAATAAATGTCTAATTTTATAATTTTCAGAAACAAATAGTACATACTTAATAAGCATTCTCTAAATGGAAGAGTTAATACAAAATGTGGTGGAGTAAAGCTGGAGTTATAACTAGTTAAGGATTATTCCCAGAAGTTCTCTAGCACAAAATTGGACTTGTGAAAGAATAAAAATTATCAATATTATCTCATCTAAAATTCTTGAAGAATTTTTTGCTACTTTTTCATTTAATTTAATTATCTATTCAAAAATGTCTACTGGACATTTTCTGTGTGATCACCACTGTTCTATAGGCTGATTTGTGGTGGTTGGCGGGTTTAAAAAGTACTCTGCTACCATGGAGCTTAAGTTCTAGAAGGTGGACGAAGATAATAAAGAAGTAAATGATATATATCAAAAGATGATAATTGCTTGGAGAAAAATAAAGCAGGGAAGGAAAAGAAGGAGAATCAAGGGATGTGATGGTAACTGGGTGCTGAATTTTTAAGTGAGAGTCTGGAAAGACTTTTAAAACAGAAAGTGAGCACAGATTTAAAGGACATTTGGGTGAGCCATGTGGATGAATATCTGGGAAAGCAGCATTCCAGGAGTGAGAAGAGCAAATGCAAAGACCCTGAAGTAGGAACAAGGCTGACATGTTCTGGGGTCAATAGCAAGATTATGTGGCTGAAATAGAGTCCACAGTGAGGACAGTAGTAGGAATGAGATCAAAGAGGTAAAGGAGGCCATATTGTCTGGGGCCTTGTAGTTCAAAGTAATAACTTCGAGTTTGACTGAGTGAGATGAAGAGCCAGTTCATAAGAGCAAAAGTATAACATCATTTGACTGGCATTTTGACAGGATCTGGCTGCTATGTTGAGAACAGACTGTAGAGATTGGCAAGGGTGGAAGCAGGGAGACCTGTTCAGAGGTTACTGTAACAATTCAGATGAGAGAAGATGGTGGCTCAGTTGATAGCAGTGCCAATGGTAATGCTTGGTCAGAACCTGTTTCAGTATTTGCTGATAGGTTGTTGAGGGTTGTTAGAGAAAGAGGAGACCTGCTTTTTACTTTTCTTTATTGGTAAAGGTAGGTCATAGCTTGTATTTAATGTGATGTAAATAAAACCATCTGCAGCAGCCATCAAGCTTCTCTTACCTAGTATACTGAGCATTTTAGTTTACTTTGCAGGAAATTCAGCATGTTTTAATTGACACTACCAATTCTATGCAGAATGGCAAAGTATCTTAACAATCATTTTATTAATTTAGACCAAGAATTGTCAAATTATGGTCCAAGGGCCAAATCTGGCTCATAGCCTGGTTTTGTGAATAAAGTTTTATTGGAACATACACACATTTTTTTTCCCTGCATATTGCCCATGGCAGCTTTCCTGCTTCAAAAGCAGCAGAAGCCCAGGAAGCCTAAAATATTTACTATCTGGCCCTTTATAGAAAAATGTTTGCTGACCTTTGGTTTCAACTACTGTGTCAGAGTTGTGCCAAGATTTTCCTCTCATCTTTTTCCAAGTATGAAGAGGAAATTTAAGAGGGGACAGAAGGTGACAATAGAGGGAACAAAAGGTAATATTCAAATACTGGCACCAACGTATTTCTCTCCCTTATGTTAATCTGCCTGTTTCTGTGCTGTAGATATCCACTTCTCCTGAATCTCTGAAGTGCTCTGTGTTGAGATACAAGTACACGTAACTGGCCTAGAAAAAAAAAAGAGTTGTTTTTCTCAATAGTAAAGATTTACTGTAGGAATGAATCTTGGATGCTAGAAACTAAATTGTTGAATTTCACAATCTTGATAGAAAATAAAAGATAAGTATCAGCATGAACATCAATCTTTATGAAGAATTTGACTCATCTTATCTTATGATTTTGTATAATCCTGTACAAATGCAGTACAAATAAGTTAGACCCCCATTGTTGTTTGGTTTTTATAGGTCTATAATGACGGATTTATACTACCTCAGTCAAACAGATGGAGCAGGTGATTGGCGGGAAAAAGAGGCCAAAGATCTGACAGAGCTGGTGCAGCGGAGAATAACGTATCTTCAGGTAAGAAGGTTAGGTTAATGAATAAATTCGAGTGAAAAATAGAAGGAGAAACATTAAAACTAAGAGCTGCTGCTGGTTTTTAGTCTTCTTAGCCCTTGTTTTTTGAAAATATTTGTCCAGTCATTTTACATATTTATTCAAAAAGACTCTATGTCATGCCTTGAATGGAATATAAAGATGGCTAAAACAAGATCCCTGCCCTAATAGGGGCTACTTCTGACGCAATCACACACAAAAACTATAGTGCAAGATAGGAAGTGCTGCATAAATGAGATATGATGAAATGCTTATTGGAGGAAGATGTCACAGATAGCTTTATGGAAAAGATATTATTTGACTGAGCTGTAAAGGATAATCATGTAGGATTTAGATGTCCAGAAATGGAGAAGAGTGTACTAGCTACAGCATGCTGTTTGCTGCGCTCATTTGCTCAGTTGTGTCCAACTTCAGATGATGTGAGTAAAGCTCCTACCTGGGAAAGAGCAGTACAGGAACCCAGTGAGAAACAGGATATCTCAGTTTGTCTGAAGTTTTGGTTGTGTGAAAGGAGAATTGGAAAAGGTAGGTTTGGGAGCCAAGTTGCCGAGGTCCTTGTGTACAGGTTAAGCTTTATGGTGCATAAGCAGCAAATGGTTGCCGAAAGATTTTATTTATTGCCTAACATCATTATAACAACAAACAGGAAATATAAATCAAGGGTAAACACCAAGTCCCAGGCCCTTTTAAATGTTCTGTCTTCATTTTGCGTGTGTGTTTTCTTTTAGTTCTTACTTACATGCTTACCAAGTCTTAAAACGTTTGTAAAGACAGAGTTAATTTACTTTTGAATTTATTTATTTATTTGCTTAATATACCATAAACCTTTTCTATTTTAGAGTCACAACCTACTTTTGAAAAATTTTTGTACATAAGAGTATCATGATAAGAGTGGTGCTTTACTTATACTAATCTGAAAGGTAGAATTTTGCTTGAACTGGATTCTTTGGCAGAGATTGGAAGGAGACTGTTTAGGACAGGAGTCCCCAACCTCCAGGGGCTTCCCTGGTGGCTGAGCAGTAAAGAATTTGCCTGCCAGTGCAGGAGACACAGGTTTGATCCCTGGTTCGGAAAGTTCCCCAGAGGAGGAAATGAAAACCTACTCCAGTATTCTTGCCTGGGAAATCCCATGGACAGAGGAGCACAGCGGGCTACAGTCCACGGGGTCACAAAGAGTTGGATGCAACTTAGCAACTAAAACAACAGCAATCCCAGCCAGTACCTCCTGCCATTAGGTTAGAAATAAAGTGCACAATAAATGTAATGTCCTTGAATCGTTCTGAAACCATCTGTCCTCCACCTGGATCCGTGGAAGGATTTTCTTCTACTTAGCCAGTCCCTGGTGCCGGAAAGGTTGGGGACCACTGGTTAGGATATAAAGACAGTATTGCAGGTGAGAAATATTGAGGTGTGTGGCAGTTTGCATTGGAAGGGAAGAAAGGAATTTCAGAGAGTTTGGGAAGATCGAATAGATAAGCCTTTCCAACAGGCTGAAGCAGCTGGAATGACTAGGGTAATGGGGTATTATTAACTGAAAAGAAACTTTAAAGTTAGAATGCAGTCATCAGGGGCAAACAATGAATTAGTAAATAGAATTCTGTAACACTCCGAATGCTTGAAGTTGAGATGATCATCCCCACCCATTTCTAGTGATGGTATGCTTTCTGTATACACTCACTCTGTTTCCCTTTGAAAATTAAGGTGTCTTATAAAAGCGAAATAATAGCCAGTGAATTTATTTCATATATTTTAAGATGCACATTTTCCTACACTTAAATAGGAAAAAAGTAGAAAATCAAGTGCATCAAGAGATCATTAAAAACAAAACTGATCTTGGCATGCTCTCTTGTCTCATGCCCCCATGACCATTCATCAGAGGTGTCTGTAGGATGAGCAACACTTGCCTCCTGTAGGGAAGAGGTAATTATCTCCTATCAACTAGAACCTCATTCAATGAACTATAAACAGCTGGTGGTGCAGAACTATCATCCTCATTTAAAATGGAAATAACTATGGTTTCTGAGTTTCTTCCATTTCAACATATTCATTAAGTGTTCACCCCATGAAAGTTATATTTAAACTATGATTTGGCCATAGTTTAGCTCCCATCACTGTAACACGTACCTACCACTTGCTCTAGTTTCTTTTTTCCTCTTGGTTTTTAAGTGGCCAAGTGCTCTCACCAGTAGCATGAAGTTCATCTTCTGTGTGCTGTTTTCAGTGGTTCTATTTTAGAGAATTTCACTTGTAAATCACTTATATCAAAACATCATTTCACATGGACCTAACTTTGAATAGGTATTCAAATATTACCCATTTTAAAAATTCTTGCTTTTTTGCTTTTTTTTTTTTCTATTGGAAAAGAAAATGTGATTTTTTTTTAATATTCAAGGAGATGGGGAAAATCTCAATAGGAAAAAATGTATTTTAGAAAAAATATTTTTCTTTAATTGTTTAATGTATTTATGATCATTTTTTCCCATTTTTAAAGAAGTGTATTTTTAACATATTATTTTTTAGAGGTTAAAGTTGCCAGTCACTCAGTCTTCAACTTCTTTGGATATGGGTGAATAAGTGTCCTCTCTTCCATTCCAACAAAATTAAAGATATGTATGTGTAAGGAGGACTTCCCCAGTGGCTCAGCAGCAAAGAATCCTCCTGCAATGCAGGAGATGCCAATTTCATCCCTGGGTTGGGGAGATCCCCTGAAGAAGGAAATGGCAAACCACTCCAGTATTCTTGCCTGGGAAATCCCATGACAGATGAGTCCAGCAGGCCACAGTCCATGGGGTCATAAAAGAGCTGGACATGACTGAGAGATTAAACAAGAACAGTAAATCATAAGGGATCCTGTCTCTGACTTGGATTTTTATTCTTTTTTAAAAAGAATAATTTGGGGACCTCCTGGTGGTCCAGTGGCTAAGACTCTATGTTCCCAGTGCGGGGGGCGGGCCCAGGTTCAATCCTTGGCTGGGGAACTAGATCACACATGCTGCAACTAAGACCTGGTGCAGCCAAATAAATAAATTGCATTAAAGAAAAAAGAAGAATTTATAACTGGTTTAACTTAATGGGTTAGAGAATTAATCAGAATAGTTGAGCTATTTATGCAGATGTTTTAGAGTGATTGCATTTTTTCCCATTACACCTTTCCTTGGTATTCAAATCTATTGGTGCTTCCATACTATTACTTTTAAGCCTTTTATTACTGTTAAAAGGCTATTTAAGCAACCTAGATCCTGGAAGACTTCAACGGGGCTTAGAAAATGAGTAGTATACTAGGAAATAAAGCTAAAAGGGGATAAAAGACGAAGTCTTTGACTTTTGGTTCAGTTCAGTTTAGTTGCTCAGTCATGTCCGACTCTTTGCGACCCCATGAACCGCAGCATGGCAGGCCTCCCTGTCCATCACCAACTCTCGGAATCCACCCAAACTCGTGTCCATTGAGTCGGTGATGCCATCCAACCATGTCATCCTCTGTCATCCCCTTCTCCTCCTGCCCTCAATCTTTCCCAGCATCAGGGTCTTTTTGGTACCTATATTCAAAATAAAAACAAGCACTTCATATAACTTATAGGTGGACATTTTAGCAGGCTTTCCTTCTTTAGCCCATCAGCCAGCTATTATATAAAGATGCTAATAATTTTTATCTAAGTAGAAAATAATTTTAAAAAGGTACAATAGAAACAAATATTTTCAACATTTTAAATTTCTGGGAGATTTTAGTCATTGAAATATCTTGCTGTAGTCATAAATAATTCAGATAATTTTATAATTTACTTTTAATGGTTTGTTTGAATAGGTGAAAACATTTTTAGTTTTCTAGATTTTTACCTATACTCATGAAATGTGTGACTTCTCATTATCACAACAAGCATTTTTAAAAATCCTGATATATTTTGGTATAATGCAAGACCTAGTACAAAGGAAAAAAAAACCTAGATTAAACCCCTGTCTTAATCCATAATAGGTTTCATTTTAAAATCTAAGCTTTTCTTTCTGCAGTTCTCCAGTCCTCTGAATTGAGCAAATATCCATTATGTCTCATGAAAATCCTGCTTGACTTGCAGTCATATAGTACAGTGAAGTTTGGTTTCAATATTAGATCTCCATTCAGTTATTATCATACGTGTCATGTCTCTCATGTTTGCTGTGCTCAGTAGTGTCTGACTCTCTGTGACCCCATGGAGTGTGTGTAGTCCATCAGGCTCCTTTATTTGTGGAATTTTCCAGGCAAGAATACTGGAGTGGGTTGCCATTTTCCTCCAGGGGATCTTCTCAACCCAGGGATTGAACCCACGTTTCTTGTGTCTCATGCACTGGCAAGCGAGTTCTTTACCACTGCGCTGCCTCGGAAGCCCTTATTGTCATATACCTGGATTTTACTTGGGAAAAGCAATTTCACCATACACCGGAAAATAAAAAGGTACTAGGGCAAGTAGACTTCAGTGGGACAGAGTTCTATAGTTGTCTTAATTAAAATTATCTTCTCTTTAGAGTTGAAGGCCCTAAGGCATGGCATTAAAGAACTAAACTTACTAAAAATTATAATAATCTTTTTGAAGACAACCCCAGGTATGCTGTGTTAGTCTCAAGTAGAATGGTCCAAGTAATTCTCTTAAGGTCTTAATCTTTTGTATGTTTATCTAAAAAGTCCTTCAGCCATAAAGTGAATAGGTAGTATTTGGTTGTTTAAAATACTATTTTGTGCTGGTCTTTAATCTTGTGCTACATGAATCGTAACAAATTGAGAAGTTTTGTTGAGTGTATTTCTCTAGTTTCTGATATTAACTTCAGGCTTACTTTAAAAACCACACTGCTAATATATTTGTTATGTGTCTACATTTTACTGTAACTTTTGAATGACGTGAAGGAAATTCTTTTTTTCATTGTGGTTATTAGAATATACCTGCAGTTTCTAATTAGCTCATATTAAGCTTGTTGGATGAGATCACAATGCCTTGTTTTTCCTTAACTTTCTTGAAACAAGTTGTAAGTTGGTGACTGGTGAAGAGAGCAGCTAGTTAGGGCACATAACTTATAACAAAAGGCATTTCCCAGTTTAACTTGAAATTATCTGTGTTTTGGTACTAAAAGGTTCTTCTTTGTTTCGTTTTTTCTACCCAGCTCCAGAGTTGACATTTTAAGCAGAATTGAACCCATTTCAGGTAGAATCTAAGGATATAGAAAGTAGCAATAGTTGGAAGTGGGTTTTTTTTCTTTTTTCTTTTTTTTAACAGGTGTGTGGCTTGCTTTGGAGGCTTTGCTTTGTTTGTTTATTTGTGTTTTGAATAGGAGTTTTCTTGGAAATTGGTAGGTTCCCTTTTTTGAGAGAAAGAAAGCTAAAAGCTGTGAAAATAGAGAATATTTTACTTTTTAAAAGAGAATAGAGCTTCGTTTTTCCATTCAAAAGTAGACTGGTTGGAGATAATGCAGATTTCTCTTTTCCTATATGGATTCCAGTGACTATTGATGGTCTTTGGAATGGAAAGTGGCCAAGTCACACTAGGAATGCACTATTGAGGCTGTTAACATATTTTTCATATATTTTTCAGATTATGGGGAACCCCTCCACTCTAACACAGGATGTGTCTAACCCTCTTTCTCTTCAGCAGGACAATTTTTTAAAAGAGATTTAAGGCCAGACTATAACTATAAACTTCATTCGTCTGTCTGCTAGTACACTCATCATGTAATCAATTCTTTCATCTGGTGCCCTCAGAGTTGTGTATTCTACTGAGTAATTCAGTATATTTCTGCCCAAATGAGAAATGAAATAAAGCCAGAAGTGGTAATAATTATAACTCACTCTAAAATGTCATTAACGTAGCTATATTAAGATATTCATTAAATGCTTAAAACAATTAGAGTAAAGAGAAACTTTCAGGACTTTTCCCTGTTTGAAAGATACTAGTTTGAGGTGAGATCAGTTAGGGAAAAGAAAAGAGTTTTTCAGAATTAAGACCTAAGAATATCTGACAAAGAATATCTTTTCCAAGATAAAATGTATAAGCAGGTTCAATGAGGAAAGAAAAAGAAGTGGTAAGTGAATATGGTGGCAAGGGTAGCTTTCATGAAATGAAAGAGGGGATTACTCTACTGGAAGTCAGCTGAGGACAATGGTGGTGATAGGAAGTATAAAAGATTTATTAAAGGAAGTTTTCTAAGCCTTATTAAAAGCTACGTTATTTGGAATCTTACAGATTTTTTTGAGCCCTTGCATGTGGATGTGTAGGTCTCATAGAATTGTTTATTTTTTCATTTATTCAACAGCTATTTGGATGTACTGGATATCCTAGGCATTAGGTACATTGTTAGGGATTTAGGGTGAACCAAATGGACATGGTATGGTGTCTGCCCTCAGAAAGCTTAAAGTCTGGTAACATTCTGAGAGTATCTCTGAATTAATTATCTTCAAACACACACACACACACACAATTTATTTTATCCCTCCATTTTGTTGTTTTGATATTTATATCTCTGACTCTTCATTTGGATATTTTACTACTTCCCCTATTGCTATTACACACGTTTTTCCTATGTACGTGGTCGCTTAGTCATGTCCAGCTCTTTGTGACCCCATGGACTGCACCCTGCCAGGCTCCTCTGTCCATAGGATTCTCCAGGCAAGAATACTGGAGTGAGTTGCCATGCCCTCCTCCAGGGGATCTTCCCAACCCAGGGATCGAACCCAGGTCTCCTTCATTGCAGGCAGATTCTTGACCGACTGAGCCACCAGCCACCTTTATCACTCCTTAAAAAAAAAAAAAAAACTTTTGCTGTGGAAAACTTTAGCTTATGTAAAAGTGAGAGACCTTTGAACCCCTAGTACCCATAACCCAGCTTTAACAGTTACCAATTTCTGGTCAACTTTATTTCATCTGTACTTCTACCACACCCCTTGCATATCCAGGATCATTCTGAAGCAAATCTCAGACACTTTATCATTTTATCATTTCATTTGTAAATATATCTTTAAAAAAAATAGCCACATGCTAATCATATCTAAGATTACGAACAGTGGTTCTTTAATATCATCAAAATAATCATCTGGTGATCATATACCCCTGATTGTCAAACACATTTTAGTGTGCTATTTAAAAACTGATTATCTGCAGAGGGATTCCAAAAAGATTGTGGAGAGGGAAGCACTAGGAATTTGTCTCCCTACCTAGACTGCACTGGCAGAAACTATCTGATATAACTACTTTGGAACTTTGAAGTCTGTTGAAGGCTTACAGCTCCATAGGAAAGTTTGGACCATAAATTGCAGTTAATTTTGGTCAGTTTCAGCTCTCACACAGTAGAAGCTATCCATTCCCAGCCCCAGATCTGTGGTAGATAACAGTGTACCTCTTCCTAAAATGCATAGATGGTTCAACATATGAAAATTGATCATTGTAGTATGCCACATCAACAAATAAAGGAAAAAAACACATGATCATCTCAACTGATGCAGAAAAAGCATTTGACAAAATCCAGTACCCTTCATGATAAAAACACTCAACAAAATAGGAATAAAAGGAAACTGCTTCAACATAATAAAAGCCTAATTTTTTTAATGTTGATCTTGTATCCTGCAGCTTTGCTAAACTCATATATTCTAATAGTTTTTTTTGTAGATCACATTAGATTTTCTATATAAATTACCATGTCATATGCTAATTAACATCTTTATCTCTTCATTCCCAATCTGGATGCCATTTTGCTGTAGTTGCTTAATAGTCATTCACCTTAATTAGTATAATCTGTTACTAGCAAACCACTTAGTGTTAGTAAACTGCAAATTTAGTTCCTTCTTTTAAAATCCTTGACAACATCTGATTTGGGATTTTAGGTTTCTTCACAAGAGTTTAAAATCATCTTGAGATGCCTGATGGCTCCAGAGGAAAATTCCAGGCAGTGCACTTAGCACAGCTCTTATCTGCATTCTGTTATTTTGAAGTTTAAATATTTCTTATATATTTATATCATCTTGATTATCAATAATACAGGTTTTTAAACCATCATTCCTTATTAAAGATATATGAGAATGCATATGAGATCCTTAACATTTACTCTCTAGAAATAGTAATGCTATTTACTGATGGAATAGCTGATGGAAATCTAGATGCTGCTCCCTAAAATCATTTTATCTTTTGAGAGTAGCACCACCTCATAAAGTATCTTTTTACTTTCTTGAATGTAAGTTGAACTTAGATTTGACTTTATTTAATTTAGGTATATCAGCCCCACTGGTGCTCCATTTCCCCAGTGATTTTCTGTTTCTAGAAATATACTCTTTTTTTCCTAAGAAAGGGAAAAATTTTATTATAGTTTGACTCTGCCCTAGATCACAATATACATAGCATAGTTATAGAAACAATTTCCCAAATTTTAAAAGAAATTTGGGTTTCACATAGTTATAGTGCAATAATTGGGGATTTTGGCCCTGACTATGAAGTCCCAGCAGAGAAGGCAATGGCACCCCACTCCAGTACTCTTGCCTGGAAAATCCCATGGACGGAGAAGCCTGGTAGGCTGCAGTCCATGGGGTCGCTAAGAGTCGGACATGACTGAGCAACTTCACTCTCACTTTTCACTTTCATGCATTGGAGAAGGAAATGACAACCCACTCCAGTATTCTTGCCTGGAGAATCCCAGGGACGGGGGAGCCTGGTGGGCTGCCGTCTATGGGGTCACACAGAGCTGGGCACGACTGAAGTGACTTAGCAGCAGCAGCAGCAGCATGAAGTCCCAGGCTGTAGATTCCTCATCTAGAATCCTGGTCTCAGTTCCAGTGAGACAATAACTGGGAAGTAGCAAAGCTCTCATGAGGGGGAAGTGAAGGCTCTTGACCAGACATGGATCCAGATTTAGGGAATGGGCTTGAAGCCTCTAGTTTTTAGTACTCTCTTTTATGTAAAGAAATACAAATATAAGATTAGATATTAGAATAAATACACTTGATTCTCATTATTTGCTTCAGTTGTGTTCTATAGAGTCACACAGAATTAGTGAATACTGAAACATTCATCCTAAGTGCCTTTAAGTCTCTGATCAGTTAATCAGTATATAAACTTGTTCTATGTGTTTTTCTGTTTGAAAACACCAAATATGTATTGTTGACTCAATTAGCAGTGAACTCATAGCTTACAGCACAATAACTCATACTTGAGTAGAACTTACCTAACACATAATTTTCTCAAAGGCATATCATAGCTTTCTAGTACTTAGGAACCCTGGACAGCTTAGGAACACTTCAGCACCACACTTATGGGCCACTTTAAACTGTGAAATTGCCAACATAAAGCACAAAAATGGGGGAAAAAATGGGGGGGCACTAAATAGACTGTAAAAAGGACCCTTGTTCATACTATGAGAACTGAAACAAAAAGGTAAGTGGCACCTTATTTGACCTCAGCAGAGGGTTTGTGTTTAGGAGGCTCCCATTTTTCACTGTATTACACTTGTCCACAAGTGACCTGAAAGCACATCAAGTATTGATTTTGAGACTACAAATAAATTTTAGCTAGTAGGCAAATTTGCAAATATGGAATCTGTGATAGTAAGAATCAACTATGTATAATGGAAAAAAACCCCAACAAATTACAAATTTTATGAAGTTGACAAATACCGCAAACACAAAATTCCAGAAAAATGAAAAATGTTTATTTTCAGCCTGACACTTTATAATACTGTTTCCTCACATTTCCTAGTTGCATACTCTTTGATTACAGTTTGTCATATTTTCTATAAAGTGAATTGACAGTGATTTTGTAATGTTTTTTTATAAAGAGAATGGAAAGATTAAATCAGATTTTTGATCAACAAAATTTTGTTTTTAATTATTCATGTTTGTGATACATAACATTTGCAACTTCACATACAGACATACCTCGTGTTTGTATTACTGCTATAAGCTAGTGCCCTACATAAAAGGGAATTTGTATAAGTTTTATTTCATGTGATTCTCATCCAATAAAAAATAATGGAGCATATAGTTGTTTTATGCTACAATTTTAATTGTATATGTTATATTTTTGAGGTTATTAATAATAGAAGAGAACTTCTGTGTTGATTAGGCATCACTGAGAACCGATTCCACTTCTCCATGGGGCACATTCATATCACAATGCAACCTCCTGCCCTGTACCTATATTTATGGCACAAAAATAACTGCGCAAAAGCAGCCATGAGCACATAAATGTATACCTCTAAATCTAAACTAGATTAATTCCTTGCTTAATTTTCCCATAACAGGACCTCAGGAATGTTGAAGACCGCTTTATTTCCTCCCAACATTGATACCAACACTAGGGAAGTGAGGTGAATGGGAGGGAGTTTCAAGTGGGAAGAGACAGCTATCTTTCTCCCTGTGGACAGATTTTGCAAATTTTGACCAGTTGAACATCCTGTACAAGTCCCCCTCCTCCCCAGGCCTTTGAAAGGATCTGTATAAATGAGGCTCCCTGAAACATACATTTCAGTAAATCCACTGCACCCACAAGGAAGTCCTTCTCACTGAACTAGGAAGGAACCTGAAGTCACTTAGGGGTTTTCAGTCCTGCTCCAGACATGGTAAGCAGCCCGAAATAGAGAAAGGCGTGCAAAATTAGATGAAAAGTGATAAATGCCGACCTTTAAGATTCAATGGGTTCTGTCTCAAACACATAAATACAGTAAAAACTAGGTTGCTTGCAATTAAATTTTTGCTTTAATTTGATATTAGAACAGCAGCTTTCCATTAAAGAGCTGTAACTTCTGACTAGAACATTCACTTTCATCTCCAGGACTCCCTAGAGTATGCAGCACTTTCTCTTATTGACCACCCCAGAATTATCAGTCTCTGTTCACTGACAGCTCACAATGTTTGTGAGGCGCAGCTGTGCTTTCGTGTGAGTCCTGGTTATTGTAGACCAAAACTGAGCGACTTTTCCCCTGACTTTTTTGTGTATGTCCAGTAAGCTTCACTGCCCCTTCTCCTTCTCCCTTCCCGTAATTGTGCTTAGCTCAGGATAGAGAATAGAATAGACTAAGAATCTAAGATCAGAAAAGTCATAAATATGGCTCAGTAATGTCATAAGAACATAAAACTACATGTCTGTGTAATCAGTTAAAATCTATATAGGTATGCTCTAATCCTTGAAAATGGGCATAATTGTTTTCTCACATCCATTATGGTACTGTAGTTGTTGTTCAGTTGTTCTAGTCATGTCCGACTCTTTGTGACCCTATGGACTGCGGCATGCCAGGCTTCCCTGACCTTTACCATCTCCCAGAGCTTGCTCAAGCTCATGTCCATCAAGTCAGTGATGCCATCCAACCATCTCATCCTCTGTCGTCCCCTTCTCTTCCTGCCTTCAATCTTTTCCAGCATCAGGGTCTTTTCCAATGAGTTGACTGACAAAACGTGTTCCATTGGAGAAGGGAATGGCAAACCATTTTAGCATGCTTACCTTGAGAACCCCATGTGCAGTATAAAAAGGCAAAAAGATATGACACTGTCTTTAATCATAGAAGTTGTCTTAAGAGGTGATTTTCTTTCTCTGGACTATAAAATGTTTCTCAGTGGTGGTAGAATATACACTTATATGATAAGTAGATTAAAACTCAGAGGTATGAGGAGAAACCCTGATTTTTTTCACAGAAGAAATGTTAAACACATCCTGTTGTTGTTCAGTCATTAAGTCATGTCTGACTCTTTGTAACCCCATGCACTGCAGCATGCCAGACTTCTCTGTCCTTTACTTTCTTCCAAAATTTGCTCAAACTCATGTTCATTGAGTTGATGATGCCATCCAACCATCTTATCCTCTGTTGCCCTCTTCTCCTGCTCTCAGTCTTTCCCAGCATTAGGGTCTTTTCCAGTGAGTCCATTCTTTACATCAGGTGGCCAAAGTATTGGAGCTTCAGCTTCAGCATCAATCCTTCCAATGAATATTTAGGGTTGATTTCCTTTAGGATTGACTGGTTTGATCTCCTTGCTGTCCAGGGGATTCTCAAGAGTCTTCTCCAGCCCTGCAATTCAAAAGCATCAATTCTTTGGTGCTCAGCCTTCTTTATGGTCCAACTCTCACATCTATACATGACTACTGGAAAAAACCATAGCTTTGACTGTATGGACCTTTGTCAGCAAAGTAATATCTCTGCTTTTTAATGCACTAAGTTTGTCATAGCTTTACTTCCAAAGAGCAAGCATCTTTTAATTTCATGTCTGCAGTTACCATCCACAGTGATTTTGGAGCCCAAGAAAATAAAATATGTCATCATTTCCATTTTTTCCCCATCTATTTGCCATGAGGTGGTAGAATCATATTCCATAATTTAGTTTTTTTGAATGTTCAGTTTTAAGCCAACTCTTTCACTCTCCTGTTTCACGTTCATCAAGAGGTTCTTTCGTTCCTCTTCCCTTTCTACTATTAAAATGGTATCATCTGCACATCTCAGGTTTTTGATGCTTCTCCTGACAGTCTTAATTTCCAGCTTGTTATTCATCCAACCCAGCAATTCACATGATATACTCTGCACAGAAGTTAAATTAGCAGGGTTGCAATATACAGCCTTGATGTACTCCTTTCCCAATTTCGTACCAGTCCATTGTTCCATGTCCAGCACTAACTGTTGCTTCTGCATACAGGTTTCTCAGGAGGCAGATAAGGTGATCTGGTGTTCCCATCTCTTTAAGAATTTTCCACAGTTCATTGTCATCCACACTGTCAAAGGCTTTAGCATAGTCAGTGAAGCCGAAGTAGATGTTTTTCTGGAATTCTCTTGCTTTTTCTATGATCCAATGGATATTGGCAATTTGATCTCTGGTTCCTCTGCCTTTTCTAAAACCAGCTTGTCCATCTGGAATTTCTTGGTTCACATACTGTTGAAACCTAGCTTGAAGGATTTTGAGCATTACCTTGCTAGCAAAATTCAGACTGAAATTGAAGAAAGTAGAGAAAACTGCTAGGCCATTCAAATAGGACCCAAATCAAATCTCTTATGATTAACAGTGGAAGTGACAAACACACCCTGAGCTGCCCATTATATCTATCATGCATCTTTCTTTCCATCTGGTAAAAGATGAATATCTTTTTCATTCCATCCAGTTTTCCATTTTGTTCGATACATAATAGAACAAGTCCTTCAATATTCCAAGTAAATTTATGGATTTTTGTTATCAAACTAAACATGGATCTGCTCACCTGACATGCAGCAACTCCATCTAGGGATGCTGGGCTGTGGTGAAGGAAAGTACAACATTCATTACAGGACACTAAGCAAGGAGAACAGATACCTCATGCTCAAAAGACCCAAACCCACCATTGGTTTTCTGTGGAGCATTTTTAAAGGCAACATTTGGGTGATGGCTGCAGTTTGTGGACTTGCTTCTATTGGTTGGTGGTGAGGTGACAGGCTGATGTTTCAGGACTCTGAATCATCAATGATTTTAGCTAATCTAGGGTCTGTGTGCTTGTGGTCACCGTCTTCCACCTGGGTGAGGGTCTTAGTTTTTGCCAAACAACACAAAGGTATGCATCAGATTGTTATGTATATCCCTTGAGGAGGAACTAGGGCTCTGTTTAATAATCATTACTTTACTTGCTGCTTTTGCTTTATTTCTGCATTCCCTCACTTCCCTGTGGGGCTTCCCTGGTGGCTCAGAGGATAAAGCGTCTGCCTGCAATGTGGGAGATGCAGGTTCGATCCCTGGGTTGGGAAGATCCCCTGGAGAAGGGAATGGCAATCCACTCCAGTACTCTTGCTTGGAGAATCCCATGGACAGAGGAGCCTGGCTGGCTACAGTCCACAGGGTTGCAAAGAGTCGGACATGACTGAGCGACTTCACTCACTCACTCACTCCCCTACTTAGTAACTGTTTTAAGTCTGTTCTATGGGACTCAGAAGGCCTAGGAGTTGTTGTAGTTTAGTTGCTAAGTCATCTCCAACTCTTTTGCAACCCCATGGTCTGCAGCCCGCCAGACTCCTCTGTTCATGGAATTCTCCAGGCAAGAACACTGGAGTGGCCATTTCCTTCTCCAGGGGATCTTCCCACCCAGGAGTCAAACCTGCATCTCCTGCATTGGCAGGCAGATTCTTTACCACTAGCCCCAAGGCCTAGGAGACTAAAGCCTTTTCTACAAACAAATAGAGGACAGAGAGGGGCTTTGGTACCCAGGAGGACTCCGCAGGGTCCTACTCAGTTCCAGTCCCCCTTTTATTTGATAATTCCTTAATCCCAAGGGAAACATGAGCAGGACAAGAAAAGAATACAGTTTTGGATAGAGAAGTTAATCATACCGTTGGCAGAGAAACTCGGTTGTAGGGGCACTCAGTTTGACTAGGTAAAACTAGTCATCAGAAAGATGAGTCTGAATTTTAACAACTCAAACATTAGGAAAATAATGATGCTGATTTAAGTAGAAAGTAATATGGGCATTAGAAAATCTCCTTAGGTTTATTGAAAGACTAAATCCATGTGACTTACTAATGGTAGAAAGTCTCTGAAGTTTTATCAAAGTAGAATACAAAATAGAGCAAGATATAATTTCTTATATCTTTATGGAACATATATTCCTACCCATCTTGTCCGATGTTGCTTTTCCTTTAGCCACACTATTTTTACAGATTTTGCAGGCCTAGACTAGAGGTCAGCAAAGTACTGCCCTCCAGCCAAATTCAGCTCAACTGTTTTGTAAGTAAAGTTTTATGGGAACATGCATGCATGCTAAGTCACTTCAGTTGTGTCCGACTCTTTGACCCCATGGACTGTAGCCCACCAGGCTTCTATGTCCATGGAGTTTTCCAGCAAGAATACTGGAGTGAGGTATTATCTCCTTCTTCAGGGTATCGTCTGCACTTAGGGAAAGAAACCACAACTCCATTGGCAGGTGGATTCTCTACCACTGAGCCACCAAGGAAATCCCAATTTTTATTATATCTACCCTATTCCAGGTGAACATCATGAGAAATATTTCCTCATTGCTCCCATCAGGTGTCATAATTGTAGAGATTGCACACACAATGATGTCGTCCATGCCTGCCCTGCAATAAAAAGGGCACCACTACCTCTCTCAACAGGTGTTACAATTGCAGAGACTTTGGACAAAGACTTGTTCACTATCACCACACTGCAATAATGAGGCAGTTCTCATTTCCCTTCCATCTAGAGTAGAGGAAAGCTTATGAAGAGAAGGGAGTTAGATAAAGAGATTTCCTACAATCTGTGTTTAAAACCCTGGGCAGACCTCTGAAGTGATCAGAATCAATGTAGAAAAAGGTTTGAGAACTGAGCTCTGGTGTGGTATCCATCAGGCTTCAAACTGGCCTCTGGGTAGTCCACAAGTGGAGCAGAACAAAACATTGAAAAGGCATTAACAATTAAATTGACATTTGAGCTGCAGCTCATAAAGGTAAGCTTGGAGTCCAAAACAGTTTGCCTACTAAACTAGGTAGTTTAAATAGAAAGCAGAGTCTCAGAACATAATAGTCAGCATCATACCAAGAACCAGGAAAACCATAATTCACATGACAGAAGATAATCAGCAGACATCACACTGAGATGACACAGATGTTGGAACTACCTGACAAGGATTTTAAAGATGCTATAGTAATGAAAACGCTCCAAAAAGCTATTACAGGCTCGAAACAAGTGAAAACATTTAAAGTCTCAGTAAAGAAATAGATTATATATTAAAAAATCAAGTGGAAATTTTAGAACTGAAAAATATAATAACCTAAGTAAAAAACTGGCTCATAGTAGAATAGCTATAACAGGGAAGAATGACTGTGCTTAAAGTTAGATCAATAGAAATTATCCACTATGACAACAGAGAGAATAAAGATTTTTTAGAAAGTAAACAGGGCCTCGGGGACCTGTGGGCAATAACGGCAACAACAAAAATTGTATGTTTGCATCTTAGGATTGAAGCAGTGATTTGAAAACTTCCTAAATTTGGTAAACCCCTAAAGGGAAAAACCCAAAGTAATGTATTCCCAGACACTTTATATGTAATTTACTGAAAACTAAGACAAAGAGAAAATTCTTCAGAGCAACTAGAGAAGAGCATTTTATTAGCTACAGTGCTTCTGAATCAGAAAACATGGAAGCCAGAAGAAGTGGTAAGATATTTTTAAAGTGTCAAAATGAAAGAACTAACAACCCAGAATTCTTCATGCAGTGAAAATATAAGATGAAATAAAGACATTTTCAGATGAAGGAAAACTAAGAGAGTTTTTTTGCCAGCAGACTTGCTCTAGAAAAGGAAATTCTTCAGACAGAAAATGATAACAGAAAGAAACCTGGACTGTCAGGAATAAAAAAAAGTACAAATGAGAGCGTAGATGCAGAGTAAATGACTGGCTTTCTCCCCTTATATTTTTAAAATATTTGATGGTGAAAATAAAAATTTATAACATTGTCTGCTATAGTTTTCAATGTATATAAAGGTAACTTTTTTTCATTCTCAGCTTTTCCTGAAATATAAAGGTAATTTTTAAGACAATTATATCATAAAAGAGGAGCGATAAAGGGAACTAAAAGTTAGTAGGATTTCTACATTCCACTTGAAGTAGTAAAATGTTGGTATGAGTAGACTATAATAAACTCTGTGTACATAAACTATAATACCCAGTTCTGCTATTTAAAATACTCTATGACAAGATGTACTTTAGGAGAAAAAAAAAACACTATGGACAAGTCAATATTGAATACTAAAAGAAGTTCAGAGCATACACAGCAAAGCAGAAATGACTGTTGGATTTTGTCAAGTGCTTCTTCTTTATTAATTAGTGTGATCGTGTAGTTCTTCTTTAAACTGTTAATGGTTACATTGAATGGATTTGGAATACTTAACCAGCTTTGCTTTCCTAGAATAACCCTACTTGATCATGATATATATGTGTGTGTGTGTGTGTGTGTGTGTGTATAAATATTTTGACATATGAATATTTAATATAAATAGAATCATACAATATGTGACCTGCCTGCTTCTTTCACTTGGCATATTTTCAAGTTTCATACATGCTGTAACTTGTTTTAGTACTTCATTCCTTGTGTGGATAGTCCAGTATTTGTCCAGTCATTTGTTGATGGACATTTGGGCTGTTTCTGCCTTTTGTTATTTGAGAATTGCTAAGATATGCCTCTGCATGTACGTGTTTGAGTATCAGTTTTCAGTTCTTCTGAGTATATACTTATGAGTGGGCAATTGATTTTTGAGAGGGGTGTAGAAGCAATTCAAGGTAGGAAGCATAGTCTTTTCAATGAATGATGTTGGAATAATTACTTTGACCTAAACCTCATACTCTACTTAAAATTACTTAACTAAAAATGGATAGTAAATCTGACAGATAAAATAAATGTAATATGTCAAACTATAAAGCTTTCTATATGTGAAACTACAAAGAAAGACTTAAGAATAAATATTTATAACAGGCTAAAAAGTTCTTAAACATGACACCAAAATGGTTCATAAAAGAAAAAGAAATAAATTGGACTTTATAAAATTTTAAAACTTTTGATCTGGGAATGTGACCCTTTAAAGAAGATGAAAAGGCAGGCCATAGACTAAGAGGAAGTCTGCAAGTCACATGTCCAAGAAAGGTCTTGTATCCAGAATGTATTAAGAACTTTCTAATCTCAATAATCAGAAACAGTTCAGTTTAAAAAAAATGGGTAAACATTTTAGACAACCTTACCAAAGAGTAAATATGAATGACAAATAAGCACATGAAAAGATGTTTAAATCATTAACTATTTTAAAAAATGCAATTAGCACAATGAGATACCACTACATACCTATCAGAATGGCTGAAGTAATGTTGAGCAGCTAGCCCTCTCATAAGTTCTTCATGGGATTGTAAAATGATACAAGCGTCTGGCAAACAGTTTGGCAGTTTGTTATAAACTTAAACTTGTCCTTATTGTGTGATTCTGCAATCATACTGCTGTACACTCATCCTAGAGAAATGAAAACTCACGGACACACAAAAATGTATATACTCACATACATGGCAACTTAATTGTAATGATCAAACCTTGAAAACAACCCAAATGTCTTTCATTGGGTAAATTATCTGTGGTACATTCCACATAACAGAATACTATTCAGCAATAAAAAAGAATGAACTATTGATACACACAGTAACTTGGATGGATCCCAAGAGCATTACACTAAGTGATCAAAAGAGATCATTGATTCTGGAGATTAAGGTTTGAAGAAGGGTGTGACTCTAAAGGGGATGTGTACAAGAGTTTTTTTGTGTTGATAAAACAGTTTGTGTACTGATTATGGTAGTAGTTACATGAGTCTGTACAGGTTTTGAAAGTACTACACTGAAAAAAAAAAAAGGAGTGCATGTAAAAACCAGTGACTCCAAATAAGGTCTATCTTTGTTGTTATTCAGTTGCTCAGTTGTGTCTGACTCTTTGCAACCCCATGGACTGCAGCATGCCAGGCTTCCGTGTCTTTCATTATCTCCCGCATTTTGCTCAAACTCATGTCCATTGAGCCGGTGGTGCCATCCAACCATCTCATCCTCTGTCACCCTCTTCTTCTGCTGCCCTCAATCTTTCCCAGCATCAGGGTTTTTTTCAGTGAGCTGGTTCTTCACATCAGGTGGCCAAACTATTGGAGTTTCAGTGTAAGTCCTTCCAGTGAATATTAAGGTTGATTTCCTTTAGGATTGACTAGTTTGATCTTGCTGTTCAAGGGACTCTCAAGAGTCTTCTCTGGCACCACAGTTTGAAAACATCAATTCTTCAGTGCTCAGCCTGCTTTATGGTCCAGCTCTCACACCTGCACATGACTGTGGGAAAAACCATATCTTTGATTTTACGGACCTTTGTTGACAAAGTGATGTCTCTGCTTTTTAATATGCTATCTAGGTTTGTCATAACTTTTCTTCCAAGGAGCAAGCATATTTTAATTTCAGGGACCATCTGCAGTGATTTGGAGGCCAAGTAAATAAAGTCTGTCACTGTTTCCATTTTTTTCCCATTTTTTCCCCTATCTATTTGCCGTGAAGTTATGGGACCAGATGCCATGATCTTAGTTTTTTTAATGTTGAGTTTTAAGCCAACTTTTTCACTCTCCTCTTTCACCTTCATTAAGAGGTTCTTTTAGTTCCTCTTTTCTTTCTGCCAGTAGGGTGGTGTCATCTGATATCTGAGGTTATTGATATTTCTCCCAGCAATCTTGATTCCAGCTTATGCTTCATTCAGCCTGGCATTTCTCATGATGTACTCTGCATGTAAGTTAAATAAGCAGGGTGACAATATACAGCCTCGATGTACTCCTTTCCCAATTTGGAACCAGTCTGTTGTTCTGTGTCTGGTTCTAACTGTTGCTTCTTGACCTTCATACAGGTTTCTCAGGAGGCAGGTAAGGTGGTCTGGTATTCCTGTCTCTCTTAAAAATCTATATTGTAGTTAATAATGTTGTTTAACATCAATTTCCTGATGTTGATAAAGTGTTGTGGTTAAGTAAGGTGTGTTCATTGAGGAAAGCTGTGTGAAAGGTACACAGTAACTACTGTTTTTGCAATCTGTTGTGGGTCTTAAATTATTTACTATTTAAAAAATGTAGAGTTAAAGATTTTCAAAAGTAAAGAAAATAACATGAATTGGTTAGAGCACTGTTACACTGAGGCAGTGAGAAAAGTGATCTAAAGAGGTTTTTTAATTTAAAGTAATAATAGCTAAGGATTTCAAAGAAATTTCTATTCTGCTAATAGAATAGTGCTTGGCCAGCTACATGGAAAAGTGGGACAAAGCCTCTATCCAGGAGAAGTAGTAGCAAGATTTGAAGTCTGGTTTAATTATTGTTGATGGTTTGATTTAAAAATCAGTGAGGGACAAGTGCTGTGAGTATCGTTTCTACCCCGAAGAATGGCATTTTGCAGAAAATAAGAGCTGGCTTAACAGTGTTAAGTTATTCTGACTTTTATTTAAAACAAAGCATCTGAAGCAGCCTTCGCATAGGAACAAGATTCCAGCTACTGTTTCTTTTTTGTGTCTGCAAATCTATTTTAGTTTTGAATCCTATATAAGACACAGCTAACCTTTCTGGAGCATGCCTTTATTTTTATCCCTCTTTCCCCTTCTTCTCTCTCCTTTTCCCACTCCCACCCTGTTCCCTCAGCCCTCTATCTACCCTCCTCTCTCTTCCCTCCCCCTCTCTCCTCTCTCTTCCCTTCTCCTTTTCTCTTCCCCCTTCACATATTACTGCCTTCTCCCCCTTTCTCCCCTCTCCCTCTTTTTTTTTTTTTTGGTGGAGACAATCTGCCAGTGTCATCCATATATTTTGATTTTGAGGAGGAAAGCCCTATGAGTCTTGTTAAGTAAAAAAAATGGTGGATAGAAGGGCTTTCCGAAATTCAACCTTGATTTTGCAAAGCATGCTAGTTTTAACCTGACCAGTTCTAAGACCTGGGAATCAAGCTGTAAACTTAGGAAGAAATATTGAAGGTACTTGAGGAAATTCATTTTCTATGCATTCATGTAGGATTGGCAGAATCAGGCTCCTCAAACAACAACTTTTCCTCTCTAGCCTTGGAGGGAATTGTGTTTACATTTGATTTTGAATGAGAGAATTAAGCTTGAATGCATCTCATTCTTTCTCTGTCTTTCCTCTGTGGCCCTTCTGGAGGCAGACAGTGTTCCTAAGGCTGTTCTGGTGTTCTGAACTTGACACAGAGGTCTTTTAGGGACGACCTGGAATACCCAGAGGTGACAGAACACTGTCTCAGAGACTATCAGTGGAAGAAATTCTCCACTTTGTTTGTTGCTTTCTACTGAATCTATAGAATTTCCATCTTTTTAAAAATGATGTTCAGACATTCAATAGAGATTTCTAGGCAAAGGGCAAAAGTTTAAAAAATGCATTTAAAGTAAGCCAGTTACTGGCTTTACTTAGTAAGAAGAGCTTTCCTCTTCTATGACCATGTAATAACTACCTACTTTTTGCTTCAATCCATCAGGTTAACAGTCTGTAAACTATGTATCTTGATCTCTTACTCTTAAATGTTACAAAATACCCACAGGGAAATTGATTTCCTGAAGCACTGGGTGGCCTACTTGTGGGTAAGCTAGTTTTTTTCCTTACTATTAATATTTACAACAGATTGTTCTTCTCTGTGTGTGCGCGCTCAGTCCTTTCCAACTCTTTTCAGCCTTATAGACTTTAGCCCTCCAGGATCTTCTGTCCATGGAATTTTCCAGGCAAGAATACTGGAAAGGGTTGCCATTTCCTACTCCAGGAGATCTTCCTGACCCAGGGATCAAACCCATGTCTCCTGCATTGGCAGGCGTCTAGAGGTGTGCAAAGCACACCTTAACACTGCCTTAACTTTGCTATGAAAATATTCTTAGTATGTTAAAAGACAATGATTTCTGGTGTTGGCTTTTGAAAATGAGAATGCTTTTTAACTTTCTCTTTCATGGTTAACTATGCCCAGAGTCTTTATTTTAATTACCACTATGCAGTACTTTAATTCTGCTGTTAGCTTCATTACATTCTCTGCTTTGGTTTCTGAAAATAATTTTAGAGAAATAAAACCAAATTGTTTCCAGTACAATGAAGTGTTTTCACCACACTATTAATGAATCTTTTCTTCATTACCACCACAAACCTAGATGTTGCAAATGTTTTTAAATAAGCAAATTAAAAACTGTTTAGTCTTGTGATGATAGTAAACAAGGAGCACAATAAAATTTAACTTACCTGACTCAATCCTCTAGTTTTTACTGACCTTTCTTTATTGGAAATAGGAGCTATCTGTCGTTTAATTCCTCCCTATAGAAATAGTGTTATTAGAGAGACGCTGGAAGGATTCCCAGGGTTTTGATTCTTAAGTGTAAGACTTGAAACTATAAAACTAATAGAAGAAAACAGAGGGGAAAAGCTCTTTGACATTGGTCTTGGCAGTGAATTTTTTCAGATATGACACCATAAGCCTAAGAAACAACAACAAATCAATAATGAGACTATATAAAACTAAACTTCTGCACATCAGAAGACATACGAGGAGTCAACAGGTATATGCAAAGGTGCTCAATATTCCTAATCATTAGGAAAATGCAAATCAAAACCACGATAAGCCATTATAACCACCTTATAATTGTTAGAGTGGCTATCATCAAGAAAGACAAAAGATAGTAAATGTTGTGGAGTATGTGGAGAAAACAAAACCTTTATACCCATTCCTGTTGGTGGAAATGTAAATTGGTATAGCCATTATGGAAAACAAGATGTTCCTAAAAAAATTAAAAATAGAACTACCATATGACTACAGCAATCCCACTTCTGAGTATGTATCTGAAGAAAATAAAATCAGTGTCTCAAAGAGATATTTGTACACACATGTTCATTTCATCATTATTCACAATTGCCAAGATATGGCAACAACCTATGGTTCTGTCAGTAGATGAAGGGATAGAGAAAGTGTGTGTGTATATAAACAGCAGTGGAATGTTATTCAGCCATAGTAAAAAAGAGAAAATCCTGCTGTTTACAACAACATGGATGAACCTGGAGGACACTATGGTAAATGAAATATGATACACCAAGACAAATACTACAAATACTCACATATATTTGCAATCTAAAAAACTCAAATTCCTGAAAGCAGAGAGTAAAACAGTAGTTACCAAGGTCAGGAAGGTGGGGAAAATGGAGATGTTGATCAGATGGTACAAAGGTTCAGTTACGTGGGATGAATAAGTTCTAAAGAGTTAATGTATAGCCTGGTAACTGTAGTTGTTAATGATAATACTGTACTTGAAATTTGCTAAGAGAGTTGATCTTAACTGTTTTCCCCACCAAAAACTAAATTATAACTGTGTGAGATGATGGTTATGTTAATTAGTTTAACTTTGGTGATCGTTTCCGTTTTTACATATTTTAAAGCATCCTATTGTACACCTTAAATATATTCAGTTCTTATTTGTCAAGTAGACATTCATAAAGCTGAGAAAACAATGACCAGTTAAGTGCTGTGAGCCCACACTTTCCACTGCATCTTTTGTTGAAGACTTCATGAGGAGGGGACAAATAAGAGCACTGAGCAATGGGTCAAGACCTGAATTCTAAATTTTGGCTTGCCACCAGTTAGTATATTTTTGTGACAATGGATTTGACATCACCTTTGTCTTGCACAGGCAGTCCTATTGAACTAATAGTGAGCATTTATTCTTTGCAAGAGATGCCTGGAGATATTATATCCAGTTTATATTGACTAAATGCTTTTGTTTGTTGTTGATTTAGCCTTTTTCTACAGTGTTTTGGTCCAGGAAATTACACTGTGACTAGAAAATTTTCCTCTGAAGAGGCTTTTATTTGTATGGAAAATCTAAATAATCTTGGCAAAAGGTTTTATCTGTGGTTTAAAAGCCATAGAATTGATACTATTTTGTAATATTACATCAATTCTCAATTACTACTAATTTACTAAGTGAAGGAAGTAGAAATCTCTCAATCCTAGCAGTGCCTAAGTTATATAATAATGCTTATGGTTTACTAGTTGATTCAAAATTATTCTGTTTTTTTTTTTTTTTTTAGCAAAATAGAAATTGAACTGTCTTTTTAATTAAACTGTCTCTTCACATCCCAGAGTGACTATTTTTGTGTTGTAACCCAAGTAAAATAAATATTTTAGCATTTGGATGCCTTTAGTGAACTAGTAATCATTTGGGCTTAAGAGATGCTGCTTCCTTTAATATACTGTATTAGTTAGAGGAATACTGATTTAAATATGTGTCCCGATGTTTTACTTACAGGACAGTGAAAGCAAATGCAGATTTCAGTTCTGTTGAGATAGGGTCATCCTTAGAAACTAAAAGTGTCAGAAGAAATGCCTCAGATAGTCTTTTAAAAAAAAAAAAAGAGCTGAACAAAAGGAATACGGACGAACTCTGTTTTATCTCAAGTCGTTATTCCTTATATGTACTATGGTGACAGCTTTACTGCAGAATTATAACTATACAATTGTTACATAACATTGTTAGCTTATAAGGGCCTGTGATTGGGCCACCTCATAGCACTAAATACAAACAGTACAGCATTTATCCAGTGCGAAGTAATGTCTCTTGAGATTATGAGGATAAATGAGATAGTATGTTTGAGTTAGCTTTGAGTGTATAAATGTATTTTAGTCTCATATTATCTCTGAGATAGAAGGATGGGTGAGCAGGGAGAGGTTATGGAGAGAGGTAATTTTTATCTCAATTATACATTACCAAATTGAAGCAAAATCACAAAATTGAATTCATAACAGAGCTTGAATTAGAAAAAAAAAACTTGTATCTTAAACCTCTCTGCAGTTCTTCAAGTAGAACACGATGTCTTAAGTAATTTTGACAAATTTACCTCCTATTCTAAAACTTAAATAACATCATCATTGAAAGGAGCAAGAATACATGTGTCCTGTTGATGAGTCTGACTTTAAGAAGACCTGGTATACAAAACCCTACATTATAAATACAATTTATAGAGTTGGTAAAGTAATTTCACTTTACTGTTCACAATTATTCTTTGCATTATGGACTTCCATTGAATAATGGAAAAAGTACATTTACTTAGCATTTCAAAAACACAATAAATTATATCTTATAGGTTTATTTTAAATGCAGTTTTACTCATAACCCTTTCAGTCCAGCTGAAAGTGATTTTTCTTCTTCTGTTCCTTAATTCCTTGTTTACCACGATCTTAAAACATTTAAATTGTCTACTATTGTGGTTATTTGTGTGTAAAATTTCTTATTCTATTGGATTGTTATATCCCATGTTTCCTTGTATACATTAAGTGCTTAATAAATATTTATTAAATAAATGAAGTTTTACCTATACTTGATCATTCAGTGATAATCAAGGCAAAAGGAGGGAGAAGTAAGACTCTCTCCCAGGGGACTTATGGGGGAAACATTTTCATTCTATATTTCCCCATCTCCCACTCACCAACAAGAATTGCTTCTTAGTGAGCCTCCATCTGCTGGAAGTGTATCATATTCCAAGTGTGTGTATGTGGTGTGTGTGAGAGAGAAAGGGAGAGAGGGAATGAGAGAGGGAGAGATGAGTGGAGGGAGCAGCGTAAAACCATGAGCAGGGGGAAAAGCAAAAGAATTACAGCGTAGAACAGAATTATCTGCCTGCATTTTGGCGTTTCTAGTAGAGAAATACAGAAGAGAGTGCATTAGGCACACAAGAAGCAAGCAAAAAACAGATTTTATCATCAGAAATAGCTACCCTGATAGAATGATAACATAATTAAAGTAAAGCTTTTAGTAGTGAAGCCCTTCTCTATATTCTTGCTTACGAATGAGACATACACACTTCAAGTTTTTTGCAGACATCAACAGAAAAGTCTAAAACCAGGATCAGTGGTAATTGACAGTCTGTTTGGTAAGAAATTCGGAGATTGTGTATATGAATGTATGTATGTATGTATAACAATGACTCTGTTTCACGTTTATAGAATTCCATAAATCTGTTTGTTGCTACTGCGTAACAGTGGTGGATAACAAAGACTTAGCTCTGATAAGGGGTTTTCTTATGTAAGGTTGCTTTCCATCAGAATAAGTCCCTATCCATCTTAGAGTTGTTGCTTTCTTTACCTAATATATATCTGCTTTTTTTTCCCTAGATATTTATTCTGATGAGCCTAATCTTGTGTTAGAACATAAACTTTTTCTGTTTCTTGCTATCTCTCTCTTTTTTTCTGAATATTTTATGAACAAGATCCTTTGAATTTTGCAGACTTTTAAATATATTTTGGTTAAAAAAAAAATGGGCTATAGCTCTGAGTCTTTTCAGTGTTTTGTCTATTATCATTCCAAACAGCCATTCATTTTCTCTTATCACTCTCTGCCTTAGAGTCGTCTTCCATTGGTTATGTATATATGTAGACCTTTTTCATTCCAGAACCAAACATAATAGACTTTTTTCCCTTTCTCTGTGTTATCTTTGACATTACAGAAAGATTTAATATATTCTGTCACCAGCTTACTTGGAGACACATTAAGACTCTTGAATTACGCTTCATTTCATAAATTATCCTCTTTTCCTTAGACTTCAGTTCTTGAAACATTGGGTTCTAATTAAACTCTTTTCTCAAGAAATACAGATGTATTTTTTAATGTAAATGTGAGTCTTCTTTTCAGCAAAAAAATCTACAGTTTGAAAACTAAAGATCAGATGTTTTAATTATTATATTCCTTTACTCTCTTTTTTCCTTAAAAAAAATGAGAACTAATAAGATATAATATGGAAAACTGGTTGTGAGGTATGTGGGATATCTGTACTAACTTTGCACTAATTCTGTACATCTCAAAGCAGTTCTTAAAGAAAGTGTTTATTGAAAAATATATGAAGGACATTTTCATTCATATGAATTTCAGAAATATTCAGGGTTTTTTATTTCTTACAAATCATGAAAAATCTAACAAATGTCAATACTCTTTGCTCTCTTAACTATTGAATTAATAATAAAGCTTTGAATCAGCTTGAGAACATTATTTACTCCCAGATCCTTGTATAATATTGTAAGAAAGTAAATGATGAATTGGTCTCCGGACATCAGACCCCCTCTGTTCCTCTCAAATCTTCTGTGGCTGAAGTGGGGATCTTTATAGCCTGAGGAGTCTGTCTATGAGTTCAGTCTCAAGCGAAGAGAATTAGCAGCTCTAGAACTTGATTGAGGAAACAGCCCTGATCACGTCTTGCTGAATTTTATCTGGGCTTTCTTGAATTCTTAAGGGCTCTAACTCTTTACAAGACTCTTGATGATACAGGTTCTTCTTTGATCTGAAAGGACTAGCCTGCAGTGGCACATCTGAATATGAAATATAATTCTGAAAGTAATTGTGTGTTGCATTTTCCCTTCTCAGCTTTTTTTCCCCCCTGAATCATTTTATAGCCTAATCATCCTAGCTTTTGTTTCTAGGGCTTTACTTGACACGACAGCTATCATGATGACATGACAAGATGATGTCCCTAGAAAATAGTTGTAGATTTGTGGCTTGGCAACTGCTTTATTAAAGGCAGTTAAATTGTTTATAAATTGAGAACTGATTACCTTGCTTATTGCTATGTGGAAGAAAAGATGCTGTTCCTGAAAATACCTGTTCTTTCTCTCCCGGACCTGCAGACAGAACAACTTGAAAATTTTCTCAGGCTAAGGAGTCCTTGTCAAAACAGATTTTTGTTTGAAGAACTAAGCCGCCTAGGGTATTTACAAATAGCCCAAATGAAATACAATGGGGCTGAAACCTTAGAATGGGAAAAAAGAATTTTTCATATTTGCTTAACCCCACTGGACCCCGCTGGACCCATTGTTAGATAATACAAATAATATTAAAGTGTTTTAACCACTTGCTAGTCATTTTATATCAAAGTTTGTAAATAAGAAAAAATGGATAGCCTGATTAAAAATTAGCATAACACATTCTCAATATATCTGATATAAAGCATGTTCTGCATTTTATTTTGAAAATTACCAGTAACATCAGTTTTGTTTTCTTAAAGTCCTATGACTGATATTTTTTAACTGTTGAACTCAGATATCCTTTTACAGTATTCAGTGGCTTTACTTCCATAATGAAAAAGTCCGTTTTGTTGGTGACATCTCAAAATCTGGAATAGGTAGAATTATTAGATAAATTATAGTTTTTCCTTTAAGATAATTTGAGTTTCATCTGTGAAGGTAGTAAGCTCAGAATGCTGAAGTGCAGCTGGAGTAAACGAACTATTTTGCTCCTTTTATAAAGATTTCAATGTGTGCAACTTTGAATTCAAAGAGGATCATACTTGCATGTTCTGAGTGATAGAGAAGTGAAAGAGTATTTTTTTTTTAAATGTAGCTGCTTAATTTCACATTTGTTGGTGATGTTTCTGAAGTAACTGGTCTTTTCCCCTGCCATCTCCCAAAGTATGCACATAAAGTTTTCAGTGGATTCTTTGAAATCTAATCTTAAAAACTAACTTCCTTGCTTAATAAGATAATACTGGACTGGTCCTGGCTTATTATATTGATTTTTGACATTTGCCACCTATAAAGAGAAGTTAACCTCTCCATACAGTTTATTGTCGCCTTTGTTTCTCTTGCTTACTGACAGAATCCCAAGGACTGCAGCAAAGCCAAGAAGCTGGTGTGTAACATCAACAAAGGCTGTGGCTATGGCTGCCAACTCCATCATGTGGTCTACTGCTTCATGATTGCATATGGCACCCAGCGAACACTCATCTTGGAATCTCACAATTGGCGCTATGCTACTGGAGGATGGGAAACTGTGTTTAGACCTGTAAGTGAGACCTGTACAGACAGATCTGGTGTCTCCACTGGACACTGGTCAGGTAAGAAGCTTGTGCAACTTGTCATCTCTGTAGGTTGAACTACTGTATAACCAAGTTACCGGATTTCTACTTAGAACCTTATGGATCATAGTATTTTTCTCTGCATTGTGAATACTATACATTACCCAGATAAAATCTGGAATAGTAATATTCACAAAGTGTTTCATGATAAATGTCTTGTTTTTTGACCACACCACACAGCATGCAGGAATCTTAGTTCCCCAACCAGGAATTGAACCTGTGCCCTCTGCCATGGAAGTGCAGAGTCCTAATCCCTGGACTACCAGGGGATTCCCTCATGATCAGTTTCATTTCTAATGTTCATTTTTATCTGGATCTAGCAAAATCACTAAGTTTTTTCAAGGAACATAATTTATTCTTTCAATGATGATGATGTACCTTCTCTTTTTGGGGTGCTTTCACGTTATTGTACTCATTTGATCCTCATAATTATAACATAGATTGCTGGTTCTCAGACTTAAACATGCGTGAGAATTATCTGGAAAGCTGATTAAAATACTTTCTGATTCAGTAAGCCTGAGACAGGGCCTGAAATTTGTATTTCTGACAAAGTTTCTAGGTTCAAGGACCATACTATAAGAACTACCTAGACAGTGCAGGTACCTTTATCTCCATTTTATAGTTGAGGACAATGAAGCCTAATTTGTTTATGTGATTTTAATTTTATTCAGGAAACATTTAATGAGGAATAATGTGTTTAAGGTAGAATGCTAGGCATGAGAAGAGATACAAAGATGAGCAAGAAATTTCTCTCCAAGGACTTGGTGATAGAAAGGATAGAGTATAGATAGAGTTTCTTACCACTAGTCTTTTATTTTTTCTACAATGATGATCTTTAAATAAGGTCCAAAGTTGGGCTGCCTTTGTTAAAATCTTTGCTATATCTCTTTGTAATCTTGGGCAAGTAAACTTAACCTAGGCCTTCATTTCCTCATTTGTAAAATGAAGAGTAGCAATTTACTTACCTCTTTGAGTTGTTGATAGGATTAAATGCACTAATATGTATAACGCACTTAGCACAGTACCTGACATATGAGCGCAAGTAATTGTTAGATGTCTTTAATAGCCTGTATTCACTGAGTGCCGACAGTGTGACATATACGGAACTAAGTGATTAGGTGAAATGCGTAGTAAGTCAGTACGCTGCCTCTGCACTCACATCTTATAAGAAGTCTGGTATTTTCCAAAATGCTGAGGCATTTCAGTTAATATAATTTCTTATGGAGCTGAGCACCTTTTTCCACACGTTAAAACACTAGATGTGAAATGAGGAAGCTATGTTATTGGCAAAGTGAGAACTTTAGTTCCTTTGTTTCTTTTTGCCTCTTTTGGGAAATACAGGTAATACTTCACAGAAATGTCAAGAAAGTTAATTGGGTAATTTCTTCTATAAAATGCTTTAAGTTGCTCTATAAAATGTCCTTTATGGATTTAAAGTATCATCTTGTGATATGAATTTTGTCTTCTTTAGGAACCTTATTCTGTATATCAGCATTTATTTTTTCTTTGTAGCTCACTTCAAATTTTAAAGTGAACCTCTTAATCTAAAACTTAGCTGAGCTCTAGTTTTGACGTTTCCTCTTCCATTGATCCGGCTTCTCAGGTCGCTCAGTGGTAAAGAATCTGCCTGCCAGTGCAGGAGACACAGGAGACGTTCAGTCCCCTGGAGGAGGAGATGGCAACCTACTCCAGTATTCTTGCCTGGAAAATTCCATGACAGAGGAGCCTGGCGGGCTTCAGTCCATGGAGTCACAGAGTCGGACATGACTGAGCGACTGAACACACACGCACTTCCATTGATCTGGTCTGCGGTTTATAACTGGTACAAACAGATTAGGTGTCAAGGTTAGGGAGATACAGGAAAAGCAACTCTTATCAGTCTCACTGTGGCTAACTTTTTCATTTTGTGTACTTAGCTCAGTTTCAAGCTTCTTTGACTATGGAAGCATATAGCCTGCAAAGAATAAGTTTCACTGTTTCAAAGGAGAGGTAACTTTATGAGTAGCAGTCAGTTAATAAAAGAAGTGAAAAGTTAGCCTCACTAGACTTACCAATTTAGTATATAGGTTGGCCATGCCAGTATGCTACAAGTAGTTATTTGGTTTTGTTTGATTGTAATCCTGATTCCTTATATATTTTGTAGTATGTAGTGGCAACTATAGAACATGAAGGTTAAAAATATAAAATATGGAGAAGGGAATGGCAACCCACTCCAGCATTATTGCCTGGAGGA
This sequence comes from Cervus canadensis, assembly GCF_019320065.1. Taxonomy (NCBI): domain Eukaryota; kingdom Metazoa; phylum Chordata; class Mammalia; order Artiodactyla; family Cervidae; genus Cervus; species Cervus canadensis. The sequence goes on from NC_057391.1 coordinate 72,640,318, forward strand.
TTCCATGGACAGAGGAGCCTAGTGGTCAACTGTCCATGGGGTCACAAAGAATTGGACACGACTGAGTGAGTGAGACTTTCACTTTACTTTGAACAATACCTGTTATAGTAGACATGATATTATTCGAAAAGAGTCAATTGTATTTTTATGCATCTAAAAAACAACAGAAAGTGTAATTACTTTTGCACAAAAAATATAATATTCTCAGGAATAATGATTAACAAAAGCTAAGGACGACTGTTACTCTGGAAATTATGAAGTGCTATAGACAGCCAATAAAGATGAGCAAAATAAATGGAAGAAAATATATATATATAAAATAGACAACTAATGAGAACCTACTGTATAGCATATGAAAATCTACTTAATGCTCTCTGGTGATGTAAATGGGAAGGAAATCCAAAAAGGGGGGTTATATGTCCACATACGGCTGATTCACTTTCCTGTACAGTAGAAAATAACATTGTAAAGCAACTATACGCCAATAAAGTATTTTTATGAAAAGGCTTGAATTTGAAACATTCAGAATTTCTTCATGTTACAGTTAAACAGACTCTCAAAATCATCCTTACTTTTTTATGTGGACTCTAAGACCTGGTAGATACTAAGTGGCTTATTCACAATCACACAGCTTATAAATGACAGAACTCTGGTTAATACACTCACTCTACCTACCTCAAATCTAAGTCCTTCCTAGTATGCTATTGTCAAATGCCTTACCTAGCAGAATAATGATTAGAAGTGTAGAACGGTCTTTAATGTCTGGGAACTAAATAATATGATGAATTTAATAACTCTATTCTCTTTCCTCCCTCTATCCTGTAACTTTTCTTGAATCTTTCATATAATTTTAGGTACTGAAGAGTTACCAGTAGTATTTTCTTCTTAGTCATTTGCTGTCCCTGATTAAAGAAATCATTTTATCATGGTATCATAGAATTATAATTTTAATTAAATATATCTTTGCTTTTTCACTACAGATACTGTATAAAATCATACATCTTTCTTCATGCTAATGAATTAACCTATGCCTGTTGGACACCTTTAATTAAACTAGTAGTTATTTTCAATGTTCTTTCAGAATTCATTATAAGTAAAATAATTTAGATGCTAATCTTATATCCAAAAGAAGAGGTTTATTTTAGAACTTGGAATACTTTAATTTTTATGAAAAGTATGATTGCCACCCACTTCTATGTCTGTTTATATACACTATCTATATATGTACCTTTTGGAGAAACCTGTTTCTTCAATTAGAGAAATCAGAATGATTTAATAAGTTCTTTGACATTAGTCCTTCAGTTAACCATAAGTCAACTAAATCTTTTACTGTTCTGACTTGTACAAAGATTTTTAGGATATTATGACACGCCTGCCGTGAAATTATTACTGTTTGTACTCACTTGACACGATGTGCCTGCAGGTGAAATTTAGTGATTTCTGTGCAAATCTGTCACCAGTATAGGAATTCGTATGCACATTTGATCATTTGAATAGCCAAAGCATAGCTTGTTGTAAGTTGAATTCTTTGTTTTTCTCCTTTATTTTTTTATATTTTTGTACGAAACCATATCCTTTGTAGTCAAATGCTGCTGTTTAGTTGCTACATTGTTTCTGACTCTTTGTGACCCTATGGACTATAGCCTGCCAAGCTCTTCTGTCCATGGGATTTCCCAGGCAAGATACTGGAGTGGGTTGCCATTTCCTTCTCCAAAAATTTGGTTTAGTGAAGCAAAATATAAAAATTATGCTTCCAATTGAAAATAATAATCTTTCCTTGTTACCTACAGCTATCATGTCGGTTCTAAAGTTGTTGATCAAATGGTCAGTTATTTTTCTGTATCCCAAAATGTTTCCTAAACCTGAACAAACTACATGTAGTAGGCTTGATTCTGCCAAATAGATTCCTTATGATAATTTAGAATGGGAATCTTGACATTTAGTAGTTTGAAATATCTTTCAACAGTAATTGATTTGTTAAATTTTGTTGACCATTTTAGGCTATGTATGATTACCGGTTTCCAAGATACTTTCTAGTTGCTGTTTACTCTTGAATACATTGATTTAGCAGTAGGGAACTTAAGCCATTTAAACTCAGTCCTCCATTATTTTTTTCCCTTCATATTCAGATTAGCAATTAAACCATTTGGGTATTTTGCATTTCCTTCTCTTGTCTTTCATTGTGATAAATTGAACTGAATTACTTAGTTTGATAAATCTAATTGAAAAACTTTCTTTTAAATGAAAATAATGACTAGTAAGAAACCATCCTTATAAATATGAAAAAATTTAATGCCCTAGAGGTATCTGATTTAAGTGTATGTTTAGATAGATTGCTGCTTGCTTGAAAAAGTTGGCTTAAAGCTCAACATTCAGAAAACTAAGATTATGGCATGCAGTCCCATCGCTTCATGGCAAATAGATGGAAAAACAGTGGAAACACTGGCTGACTTTATTTTGGGGAGCTCCAAAATCACTGCAGATGGTGACTGCAACCATGAAATTAAAAGACGCTCATTCCTTGGAAGGAAACTTAAGAGCAACCTAGACAGCATGTTAAAAAGCAGAGACATTACTTTGCCAACAAAGGTCCATCTAGTCAAGGCTATTGGTCATGTATGGATGTGAGAGTTGGACTATAAAGAAAGCTGAGCGCCGAAGAATTGATGTTTTTGAACTGCAACCGGTGTTGGAAGACTCTTGAGAGTCCCTTGGACTGCAAGAACATCCAAGCAGTCCATCCTAAAGGAGATCAGTCCTGAGTGTTCATTGGAAGGACTGATATTGAAGCTGAAATTCTAATACTTTGGCCATCTGATGTGAAGAGCTGGGTCATTTGAAAAGATCCTGATGCTGGGAAAGATGGAGGGCAAGAGAAGGGAACGACAAAGGATGAGATGGTTGGATGGCATCATCGACTCAATGGACATGGGTTTGGGTGAACTATGGGAGTTGGTGATTGACAGGGTGACCTGGCGTGCTGCAGTCCATGGGGTCGTAAAGAGTCAGACACGACTGAGTGACTGATCTCAACTGAACTGCTTGCTATATTTAATTACCTAAATTGGATTGTTACCTTATCTCCATGCCTTATTTCAGAAAAGATTTGGTCAAAAGATTTTATTTGGCGTCCTTCATGGAGGTAATCTTAAACCAGAAGTAGTTTAATAAAAGCACTTGCTTTGTGCTAGGCACCATGCTGGACTACATACTATCTGGTCAGCCTGGAGGAAAGGCAGACAACTAGAATGAACAATTAAAATTTATTGTGACATGGGTAAGTCCATAGTACTCAAAAGTACATATCTATCGTGTATTTGGGGTTCTTCTGCCTAAGGCCCCTCACCTTGTGCTCAGTCATGTCTGACTCTTTGTGGTCCCACGAACTGTAGCCCATCAGTCTCCTCTGTCCCTGGGATTTTCCAGGCAAGAACACTGGAGTGGATTGCCATATCCTGCTCCAGGGGATCTTGCTAACCCAGGGATCTAACCAGCGTCTCTTGGGTTTCCTGCCTTAGCAGGTAGATTCTTTTACCACTGGGCCACCTGGGAGCCTAAAGCACCTACATAATGCTATGTTTCCTGCATTGTATTTAAAACTTGCATAATTGTCGTCTGTAGGACAACAATTTTGCATTACCATTTTATGTAGAGACAATAAGAAGGTAATTTAGTTTTCTACCTTGGTTGAGCTGTTTTCCCATTATATTAGAGATGTAATTGACATATGACATTTTATTAGTTTAAGATATACAACATAAGTTTAGGAAAAATCCATCTTCTCACATGGCTACAAATGTTTTTTCTTGTAATGAGAACTTTTAAGATTTACCCACCTTCAACTCTACAATACAGTATTGTTAACTATAGTCACCACGCTGTATGTTCAGTTCGGTTCAGTTCAGTCGCTCAGTCGTGTCCGACTCTTTGCGACTCCATGAACTGCAGCACGCCAGGCCACCCTGTCCATCACCAACTCCCAGAGTCCACCCAAACCCATGTCCATTGAGTCGATGATGCCATCCAACCATCTCATCCTCTGTTGTCCCCTTCTCCTCTTGCCCTCCATCTTTCCCAGCATCAGGGTCTTTTCAAATGACCCAGCTCTTCACATCAGATGGCCAAAGTATTGGAATTTCAACTTCAATATCAGTCCTTCCAATGAACACTCAGGACTGATCTCCTTTAGGATGGACTGCTTGGATGTCCTTGCAGTCCAAGGGACTCTCAAGAGTCTTCTCCAACACCACAGTTCAAAAGCATCAATTCTTCGGCGCTCAGCTTTCTTTATAGTCCAACTCTCACATCCATACATGACCACTGGAAAAACCATAGCCTTGACTAGACAGACCTTTGTTGGCAAAACAGTGTCTCTGCTTTTTAACATGCTGTCTAGGTTGGTCATAACTTTCCTTCCAAGGAGTAAGTGTCTTTTAATTTCATGGTTGCAGTCACCATCTGCAGTGACTTTGGAGCCCAGAAAAATAAAGTCAGCACATCCTCAGAATTTATATATCCTTTTTTTTTTAGGTTTATACTTTTGACCACCATCATCCCTTTCCCCAAACTTTCCCTGCCTTCACCTCTCTTTACCTCTGGCAACCACCAATCCATTCTCTTTTCCAATGAGTTTGTTTTTTTTAAGATTCCACATACAAGGGAGATCATACAGTGTGTGTGTTTCTCTGACTGACTTATTTTACTTAGCATAATATCCTTAAGGCCTGTCCATGTTGTTGCAAATGACGAGGTTTCTTTCTTTCTCATGATATGGCATTGTGTGTATATAAAAATGTGTGTGTGTGTATATATACATATACATGTGTGTATGTATATGTATTATTTTCTTTATCCATTCATTCACCAATGGACATTTGAGTTGTTTCCATGGCTGAATTATCATAAATAATGCTGCAGTGAACATGAGGGTGCAGATATCTCTTCAAGATAGTGATTTCATTTCCTTTGTATATATACCCAGAGATGAGATTTCTGGATCATATGTTATTCTGTCATTAAACTCTTTAAGCAAATATCTCACAAAGGTTAAAAGGAAAATCTTTAGCAAGCTGAGACAAATTACTTTAACTTCTTCCTGTGAAACTAATATTTGTGACATTTACAAAATTACTCAGATGTCTATTGAAGTCATCCAAATAATCTAACAAGCTTGTATCCTTAACAATGACTGATCTCAGATGGACTGATTGATAAACTAATAATATGGTTGGTAATCTATAGACATAACCTGTTAGGATGGACTATGGACCTGATTCTACATAGTATTTTTACAGTAGTGTTTTCAGCCTTTGGTGATTAATTAAATAGAATATGAAATAAGTCCATTTAATATTTTAGATCCCTTGTGCTGCAAAAATATCTTTGTTTCTCTGTTTAGGTAATGTGAGGAAGAGGAGGGGATACTGGTCTATGAGTTTAACTATACCTGATCTCAGTTCTGTTGTTTTTAGCCTTCTGAACTTAAGCAGTTAATTATCACTTCTGAACCTCAGATTTGCTTTAATAAAGCCCATGATATTCAATACTTATCTCCCTACCCACTTTTATGGGACTGTAGTCATAAAGGAAAGTGATTAAAAGCTATAAAAGGTATTAAGGTGATTTTCACACAGAGTTTCTTTTCATTGTCTGTGTTTGGTCCCCAAGTTTTAAAACAAAAATGTTGTAATGGAATAAATTATTAAATTATAATTTGCAAAAATAGAAAAGTTATCCTTTATTCTGAGATGAAAACTAGGCCTTTATAAGGACTTCATAGACAGTTTTCCCTTTTAAAATTATAAAGTTACATGAAAAAATTGAAAGAGATCCAGAGAGGAGAAATAACTTCTGAGAATAACCTCTAAGCACTAGACTCGCTCTGCTTAATAAACCCACTAATTAAACATAGTAAAATTCTGGACCAGTCAGTCTCTCTGCAGTTGCCTTAATATTTTTTCTATACCAGTATTCCTGAGATAGAAGGTATACTCCTACCTATAACAGTGGCTCAGTGTCTGTGGGAATGGGACGGTGGTACAGGGAGATGATCTGAAAGACTGAGCTAGCTATCCCTACTTCAGAACTCTAATAGGTCTCTCTGCCCTACACCCTACTGTTTTGAGAACTACTGACTTAAACACATGTCATTTGCAGGTACATAAAGACTTTCATTTCAACCTTTGCAAGACTTCTTTTGCTGTTCATGGTCCATAAAAGAAAGAAAGATTTTTGTCTCAGGAATATAAAATACCAGTTAGAATATATGTGTATCTCAGAAGAACTCAAACTACCTTTCCCTCTGATACCTTCTTATCTTTGGCTTCCCACCTGTGGAGAGAAAGGAATCTATGGTATCTTATTTATAGTTACAAAATATGAGAGTAGAGAGCTGAAGCTTTGTCCACACAACAGTTTTGCCCAGAGCACGCCCACATCTTGAAAATGGCTGTTGATGTTTATTTCCATATTTGTCCTACAAATGCTTCTTATGTTGAGATATGAGTAAACATGGGGAAAGTGAGTCAGAGGTTTGCAAACTGCCGGGATAAACATGGTACATTTTTCTGGACTGCCAATTTTATTTGCTGGTATGTAAGCTAAATCATTTTCAGATGATAAAACAAACAGGATATATAATGATGTAAAATGAAAATTTTGATAAAACATCAAATTCAATCCATAGGTTTAGTCCAGCCTTCATATCCTTAGTAGTAGAAGTTTACTCTCCTTTGCTGTTGGGAGCATTTTGAGAAAAACTTTAATTAGTACCATTCTGTTGGGTTGGCCAAAAGATTTGTTCACATTTTCCCTAACATCTTGCAGAAAAACCCAAATGAACTTTTTGGCCAACCCAACATATTTGCATTTTTTTAGCTATTTATTTTATCTTGAAGGCGATTACAGATGGCAGCAGGGCCTAGGTCTTCTGGGTTATTTACATAATGTCAACCACTTGACCAACACACAATAAATGTAATAAAAAAACAAAACCCATCTCTTTTGTGGTGGTGGTGGTTTAGTTGTTAAGTCATGTCCGACTTTTGCGACCCCATGGACTGTAGCCTGCCAGGCTCCTCTGTCATGGGATTCTCCAGGCAAGAATACTGGAGTGGGTTGCCATTCCTTCTCCAGGGGATCTTCCTGACCCAGGAATTGAAGCCCTGGGTCTCCCACATTCCAGGCATCTCTTCTGTATCCTGGTCCAATTTGACTATTACCCTGCAAGCTGTATGAGGCACTTTTACTAAATTGTCATGTTTTTAAATGGTCTGTTGCTAAGAATGTATTTTTTTTAGCAATATATCCTGCCCCTTTTGTACAAAGATCTGGCAGAATGAGTTCAGAGATGAAAAGAGGTATGATTTAGGAAGCAGTAATACATAATTAGCATCAGAAGTCATTGTGGAGTAGAAATAATTTCATTGAAAAAGTTTTTGAAAAATCCTCTTAAGTCTCTTTAGAAACCTACCCAAGTTTGCTAGAAATAAAATCCAGGCTCTCTAAATTTCCTGTGGGAATGTCTGTATCAGAAATTATCAGTGTTTTTGTAAGTACTCATATACCTTTTATGTTAAAAATATGTTCTTAAAATTTGCTGTAAATTGAATTGTTATAATTAAGTTATGTTTTAAATATTCCAGTGGGACTATGTAAAGAATTCCAAAGGAAATCTTCTCATAAAGTAAAGATTCTTTTTTTCTAATATGAGCTCTTAGTCCCCTGGTTCGTTGTTCTCGCTCTCTCTTCTTCTCCCTCATATTCTCTTTAAAATGCAATCAATTGATTACATTGTGATAAGTCTTATTTGTTTACAGTCTGTAGATCACATTCAAGTTTAGAATGATTCTATAAGATAATTATTGAAATGCTAAAGAAAGCTAAATGCCTCCTAGCCCTTTTGGCAAGTTTTATGTGCCAGAGCTCTGGGTATGATAGAAATCTAGAATTTCTTTATTTCTATTTCATTGGTTTTTATAGATTATGGACTAATTCCATGGAGTCAGAAATAGTAATAGGCCATCGTCTTTAGTGGAATTATACATTTGTGAATCACCTTCAAAAGAAGGGAAGTGCATTAGACATCATGTAAAAATTTGAGTGTTTCTAGATGCTAAAGGGAATAAGATCCAGTCTCTGCCTTTTAGGAACTTGCATTGAGTATGTTAAAACACAGAGATATGTAAATGTGACAAAGGTAGGATATGTTAAGTGTCATAAGAAAGGTTTGGAATTTTGTGGGTCATTAGAAATCAGAGAAACTCTCTGGCTGAATTATTAAAGACATCACTGGGAGCGAAAGTTATGACCAACCTAGACAGCATATTTAAAAAGCAGAAACATTACTTTGCCAACAAAGGTCTGTCTAGTCAAGGCTATGGTTTTTCCAGTAGTCATGTATGGATGTGAGAGTTGGACTATAAAGAAAGCTGAGCGCCGAAGAATTGATGCTTTTGAACTGTGGTATTAGAGAAGACTCTTGAGAGTTCCTTGGACTGCAAGGAGATCCAGCCAGTTCATCCTAAAGGCAATCAGTCCTGAGTGTTCATTGGAAGGACTGGTATTGAAGCTAAAACTCCAATACTTTGGGCACCTGATGTGAAGAGCTGACTCATTTGAAAAGACCCTGATGCTGGGAAAGATTGAGGGCAGGAGGAGAAGGGGACGACAGAGGATGAGATGGTTGGATGGCATCACTGACTCAATGGACATGAGTTTGGGTAAACTCCGGGAGTTGGTGATGGACAGGGAGGCCTGGCGTGCTGCGGTTCATGGGGTCGCAAAGAGTCGGACACGACTGAGCGACTGAACTGAACTGAACTGAACTGGGAGCCTAAGCTGGGCATTTAAGGAATGGAGAAGGGCATAGTCTATAGGAACAGATCAGTGTCTTTGACTTGGAATCCTAACTGGTTCCATGTACCTTTCAGAGTCATTATGAGGATTCAAAGTGATACTGTCTTTAACAGCACTTTATAAGTTCCAAATCACCCTGTTTGTTGTTACTATCACTTTGGTTTTATGGGAACAAAGCAGAATAGCATAATTGGGTCATGGGATTTCAGCAGGGCTTCTTTTAAGAAACTTTAACAACCAACATTAATGAAACTTACAAGTATTTGATGGCTTCTTGTGAAACTCATTCAGAAATGTAAATGAAAAGAGAAGAGGAAAATTATGATAGAGGAGCAAGGTGAAGACATCCACCCCCTCCTTTGCTCATCCTCTCACTGAGAACCAGTTTAGCTCCACTGCAGTCCCAGCCCATTTGAACGTCATTCCTCCATTCCTCTGGGTTTTATTTCATTGGCCCAATGAAATCCCAGTGTCTGGGCTGATTAGGGACTAGGAATATGCTCCTGTCAAGGAGCCCTAACCTTTTTCCCTTTAGTTTGGGGGAATGTGTTGCCTTCTTAGCTAAAGCCATCGCTGACCCCAGGCACAACCTTCCTGACAAAACTTTAGTCTTCTATTAGTTCTTTAGCTCTCCAAGCTGATAGATGATGATTTGGGGAGGGAAGAAGGGGAGGTGGAATAAAACATGCTGTCTTGGGGGGGAGGAGCCAAGATGGCGGAGGAGTAGGACGGGGAGACCACTTTCTCTCCTACAAATTCATGGAAAGAATAACTGAACGCAGAGCAAACTTCACAGAACAACTTCTGATCGCTAGCTGAGGTCATCAGGCGCCCAGAAAAGCAGCCCATTGTCTTCGAAAGGAGGTAGGACAAAATATAAAAGATAAAAAGTGAGACAAAAGAGCTGAGGACGGAGACTCGTCCCGGGAAGGGAGTCTTGGGCGGCATTGCTTGGGGTAGGGTCCGGGCCTGAGTGCCCTGAGGACAATCGGAGGGAGCGTCTGTGAGGTGCCAACTTGAACTGTGGGAGACCAAAAGAGAGAGAGTACATTAACCGGCCCGAACACACTGCCGGCCGTTCACAGAACAAAGAGACCGAGAAAGTCCAGAGAAGAGCTCGCAGGCTGCGGACCGGCCCAGCCCCGCCGGAGGCAGGAGGCAGGGGGGAGGGGAAGGTCGCGGTGAGACACAGGGTGCAGGCACCCGACCGGCGCGGGCGGGGACTGGGGCTGGGGACGCGGAGGGCGGAAGGCGCGCGCACCCGACTGGCGACAGCGGAAACTGAGACTGGGTCCGCGGAAGGGGGTGGGCGCGCCACACCTGGGTAGAGTGCACCCACCAAGCCCCTGGCTGCCTGGACCGCTCTGACGGGGAAGGCACAGAGAGCAGGCGCAGCTTTTCGCTCAGCGCTTTTGTGGAACACCCGAGGGCTGGAACCTCGCGCAGCGCGGGGCGCGCTCCATATAGAACAGCCGGGAGCCTGAGCAGCGCAGACGGAGAAAGCGGCGTCAGCCCCTCCCTGCAGCGCCAGCCCGTCCCCGCGGCGCAAGCCCGCCCTCACAGCGCCAGCCCCTCCCCGCAGCGCCAGCCCATCCCCGCAGCGTCAGCCCCTCCCCGCAGAGCGACGGAACTAGCTACCTGAATAAGAGTCCACCTCCGCCCGCCTGTGTCAGGGCGGAAATGAGGCTCTGAAGAGACCGGCAAACAGAAGCCAAATAAACAAAGGGAACTGCTTCAGAAGGGACTGGTGCAACAGATTAAAATCCCTGTAGAAAACACCGGCTACACCGGAAGGGGCCTGTAGATATCAAGAAGTGTAAGCTGGAACGAGGAGCTATCTGAAACTGAGCCGAACCCACACTGACCGCAACAGCTCTAGAGAAACTCCTAGATATAATTTGACTTTTTTCT